>NC_090447.1:6828425-7133960 GCF_031143425.1 Pleurodeles waltl | reverse complement strand
GTACAAGGACACTGGACTTGTGTGTCCAACTGATGTAGCAGCTACCTGTAGGAGGCTGGACTGGCTTGTAGTGAGTACCAAGGGGTACTTACACCTTGCACCAGGCCCAGGTATCCCTTATTAGTGTATAGGGTGTCTAGCAGCTTAGGCTGATAGACAATGGTAGCTTAGCAGAGCAGCTTAGGCTGAACTAGGAGACGAGTGAAGCTCCTACAGTACCACCAGTGTCACTTGCACAATATCATAAGAAAACACAATACACAGATTTACTAAAAATAAAGGTACTTTATTTTTATGACAATATGCCAAAGTATCTCAGTGAGTACCCTCAGTATGAGGATAGCAAATATGCACAAGATATATGTACACAAGACCAAAAATATGCAGTATAGCAATAGAAAACAGAGCAAACAATGTATAGTTACAATAGGATGCAATGGGGGCAAATAGGGATAGGGGCAACACAAACCATATACTCCAAAAGTGGAATGCGAACCACGAATGGACCCCAAACCTATGTGACCTTGTAGAGGGTCGCTGGGACTATTAGAAAATAGTGAGGGTTAGGAAAATAGCCCACCCCAAGACCCTGAAAAGTGAGTGCAAAGTGCACTAAAGTTCCCCAAAGAGCACAGAAGTCGTGATAGGGGAATTCTGCAGGAAAGACCAACACCAGCAATGCAACAACGATGGATTTCCCGATGAGACTACCTGTGGAACAAGGGGACCAAGTCCAAAAGTCACGATCAGGTTGAGAGTGGGCAGATGCCCAGGAAATGCCAGCTGTGGGTGCAAAGAAGCCGCTACTAGGCAGTAGAAGCTGAGGATTCTGCAAGAACGACAAAGGCTAGAAACTTCCCCTTTGGAGGATAGATGTACCACGTCGTGTAAAGTTGTGCAGAAGTGTTTTCCTGAAGAAAGACCGCAAACAAGCCTTGCTAGCTGCAAATCATGCAGTTAGGGTTTTTGGATGCTGCTGTGGCCCCGGAGGGACCAGGATGTCACCAATTGCGTCAGGGGACAGAGGGGGCGCCCAGCAAGACAAAGAGCCCTCTCAGAAGCAGGCAGCACCCGCACAAGTGCCGGAACAGGCACTACAAAGAGGAGTGAAATGGTGCTCACCCGAAGTTGCACAAAGGAGTCCCACGCTGCCGGAGGACAACTTAGCAGGTCGTGCAAAGCCGGTTAGAGGGCCGTGGACTCAGGCTTGGCTGTGCACAAAGGATTTCCGCCGGAAGTGCACATAGGCCGGAGTAGCTGCAAAAGACGCGGTTCCCAGCAATGCAGTCTGGCGTGGGGAGGCAAGGACTTACCTCCACCAAACTTGGACTGAAGAGTCACTGGACTGTGGGAATTACTTGGACAGAGTTGCTGGATTCAAGGGACCTCGCTCGTTGTGCTGAGAGGAGACCCAGGGGACCGGTGATGCAGTTCTTTGGTGCCTGCGGTTGCAGGGGGACGATTCCGTCGGCCCATGGGAGATTTCTTCGGAGCTTCTAGTGCAGAGAGGAGGCAGACTACCCCCACAGCATGGACCACCAGGAAAACAGTCGAGAAGGTGGCAGGATCAGCGTTACAGAGTTGCAGTAGTCATCTTCGCTACTTTGTTGCAGTTTTGCAGGCTTCCAGTGCGGTCAGCAGTCGATTCCTTGGCAGAAGGTGAAGAGAGAGATGCAGAGGAACTCTGATGAGCTCTTGCATTCGTTATCTAAGGGATTCCCCAAAGCAGAGACCCTAAATAGCCAGAAAAGAGGGTTTGGCTACTTAGGAGAGAGGATAGGCTAGCAACACCTGAAGGAGCCTATCAGAAGGAGTCTCTGACGTCACCTGGTGGCACTGGCCACTCAGAGCAGTCCAGTGTGCCAGCAGCACCTCTGTTTCCAAGATGGCAGAGGTCTGGAGCACACTGGAAGAGCTCTGGGCACCTCCCAGGGGAGGTGCAGGTCAGGGGAGTGGTCACTCCCCTTTCCTTTGTCCAGTTTCACTCCAGAGCAGGGCTGAGGGGTCCCTGAACCGGTGTAGACTGGCTTATGCAGAAATGGGCACCATCTGTGCCCATGAAAGCATTTCTAGAGGCTGGGGGAGGCTACTCCTCCCCGGCCTTAACACCTTTTTCTAAAGGGAGAGGGTGTAACACCCGCTCTCTGAGGAAGTCCTTTGTTCTGCCATCCTGGGCCAAGCCTGGCTGGACCCCAGGAGGGCAGAAACCTGTCTGAGGGGTTGGCAGCAGCTGCAGTGAAACCCCTGAAGAGGCAGTTTGGCAGTACCAAGGTCTGTGCTACAGACCCGTGGGATCATGGGATTGTGCCAATCATGCCAGGATGGCATAGAGGGGGCAATTCCATGATCATAGACATGTTACATGGCCATATTCGGAGTTACCATTGTGAAGCTACACATAGGTAGTGACCTATGTGTAGTACACGCGTGTAATGGTGTCCCCGCACTCACAAAGTCCGGGGAATTTGCCCTGAACAATGTGGGGGCACCTTGGCTAGTGCCAGGGTGCCCACACACTAAGTAACTTTGCACCTAACCTTTACCAGGTAAAGGTTAGACATATAGGTGACTTATAAGTTACTTAAGTGCAGTGGTAAATGGCTGTGAAATAACGCGGACGTTATTTCACTCAGGCTGCAGTGGCAGGCCTTTTTAAGAATTGTCAGAGCTCCCTATGGGTGGCAAAAGAAATGCTGCAGCCCATAGGGATCTCCTGGAACCCCAATACCCTGGGTACCTCAGTACCATATACTAGGGAATTATAAGGGTGTTCCAGTATGCCAATGTGGATTGGTGAAATTGGTCACTAGCCTGTTAGTGACAATTTGGAAAGAAATGAGAGAGCATGACCACTGAGGTTCTGGATAGCAGAGCCTCAGTGAGACAGTTAGTCATAACACAGGTAACACATACAGTGCACACTTATGAGCACTGGGGCCCTGGCTGGCAGGGTCCCAGTGACACATACAACTAAAACAACATATATACTGTGAAATATGGGAGTAACATGCCAGGCAAGATGGTACTTTCCTACACTACCCTGATGAATTCATCCACCATGACTTCACCCATCACATTTTTTTCATTTATTTCCTTTTATATTCACGGATTGATATGCACAATAAATCAAACTTAAACATGTCCTGTGTGTGTGTCTTTTATCATCCATGTACAATAGTTATACATGCTACCTCTGGTCTGATTATGTTCCTCTGTATTGTACAACCATTAGTATGGACATCAAATGGGGACTCCATCAGCAGGAGACTTATTTCAACAGAAATGTAACAGGAGAGATTTCCAATATGTTTAAATCTAGTTCTACACACATTTATTGGTAGAATTGCAAACATCACATAGGGCATGACTGAAAGTAACATCAGGATGTGTGCTAAGGTGTCACACAATGCAAAAACACAGAACACAGAGGTCAGGGTCATGGTCAAAATCCTACAAGGCAGGAGGCACACTGATAGATCCTCTGTATCACCTGGTAAAACCCACTCACATACTCATACCATAGCTTCTAAATCACATATCCCATGGAACATACAAAGATGATTACTGAAGTACCCAGTCCTGGAACATTTCACTTACATTGGTCCCATACCTATAGGATTGTCACTCACCTATGTCAGTCTACAGTGACATGAACCTTGGTCTGCAAAGTATGAACACAATGACAGCTAGGTCCAATGTAGCTAAAAAAACTACTAAACCCATTGTGAAGCGAGAGCCTATGTTCCAAAATTTACACATGAGGCAGACACATCTCCAGACACAATATACAACATTTGACAACCTCCTGTACCCAACAGGTGAAATATACAGGAAAATACTTCTCCACCTCAGTGTCCTGATGGTATAACAATCTCGGTTACATCCCAATTAAACAACACTATCACCTGGTTTCAGAGATGTCCACTTCTCATGTCTGTCAGCAATTCCCATCTGCATCTGACACTGTCTTACATTAGCCAAGGTTGCTGAGCCGATCAGGATCTAGACAAATCTGTAAGTGAAAAGGGAAAAGGGAAAGGACATGGCAGAATGCAATCCTCACTTCAGAGAAGGCATGCCCAGGAGTGTAAGTTAGCGTCTGCTGTTACAATACCTGTTACTGTAGACCTCTCTGTCCTGTAGACAATGCAGTCTTTCAGTCTGCATTCTCAAGTCACTCATAGGTATTGGAGCTCACTACACCCCCACAGATGATGCAAGAAAGGGGTTGTCATGCTAGCCATGAACAACTGGTTGCACAATTACATCACAACAATAAGTCCACTTCACATACCTATTAGTCACTGGTGTCAACAGCCAAGAACGGTTTGGATAGCCAGAGTCACCTGTGAGCAAAATGGTTGAACAGCACAAACATGTATGTGGGACATGCAACACTGTGATGGCAGGAGACATACATTGCAAATACACATTTCATTTGCAACTTACCAACCAGCCAGGCCCTCTCTGTGTAGATTTGTGTCATTAGCAGTAGGACATTGCTGTTCCGCATGATGAGGGAATCATGGACTGAACCTGGATACTTTGCTGTTACTTGTGAAATGTACTGGTCTGCCAGACACACCAATTGAATGTTGATGGAGTGGTAGTTTTTCCTGTCCCTATACACATGTTCATTGGCACTGGGCGGAACCAAGGCTACATGAGTGCCATCAATGGCTCCTACCACATGTGGAATGTGTCCCACTGCATAAAAGTCTGCCTTCACATAGGCCAAATCCGCTCTTTGGTGAAACCTGATGTAGCTGTCCAGGTGTTTTAACAATGCACACAGTACATCCTTCAAACCTAGACTGATCATGGGCTGAGACATCCCTGCGGTTAGGGTCACTGTATTCTGAAAGGACCCAGTGGCCAGGAAGCATTGCACTGACAAGACTTGAACAGAGGTATGTCTAGGGATTGCAAATGGCAGGCATCAGATCTGACTCCAACGGTTTACAAAGATCCATGATAGAATGAGGATTCAGACGATGTGTCTGAATACAATGTCTTTCCTTTATGGTGTGCAGGTCTACTAGTGGACTGTACACTGGTGGTCGTCTTCCTCTCCTCATGGCAGGGTAACTATGTGAAAACATGTAAACATAGTATGTGACATGCAGCATGCACACATCAAGTACAGTTAATTAAATTACTCACACATAACAGCTGTTGAGGACGGCTACTACCTCTTAGATATACAGTACAGCAGATAGCTAAACATTTGATGACACCCTTCTTGGTCCACATTGCCTCAACTACATATGGGATTACACTTAATAATTCACCTGTCACTGGACATGTTTGTAAGACCAATCGTTTAGACATGTGTTACACATATTTTGGGACATTATCAACCTTATTAAAATATATAGGAACCACAGAGGAGTTGTACATTACTGTCACCAAATGTCTTCCATCAACACTGCATGTATGGCACAGATGCACAAAAAGTCACTTAAGCATGGGGCAGTACTTACAGATGTACAGCACAACATGGGGTATAGTAAAGACTCAAATTATTATACACTTCCATACATCAGGGGCCAGATGTAGGTACAAAAAAATTAGCGACTCGCAATTTGCGAGCATGTGCGACTCGCAAATTGCGTGTCGCTAATAGGAAAGCAGGTACAATTTCCGGGGACAAATTGCAACTCGCACCCAGAGTCCCAACGCAGAAAGCGAGTCCGCTGTCTGCGAGGTCGCTTTTTGCGACCGCGCAAAAAACGGACACGCAATTTGCGAGTGGGTGTCGCAAATTGCGATTCTCATGAAAATTGATTGCAGGTGCTGCAGAACACTCCAGAAACCACTCCAGAACACTCTGGAAACACTTCCTGGCACATGATGATGACATCACAGCCAGGAAGTTTACTAATACACCTGGGAGGAGGGAGGACCACACCCTTTTTAACAGCAGAACTGCAAACAGAGCTACAGCAACAATGGCAGACACTCCCAGAAAGAGGAAATTGAAATTTTCTGAGAAGGAGCTGGAGGTGCTGACAGAGGAATGCTGTCAGCACCATGATGATCTTTTTGGGAAGGCAGCCCTCAATGTGCCAGACTCTACTAAAAAAAGAATTTGGCTGGATATTCAGGAAAAGGTGAACTCCCTGGGGGTCAGCCACAGGAGTGTGGATGAGATAAAGAAGAGTTGGTATGACCTCTGCTCTCGGACCAAGGAGAGGGTGGCAGAAAGGCTTCGGGAGATGAGAGGCACAGGAGGGGGACCATCATCCATACCACCACCCACACCCCTGGAGGAAAGGGTGGAGGAGACCCTGGAGCAGGAGGCTGTAACAGGATTCGGAGATGTGGACACCTCTGAGCCCAGAACATCAACCGGTGAGTACCATGTGATATGCCTGTACCCCCATCAATGCCATACCCCCACCCACCATGTACACAGGGGCATGCACAACCAAGATAGCTCCATTTCAGGGTAGCATATACCAGCATGATGCATTATGGGCAATGTAGTCAAGTAGGCAGTCAATAGGCAAATGTTTATTAGGAAGTGTGCAACAGATAGTAGACACTGGCAGTCTGTTCCCCATGTCCCACAGGTCTCCCACAAGACCCCACCACCAGCCACAGCAGCCAGGTGCCAACAGTCAGCCAGCCCCATGAGGAAAGCACAGGAGCTGCCACCACTCCCACCTGCACCACCAACACCATCCCTTTGATGACAACACCTGCTGCAACAGTGGTTCCGGAGGCAGCACAAGCAACAGCCGGGAGTGCCACGGTACATCTCACAGGGCATCCACTGCTGCGCAGGCGACGCAGGTTGGGGAGAGCAGGGCTGCAGGCAGAGTCCGGGCGTCCATCCACCACCATGACAGAGGCACAACTGCTACGTGGTCAGCGCCTGCAGAACCAAATGTTAGGGGGGATTAGTGGGGTGCTGCACCGCTTTGTAAGGAGCAATGAGAACAGCATGCAGCAGCTCCATGCACAATTGGACGTCATAGGCAACAACACTGGGGACCTAGCCCTTTCCATGCGGGGACTGTTGTCACAGAGCGAGGGTGGGCGGCGCAGGGACCGCCAGCTGCTCCAGAGGCTGGACAGGATGGCCTCCTCAATTAGCAGACTGGCAGTCAACACCACTGGGCTGTCAAGAAGAACAGTCAGCCTCCAGGTGGAAATGGGCCACTTTGCAGGGGATTTGGCAAGATGCCTGGGCCGGATCACCCATGTGATCGATCTCATGGAGGCACGGCATGTGTCCAGGGGTACAGGGGACACCCCACAGGACAGCGAAGAGGGCTCCACTGTGAGCAGTGTCTCTGCTGGTAACACCAGGGTGCTCCGGAGTGGGAGTACGAGGCAGAGCACTGCTGAACAACCTGGGACCAGCCAGGCTGGCAGAGGCCGCCGTAGGTCATAAACTAAACTCTGTCCCTGATGTTGGGGCACATGACGGCAATGTGCCCCATGCCTGGTTGGCTTTCTGAACTCCCTGAACAGTTTGTCATTGTAAATAGTTCACTTTCTGCACATATTAAATAGTTTTTTTGTTCCACTTAACAAATGGAGTTTTTGGTCAATAGGTGAGTATGGTTGAAGTTGACACGTACCTTCCAAAGTATTGGGTTGCGATGTGTTGCCGTCTCAGTCTGCCTTGATTTGCGATGCTCCGATCCCCATGATGGCAATGTGGTTGCTCTTGCTCTTCATCCTCAGAATTTGGGTCTGCAGGGGTGAGAGGTAGCCCACGTCGGGTGGCAATATTGTGCAGGATTGCGCATGCGACAACAATTTTGAATGCCGTAATGGGGGTATACTGGAGGGCACCTCCACTTCGGTGGAGGCTTCTGAACCGTGCTTTCAGCAATCCGAAGGTGCGTTCAATCAGGTTCCTGGTCCTCTTATGTGCACTGTTGTATCGTCTCTCACATTCATTGCTGGGTGTTAAGTACGGAGTCATTATCCATGGCCGTAGTGCATATGCACTGTCACCTGTTGGGCACAAACAGTACACTGTTAGAAAGTCCTGGTTGGTGTGCACATTGATCTGTGTGTATGTCCACAAGGTGTATGCAGCTCTACCTAGGAGGTATCCGTCTCCAAACTCCCCACGTTCCAGGCGTTGGTGGATCCCACTGTGCCTAAAAATGTATGAGTCATGAGTACTGCCTGGAAATTTCGCGACAATGTCAGTGATGACATAACGGGTGTCACAAACAACCTGAATATTGAGTGAGTGGGTACACTTTCTGTTGCGGAACAGATATTCCAGGTTTGCAGGAGGGCATATTTGAATATGTGTTCCATCTACACACCCTATTACATGGGGAAAGTTGCCAATCCGGTAAAAATCCAACTTGGTGCTGTTAATTTCTGCCTCATTCCTGGGTAGGTATATGTAGTGAGACATTTGTGTGAGTATGGCATCTAGGAATGCCCTGAGGAACCTTGATAGTGCACTTTGAGATACCCCACCTGCCACAGCAATGACCCCCTGATAGCTCCCCGAGGCCAAGAGGTGCAGTGAGCAGAGCACTTGCACATGCGTAGGGATGGCGCAGCCGCGCAGAGTCTGGCGTTCTAGCTGTGGTTTGAGTAATTCAATTAATTCTAGTATAGCTGCGCTGCTAAGTCTGTATTTGTCATAGATCTCTTCCTCAGTTTGCTGAAAAAGAGTCTGCCTTGTTCTGTAAATCTTCTCCTGTCTCTGGCTCCTCCTCCTCCTCTGCTGGGCTGCGTGGACTCTCCTCCTCACTGCTATCAGGTATATCTCCGCCATCTTGAGTAACCCAGATGCCTCCTTTTATACTTTGGTAATGATTACCACCTGCTCTGAGTTAGTGGTAAATGGGACATGCAAACTGGGCTTTTTGCGACTAGTCGCAATTTGCGAGTTGCAATTGCATATGGTTTGCGACTCGCAAATTGTGACTTGCTATTTGCTATTTGCGGATCGCAAAATGGGGTCGCACATTTTGCGAGTCGGTAACGGCTCGCATTGTTTTTTGCGAGTCGGAAATGGGAATTTTGCATCCCATTTCCGATTTTGCGGAGTCGCAAATAGCGATTCGGGCCATTTGCGACTCGCAAACCTTTGCTACATCTGGCCCGAAGTGTGTTAAAAAATGGCAGCCGTCTGACCTACTGTACTGGACATGTGGAAGCGACCCACGTCCGCTGGCGGAAGTCGTCATGGCGGTAGGTAGTCACAACTGCTTTGTTATTTGTCATTGGAAGACAATGCTGTATTTGGCAGACTTGGGCCGATGGCACTGTCCACCGGCAGTGATGGCCATGTACATGGAGGGCGTGACCACCATCTTCTGCAGTATTCCTCGCTTAACTCCTGACACTGCTGCCAGCAAGACCTCCATGACCTGAGCTGCTGTGTACTGCCTGTGGGAGCTATCATGCCACATCCTGCAGGTGATAGGACACCTTCCTTCAACCCTGAAGAGCTGGAGAAGCAAGTGGAGGAGGTCCTACCCTTGTATGAACAGCTATATTGTGCACCAGAGGAGCAGGTGAGTCCAATGTCATACCAATGTGTAATAGGTGTGGTGTATGAAGGTGTACCATTAATATAAACTAGTGAAGGTGTTGATGCATGCAGATGATATTTTGTCAAGGAGTGTGAGCTGAAAGTATGGGATTGTGTGCCTACTTGCTGTTACTGATGTGTTCTGTCCACTACTATTTGTATGGTGCATGTGGACATGACTTTCTTCTTTTGTCTGTGTCATCCATGCAGGTCAACACCCATCAGAAGAAGGGAATCTGGCCTGCCATTGCCAAGCAAGTGCAGACCCTGAGTGTTAAGTCTGGACTTTGGTAGTGAGGATCACATGTCAGGACCGTTGTTAGTGATGTAGGTGTTCTTATGTTGTCATGTAGAGTCGTCTCTTCAGCATGTCTGATCGAATGGTATAAGCTCTTCAAGCACAGTGTATGGTGTCCATAGTTTTGTTGGTGTAACTATTCTCCCTGTGGTTGTCTGTGGATGTATCCTGTGTGCTAGGTAGCCCCCAGTTGTTGTCCATGTGACAATGTATCTGATTGGTGGGTGCAGAAACTACTGATGAATCTATAACTAGTATTTAGATAGATGTTTCCTAGACATTTACTGTGAATTAGTGATGCCCATTGTATGGGAATAACACATGTAGTGTATTCATCAGAAATATATGCCATTGTGTAAGTAATGTACAGAATGATTAGTTAGGCATTGGATTGGAAGGCAAGATGCTGTGTTGTACTGTAAAGTGTGATGACTTACTGTCGTAGGTTGGCCGATCAAGTACACCAGACTGCTTGTCTCTTTAGGTAAGTATGATTTATTGTTCTTTTACAGAGTATTTTCTTTTCTGTGGGGTGAGTCTGAGGTAGGGGTTGGTAGACGTCTTCTCTCGTCTGGGCGCTAATCTCGTCTTCTTCTTTCTTTCCTTTCCATAGGCCTCTCGGGAAGCGTGTGGGGACAGAAGAAGAATAGGTACGGAAAATGATTGTTTAAACTCTCTTTCTCTCTCTCTATCTCTTCTCTCCACTCTAATGGCTCAAAACTTATTTTCTCTGTCTTTCTAAGTTTGTTCTGCTCTTATCTCGTCTGTTCGTACTGGTTCTTCCTTCACCCTGTTTTCCTTGTCTTACTCTTCCTCCCTGTTTCCTGTGGGGAGGGTTACTCTTTTCTCTCTCTTCTCTCTGTCTATTTTCGTATTTCTGCTATCCATTTTTTCTCTTCTCACTGTCTCTTTCTTTCTTCTCCTTTTTCTCTTTATTTTCTAGAGTTGTCTGTTTCTTCATTAATATTTGCCCTCTTTTCTTCCCGCCTGTTCTGCTTCTTTTTCCTTTTCTCTCCTTCTCCTATTTCCTGCTCATGCGATCTTCCTGGGTTTTATCTTTTCGTTTCTCCCCTCCTTTCTACCCTGTTTTCCCTCCCGTCTGTGCTTGTTGTGTTTGTGCCCATGTATCCCCTCTGCCTCTGTCCCCTTTACCCGTGTCGAACCCCGTACCTGGCTTGGCCACGCTTCTCCTGAAGCATGCCGGTCTACGCATGTGTGAGAAAGTAGACTCTTTCTAGCCTTGTACCCCCACTTTTGGCCTGTTTGTGAGTGTATGTCAGGGTGTTTTCACTGTCTCACTGGGATCCCGCCAGCCAAGGCCCAGTGCTCATAGTGAAAACCCTATGTTTTCAGTATGTTTGTTATGTGTCACTGGGACCCTGCTAGCCAGGACCCCAGTGCTCATAAGGTTGTGACCTATTTGTATGTGTTCCCTGTGTGGTGCCTAACTGTCCCACTGAGGCTCTGCTAACCAGAACCTCAGTGGTTATGCTCTCTCTGTACAAATTGTCCCTAACAGGCTAGTGACCAATTTCACCAATTCATATTGGCATACTGGAACACCGTTATAATCCCCTAGTATATGGTACTGAGTTACCCAGGGTATTGGGGTTCCAGGAGATCCCTATGGGCTGCAGCATTTCTTGTGCCACCCATAGGGAGATCTGACAATTCTTACACAGGCCTGCCAGTGCAGCCTGAGTGAAATAACGTCCACGTTATTTCACAGCCAGTTACCACTGCACTTAAGTAACTTATAAGTCACCTATATGTCTAACCTTTACCTGGTAAAGGTTGGGTGCTAAGTTACTTAGTGTGTGGGCACCCTGGCACTAGCCAAGGTGCTCCCACATTGTTCAGGGCAAATTCCCCGGACTTTGTGAGTGCGGGGACACCATTACACGCGTGCACTATACATATGTCACGACATATGTATAGCGTCACAATGGTAACTCCGAACATGGCCATGTAACATGTCTAAGATCATGGAATTGTCACCCCAATGCCATTCTGGCATTGGGGAAACAATTCCATGATCCCCCGAGTCTCTATCTCAGACCCGGGTACTGCCAAACTACTTTTCCTGGGGTTTCACTGCAGCTGCTGCTGCTGCCAACCCCTCAGACAGGTTTCTGCCCTCCTGGGGTCCTGCCAGGCTTGGCCCAGGAAGGCAGAACAAAGGACTTACTCAGAGAGAGGGTGTTACACCCTCTCCCTTTGGAAAAAGGTGTCAGGGCTGGGGAGGAGTAGCCTCCCCCAACCTCTGGAAATGTTTTGATGGGCACAGATGGTGCCCATCTCTGCATAAGCCAGTCTGCACCGGTTCAGGGATCCCTCAGCCCTGCTCTGGCACGAAACTGGACAAAAGAAAGGGGAGTGACCACTCCCCTGACCTGCACCTCCCCTGGGAGGTGCCCAGAGCTCCTCCAGTGTGCTCCAGACCTCTGCCATCTTGGAAACAGAGATGCTGCTGGCACACTGGACTGCTCTGAGTGGCCAGTGCCAGCAGGTGACGTCAGAGACTCCTTCTGATAGGCTCCTTCAGGTGTTGCTAGCCTATCCTCTCTCCTAAGTAGCCAAACCTCCTTTTCTGGCTATTTAGGGTCTCTGCTTTGGGGAATTCCTTAGATAACAAATGCAAGAGCTCATCAGAGTTCCTCTGTATCTCTCTCTTCACCTTCTGCCAAGGAATCGACTGCTGACCGCGCTGGAAGCCTGCAAAACTGCAACAAAGTAGCAAAGACGACTACTGCAACCTTGTAACGCTGATCCTGCTGCCTTCTCGACTGTTTTCCTGGTGGTGCATGCTGTGGGGGTAGTCTGCCTCCTCTCTGCACTAGAAGCTCCGAAGAAATCTCCCGTGGGTCGACGGAATCTTCCCCCTTCAACCGCAGGCACCAAAGAACTGCATCACTGGTCCTCTGGGTCTCCTCTCAGCACGACGAGCGAGGTCCCTTGAACACAGCAACTCTGTCCAAGTGACTCCCACAGTCCAGTGATTTTTCAGTCCAAGTTTGGTGGAGGTAAGTCCTTGCCTCCCCACGCTAGACTGCATTGCTGGGAACGGCGTGTTTTGCAGCTACTCCGGCTCCTGTGCACTCTTCCAGGATTTCCTTTGTGCACCGCCAAGCCTGTGTCCCCGGCACTCTAACCTGCAGTGCACGACCTCCTGAGTTGTCCTCCGGTGTCGTGGGACCCTCTTTTGTGACTTTGGGTGAGCTCCGGTTCACTCCACTTTTGTAGTGCCTGTTCTAGCACTTCTGTGGGTGCTGCTTGCTTTTGAGAGGGCTCCTTGTCTTGCTGGGCACCCCCTCTGTCCCATCACACAATTGGCGACATCCTGGTCCCTCCTGGGCCACAGCAGCATCCAAAAACCCTAACCGCAACCCTTGCAGCTAGCAAGGCTTGTTTGCGGTCTTTCTGCACAGAAACACCTCTGCACGACTCTTCACGACGTGGGATATCCATCCTCCAAAAAGAAAGTTTCTAGCCCTTGTCGTTCTTGCAGAATCCACAGCTTCTACCATCCGGTGGCAGCTTATTTGCACCCACAGCTGGCATTTCCTGGCCATCTGCCCACTCCCGACTTGATCGTGACTTTTGGACTTGGTCCCCTTGTTCTACAGGCACCCTCGTCTGGAAATCCATCGTTTTTGCATTGCTGGTGTTGGTCTTTCCTGCAGAATTCCCCTATCACGACTTCTGTGCTCTTTGGGGAACTTAGGTGCACTTTGCACCCACTTTTCAGGGTCTTGGGGTGGGCTATTTTTCTAACCCTCACTGTTTTCTTACAGTCCCAGCGACCCTCTACAAGGTCACATAGGTTTGGGGTCCATTCGTGGTTCGCATTCCACTTCTAGAGTATATGGTTTGTGTTGCCCCTATCCCTATGTGCCCCCATTGCATTCTATTGTAACTATACATTGTTTGCACTGTTTTCTATTGCTATTACTGCATATTTTGGTATTGTGTACATATATCTTGTGCATATTTGCTATCCTCATACTGAGGGTACTCACTGAGATACTTTGGCATATTGTCATAAAAGTACCTTTATTTTTAGTATATCTGTGTATTGTGTTTTCTTATGATATTGTGCAAGTGACACTAGTGGTACTGTAGGAGCTTCACTCGTCTCCTAGTTCAGCCTAAGCTGCTCTGCTAAGCTACCTTTTCTATCAGCCTAAGCTGCTAGACACCCCTCTACACTAATGAGGGATACCTGGGCCTGGTGCAAGGTGTAAGTACCCCTTGGTACTCACTACAAGCCAGTCCAGCCTCCTACAGCGTGTGCTCCCCGGGGCCAGGGGTCTTCGTCCCTGGGTCGGGACTGTGAGGGTGTCGGCTCCGGTCTGCTCTTCTCCCAGGGATTCCGGGCGTCTCCTGCTTCTGCTTGAAGGAAAAGGGTTGCAAAGAGAGAAACCATCTTAGAACCCGAGCGTTCGTATCCTTGTTGCGAGCGAGCTAGGTGAGAGGCGCATGATCCATGAGCAGGGTGAAGGTTCGCCCACTGAGATAATAGCGTAAAGACTCAACAGCCCACTTAATGGCCAAACATTCCTTCTCAATGGTGGGGTAGTGTGTTTCCATCAGGAGTAATTTCCTACTGATGTACAATACAGGGTGGATATATCCGTCTGTTTGCGTTTGTGATAACACTGCCCCAGTCCCACATCAGATGCATCAGTCTGTAAGAAAAAAGGGCTATGGAAATCTGGACAGCATAATACCGGATTGGTAGTCAAGGCATTTTTGAGACGGACAAAACTTTGAAGGGCTGTCTCAGGAAGGGACGAGAAGATTCTAGGAGTAGCATTTTTCAGTAAGTTGGTTAGAGGTTCGGCTACTGTTGAGAACTGTGGAATAAACCTTCTATAGTATCCTACAAGACCGAGGAAGGCACTTACTTCTTTTTTTGACTTAGGTACTGGGATCTGTTGGATTGCTTCTACCTTCTCTATTTGTGGAAAGACCAGTCCCTGCCCCAAGACGTACCCTAAATACTTTATCGTGGTAAACCCTAGTCTACATTTCTCGGGGTTATCTGTTAACCGGGCTTCCCTCAATGCCTGTAGGATAGATCTCAAGTGATTGAGATGATCAGTCCATGTCTGGCTGTATATCACTATGTCATCTAGATACGCGGCCGAATATGGCTGGTGGCTAATATCCATTAGTCTTTGAAACGTGGCGGGGGCACCATGTAACCTAAAGGGTAAAACAGTAAATTGATACAACCCGGAGGGAGCTGCAAAGGCGGTCTTTTCCCTGTCTCCTGCTTTCAAGGGGATCTGCCAATACCCCTTCGTCAAGTCCAGGGTAGACAGGAACCTAGCTTGTCCTAATCTTTCTAACAGCTCGTCTATACGGGGCATTGGGTATGCATTAAAATAGGATAGTTCATTGACCCTCCTGTAATCCACACAAAACCGAGTACTCCCATCCGGTTTTGGGACCAAAACAACAGGAGAACACCACGGGCTGTTGGATGGTTCTATGCTCCCCGCATCCAACATATTTTGGACCTCTTGCTCTATTAAGGTTTTTTTTGCCTCTGGGATATGAAAGGGTCTTTGCCTTGATATAGACTCATTCTTGGTGCGGATGATGTGTTCAGCTAACAGGGTATGTCCGGGTTGTTTGGAAAAGACATCCTTATAGGAATTGATGACCTGTGAGAGGGATAGCACTTGTGGATCTGGGAGGGATATATTAATCTGGGGTCTGGACACCTCCTGACCGTGTGGGAGAGAAAGGGATGGGTACGGGATATCTTCTCTATTGTCAGTAGTGATGTGTTGGACCGTTTGGACACTAACTCGTCCTGCCATTTTTTAAATATGTTTATGTGATATATCTGTTCTCTACCATGTCCATGAGGGAGAGCCAATTTATAAGTCGTGGGGTTGATCTGCTCCACTACTTCGTACGGTCCCTGCCACTGTGCTAATAATTTATACTCACTACTGAGAAGGAGGACCAGTGCCTTATCACCTACGTTTAAAGTACGTAGCACGCTTCTGGTGTCGTACCCCTTATTCTTTTCTTCTTGGGCTTCTCGGAGACTGCTGTGGGCCTTCTCCCAGACCAATTGTAAATTCTCCCTCAATTCTTTGGTATACGTGAGGAGATCTTTTGTTTCCTCGTCCGTCTCTTCCCATTGTTCGGCTAGCATTTCGAGAGGAGTTTGGGGTGGCCGGCCAAATAATAATTCGAATGGACTATGACCTAGGGAGGACTGAGTATGTGTGCGTATTGCGTACAGTACAAGGGGTAGTTTTTTTCTCCCAATCCCTTCCATCCTCAGCAATGCTCTTCCCGAGTAAAGATTTAATAGTCCGGTTGTATCTTTCCACGAGACCGTTGGTTTGTGGATGATACACTGATGTTCTAGTTTGTTTTATCCCCAAGGTCTTACTTACTTCCCCCATAAGCCGGGACATAAAAGGTGTGCCTTGATCAGTTAAGATCTCTTTAGGAAAGCCGAACCTTGAAAAAAACTCAATCTTTGCTTGGGCTATTACCTTTGTGTGCATGCTGGGGAGGGGAATTGCCTCGGGATAGCGGGTGGCGTAATCAACCAATACCAGGACGTACTGTCTACCTCTACTGGACGGAATGAGAGGACCAATGATATCCATGCCAACCCGGGAAAAAGGGATCTCTATAATTGGGAGTGGGTGTAATGGAGCAGGGGGTTGTGTGATAGGATTATATAATTGGCATTTCGGACATTTCGAGCAATATCTACGAATATCCCCGAAGATCCCGGACCAATAGAATCGCCGGAGTATTGCCTCCTCGGTCTTCTCCCTACCTGGATGCCCTTCCCCTTGGTCCCCATGAGCCAACTGTAGAACCTGTTGTCGGTGACTACCAGGGACTAATAATTGTCTCTGCCTGCCGTCAGTAGACTGGGGAAGTCTATATAAGAGATGATTTTGGATGAGGAATTTCGGTCCCACCCCAGGCTCCTCATTACTCAAAGCCTTTTGCCATGCGTTTTTTAAGGAGGGGTCGTCCCTCTGACTCTGTCTAAAATCTCCTGCCACCGTATATACCTTGCCTATGGCTCCTGGATTCGTCTTGCTGTTTTCATAGTCTTTTCTCGAAAATTGTTGTAGTTGTATCCTTTTCTGTTGTTTACTTAGACGAATTCTGGGTTGCCGACTATCCTCTTTTCCCGCATCATATGGCATTTCTTCCCACCACTTTTTCATAACATGTTCCTGTCCTGCTTTGGTCAATAACAGGGAAAAGGCCACATAGTCAGTCCCAATGATAATATCCTCTTGAAGGTGAGGTAATACCCCCACCTTGAGATATTCTTCCTCTCCTCTCCACTGAAAATTGATGATTGCCACCGGATAGTATGCCTGGTCCCCGTGGACACAGGCGATTAATACTTGTGCCTGGGTTAACGCTTGTCCGGGTTAGACCAGTTCTTGACGTATAACACTCTGGCTGCAACCCGAGTCCATCAGGGCTACCCTTTCCTTTGAGAAGGATAGGAAGGGTATATGTAGGTTTGGTTTCTCCAGCCCAAAACACCCTTACTTTTGTTACTCCGATTTCCATAGGTTCTTCCATGTCCTTTTTCTGGGGGCAATACCGTGCTATGTGACCCCATTCCGAGCAGTGGTAACACTGAGGTCCTGTCGTGGGGAAAGAGGATTGGAGAGGATGGGGTATCCATCCCCTGTCGGGATCGTGTGTACCCAGAGGTCTTGGGGTGGCTCCTTTTCCTATACTGGGACGCACAGGGGAGGGAACTGGGGCTCTGCTGGGGTTTGCTCTGAAGTCTGGACTCCTGTGAAAAGCGCAGGCTAGCTCAATGGCCGTCTCATTGCTCAACCCGGGGTGTTGACGAACCCAATTACGGGTAGTGTTGGGTAGGGCATCTAAAAATTGTTCCAATACGATTATGTCAAACATCTCTTCTCGGGTTTTCTCGGTGGGATGCAACCATCGACCAGCAGCATGTTGTACCCTGTAGAATAGGGTATGCGGGCTCTCCTGTGGAAGCCACTTCATGTGGCGGAACTTGGACCGATAACTCTTGCTGTCAAGTTCTACCCTTTCTAGGATCGTCTTCTTTATGTCTTTATACGGGGGATTACCAGTAGGATTGATAGCTTGGTACGTTGCTTGTAGTTGTCCCATCAATAGTGGGGCAATATACTGCCCCCATTTATCTTCTGGCCAACTAGCCGAGCTTGCCACTCTTTCGAAATTAAGGAAAAAGGAATCTGGGTCTTCCTGGTCCTCATATTTTTGTAAGACACTACTTGGTACGTTGGGATGCACCTTAGTGTGGGCGATGGTCTCAGTTAGCTTGCCAAGTGCGGTTTCATGGACTAGTTGGTTGTTGGCCATGATTGTGGCCTGGCTCTTAAGGGCTGTTTGTAGGGCCTCACGCTCCACTCGAGCGTCCTTCATCTGTTGTTCCCACATTAATTGGAGATGACGTTGTCCCTCCACTAACTGCGCTATAACATCCTCCATGGTGGGTTTTTCCTCCATTCTGGGGATTTAGTTGGAAGGATCCCACTTCTGACACCACTTTGTTGTAGGTTGGCCAATCAAGTACACCAGACTGCTTGTCTCTTTAGGTAAGTATGATTTATTGTTCTTTTACAGAGTATTTTCTTTTCTGTGGGGTGAGTCTGAGGTAGGGGTTGGTAGATGTCTTCTCTTGTCTGGGCGCTAATCTCGTCTTCTTCTTTCTTTCCTTTCCATAAGCCTCTCGGGAAGCGTGTGGGGACAGAAGACGGATAGGTACGGTAAGTGATTGTTTAAACTCTCTTTCTCTCTCTCTATCTCTTCTCTCCACTCTAATGGCTCAACACTTATTTTCTCTGACTTCCTTCGTTTCTTCTGCTCTTATCTCGTCTGTTCGTACTGGTTCTTCCTTCACCCTGTTTTCCTTGTCTTACTCTTCCTCCCTGTTTCCTGTGGGGAGGGTTCCTCTTTTCTCTCTCTTCTCTCTATTTTCGTATTTCTGCTATCCAGTTTTTCTCTTCTCCTGTCTCTTTCTTTCTTCTCCTTTTTCTCTTTATTGTCTAGAGTTGTCTGTTTCTTCATTAATATTTGCCCTCTTTTCTTCCCGCCTGTTCTGCTTCTATTTCCTTTTCTCTCCTTCTCCTATTTCCTGCTCATGTGATCTCCCTGCGTTTTATCCTTTTGTTTCTCCCCTCCTTTCTACCCTGTTTTCCCTCCCGTCTATGCTTGTTGTGTTTGTGCCCGTGTATCCCCTCTGCCTCCCGCCCTTTTACCTGTGTCGAACCCCGTACCTGGCTTGGCCATGCTTCTCCTGACCTGAAGCGTGGCGGGTCTACGCGTGTGCTCCCCGGGGCCAGCGGTCTTCGTCCCTGGGTCAGGACTGTGAGGGTGCCGGCTCCGGTCTGCTCTTCTCCCAGGGATTCCGGGCGTCTCCTGCTTCTGCTTTTCCTTGGTCGTTTTCTCTCTGTTCAGTCCTCTCGCCGGTCGGCTCCTCCAGGATTCTCCCCTGGATCGTCTCCCTTTGGAATTTCGGGGCCTCCCCTTTTATGGCCCATCCTTCCCGTGAACACTGCAGGGAGCCAATAGGAAGGCTGGCACTCCGGGCTGCTTCCGTGATGCTAGGGGCAGAGACAACACAAGTCGCAGTTGTGTGCGGGTCGACATGGTCCAACCCGTCACACTTACCTTTCATGGAACATGCCTTTTGATGATGGACTAGGCAGATGTAGAGTCAGAGTAGGCATGATATTGTGTTATCAGTCACCGGCATTTCCTTAGACTGATGTTATGATGGACAGTGACAAGCTTTTGGGGATAAATGTTTTGCTTTAGCCAATCCATCTAGTGCATGATGCTTTTAAGTAACAGGTGATTTGATGGGATGGTCAAGTAGTGGTCAGATGGTTGGCTTATGCTGTTGGTGAGACTGTTGTCAAATGGGAAAGTTAGAAGTATCTTCCTGTGACATGATATAGGCTATGAAGGGTATTTGACTGGGCCTTTCCTAGCAGGAGTTGTATAGCTACTGTTGTGGATTTTGTAATGTTTGTGTGTGTGAAGAATGCGATGACCCTCTCTCTCTCTCGCTCTCCCTCTCTCTCTCTGTTTGTGTGCATCAGCAAAGGCAGGTGAAGGAGACGGGGCACAGGCGAGTGGGGAAGCTGGCAGCCACGGGACACGGAGTGCTGATACCCCCGACAGCGCGGGACCCAGTGGCCCGGAGGACAAAGGGAGTGCCACGGGAAGACAGGATCGGCTTCATCATCCTTGGACTCCCCCTCCAGTGGACACTCCCTGGCGGTGTTGGACCCATCTGGGACCACCCCAGCACCATCTTTGTCCGCCACCCCCCTTTGTACCACCACCCTCCCTGTAGCTCCCCTCCCAGTTGGCAGTGCCCGCTCACCCAAGGGGGTGGGCTTCTCCTTTGCCACAGGCACCACTGTTCCTGCCCCTTTCTGCCCTGCTGCCCACAGTGAGGAGGCTATTGACCTCCTGAGGTTGATCTCTATGGGTCACTCGACCATTGTGAATGCCATCCAGGAACTTGCAACTCAAGTCCAACAGACTAATGCATTATTGGAGGGCATTGCCAGTGCACTGGCAGGCCTACAGAGATCTTTTCAGGCTCTGGCCTCCACACTGACGGCAGCCAGTCACCCTTTGTGTTCCGTCCCCCCTCCACATTCCTCTTCTCAATCCCAAACCCCTCTTCCCTGACCCAGCCAAAGCACACAGACAGACAAACATGCATCCACCTCAACATCCAAGGGTAGCTCTGACAAACACAAGTACCACAAGACACACCACCAGCATGCACACAAACTACATACACCTGCGGACACAGCAACAGTCACAACCTGCTCTGACAACCCCACCACCCCCAGCTTCACAGACAGTACACCAGACACACCTGCAGACACCACAGCAACATTCACAGATCCAGCCACTACACCTATCTTAACCAGACAGCACAATGGCAGACCGTCAGACATCCACTGCAGTCACCACATCCGCAGACACCACAGCCACGCCTACATGCAGCACATCCACCATACCTGCAGTCAGCACCCACACAGACACTCACCCTTCCACCATGGTATCGCCCAGCACCTCCAACCCTACTCCTTCCAAGGCACATAAACGCCCACACTCGCCCACCCAAGGGAATCCCACCACCCACAAGCATACCTTGCATAGACATGCACCCAAGACATCCACACCAACACCTCAGACAACCACTCCCTCTCCCTCCACATCCAAACCCTTTTGCTATGACTGTCCCCTTGTGTTTAACAAGGCTTTCCTTTTGGAGTTTGCCCTTTTCGCTACTCCTCTAACACCCCATGATACCCCTAAATGTTCTGTGTCCTTCCATAAGTCCGGCCATCCCACTTCCAAGACCTCCCCTGCCCCCGCTGCAAGCACCCATGCCCCTCCCTCCACCAAGAAGTCTACCACTCCCAAGAGTACCCAACCCTCCCCTAAGCCAAAGCCTAAATCCCCACCTCCCAAGCCCAAATCCAAAGGTCCCCCTCCCAATCCAAAGCCCAAACCCCTCCTCCTGCCCCCCAATCCCTTAGGTGACTTCCTGCCCCCTTGATGCCCCTACCTGTGGAGGTTACATGGCGGTCCAGAGTCAATTTGGGGGCACACACGTGCATTGTGTGCATGTTGCAGATTGTTATTTTGGACTGGCTTCCGGCCTTGGACATTTTTTAATTATTTATTCCCTTTATTACATATTTGGTCCAACCAGTTGTTGGTTTCAAAGTTACATCTTTGTCCTGCATTTCTTTTGTTAGGGCATATCTGTTCCTGGCTGACATTGTTTGTGTGTGAGAATGTGTGTGTAAGTGGTGGTTGTGATACATGTTTTGTCTGGGCAGCATTTGTCCCCCAGTGATGGGTGTGTGTTGTTTGATGGGCATGTGTATGTTGGAGACATGTTGTGGTGATGGTATTGAGTGGTGTTTGTGTTGACATGTGTTTGTTGCAGTGTTGTGTGCCTTTGTGTGCTTGGAATGTGTGCGTAAGTGTAGGAGGCTGGCCTGGCTTGTAGTGGGTACCAGAGGTACTTACACCTTGTGCCAGGTCCAGTTATCCCTTATTAGTGTAGAAGAGGTGTTTCTAGCAGCTTAGGCTGATAGAAGGTAGCTATGGCAAAGCTGCTTAGGCTAATCTAGGAGACATGTAAAGCTCCTACTATACCACTGGTGTCATATGCACAATGTGATGAGAAAACACAATACACATGGGCCCTCATTCTGACCTTGGCGGTCGGCGGAGAGGCGGCGGTCGGACCGCGAACAGACCGGCGGTATTAAAAATGGCATTCTGACCGCGGCGGTCACCGCCGCGACCGACCGCCACTTCCCCACTCCGACAGCCACGGCGGTCATGACCGAGGGGCTGGAGTCTGCGCACTCCGGTCCGGCGGTCGACCCAAGACCGCCAACGGTATCATGACCCTGCTTACCGCCGCGGTTTCTGGCGTTCGGGAACCGCCATGCGAACCATGGCGGTAGGCACTATCGGGGCCAGGGAATTCCTTCCCTGGCACTGATAGGGGTCTCCCCCACCCCCCACTGCCCCTCCGAGTCCTCCCCCCACACCCTCCACCCCCCTGCCACCCCCCAGAGGTGGTACGAACCCCCTCCCCACCCCACCCCGACATGCACATACACGCACCCCGACATGCACACACCCCCAACATGCACATATACACACCCCCTACACACACACATACACAACGGGGACACATACCCACACACATACATGCCGACATGCGCACCCGCCGAACTACACACATTGCCCATAGGCACAGCAGCACTCCCCGCCCGCATGCACGCACTCACACACCCCCTCTACACACTCACACGCACACCCCCATGCACGCACACATCACACAACACCCCCCCACCCCCTCCCCTCACGGACGATCAACTTACCTTGTGTGTTGGTCCTCCGGGAGGTGACAGGAGCCATGGGGAGGTGACCGCCAACAGAAGACCGCCAACAGAAGACCGCCACACAGAAATGTGGGTCGTAATTCTGTGGGCGGTGTTCTGCTGGCGTGGCGGTGGAGGTTGACCAGTCTCCACTTTCCCGCCGACCGCCAGTGTGGCTGCTGGCGGTTTTCCGGCGGAACGCTCCCAGCGGTCAGAATGCGCACAGCGGCATACCGCCGCGGTCGGCGGTCTTCACCGCGGCGGTAACTCGGCGGTCTCGCGAAAAGACCGCCAAGGTCAGAATGAGGGCCATAGTTACTAAAAATAAAGGTACTTTATTTTTATGACAATATGCCAAAAGTATCTCAGTGACTACCCTCAGTATGAGGATAAGATATATACACAAGATATATGTACACAAACAAAAATTAGGTAAGTAATAGCAAGAAAAGTAGAACAAACAGTGCAGAATTTCAGTAGATTGCAATAGGAGCACATAGGTATAGGGGCAACACAAACCGTATACTCCAAAAGTGGAATGTGAACCACGAATGGACCCCAAACCTATGTGAGCTTGTAGAGGGTCACTGGGACTGTAAGAAAAAAGTGAGGGTTAGAAAAATAGCCCACCCCAAGACCCTGATAGGTAGGTATAAAATACACCTACTACCCCCAGAGAGCACAGAAGTCGTGATAGGGGGATTCTGCAGGAAGAAAAAACACCAGCAATGCAACAACAGTGGATTTCCGGACCTGAGTACCTGTACGACAAGGGGACCAAGTCCAATAGTCACGACAGTGTCAAGAGTGGGCAGGAGCCCAGGAAATGCCAGCTGAGGGTGCAAGGAAGCTGCCACCTGTTGGAGGAAGCTTGGAGTTCTGCAAGAAAGAAGAGAGCTAGGGACTTCTCCTTTGGAGGATAGATGTCCCACATTGAGATGGAGCATGCAGAAGTGTTCGCATGCAGAAAGACCACAAACAAGCCTTGCTAGCTGCAAGGATTGTGGTAGAGGTTTTGGGTGCTGCTGTGGCCCAAGAGGGACCAGGATGTAGCCACTTGGAGGAGGAGACAGAGGTGGCACCCAGCAACTCAGAGAGTCCTCACAGAAGCAGGCAGCACCCGCAAAGTACCTGATCAGGCACTTGGAAGGAAAGTGAACCAGAGTCCACGCGAAGTCACAAAAGGGACTCCCACGATGCCGGAGGACAACTCAGAAGGTTTTGCACTGCAGGAAGGTGTGCCGGGGATCCAGGCTTGGCTCTGCATAAAGGAAATCTTGGCAGAGTGCACAGGAGCAGGAGCAGCTGCAAATCATGCAGTACCCAGCAATGCAGTCTAGCGTGGGGAGGCAAGGACTTACCTCCACCAAACTTGGACTGAAGACTCACTGGACTGTGGGAGTCACTTGGACAGACTTGCTGAGTTCCAGGGACCATGCTCATCAGGATGAGAGGGGACCCAGAGGACCAGTGTTGCAGTCTTTTGGTGCCTGCGTTAGCAGGGGGAAGATTCCATCGACCCACTGGAGATTTCTTCTGAGCTTCTGGTGCAGAGTGAAGGCAGGCTACCCTCAGAGCATGTACCACCTGGAAAAAGTCGAGAAAGCCGTCAGGATGAGGCGCTTCAATGTTGCTAATAGTCGTCTTGCTACTTTGTTGTGGATTTTGCAGGCGTCCTGAGCAGTCAACGGTCGATCCTTTGGTAGAAGGTGAAGAAGGAGATGCAGAGGAACTCTGATGAGCTCTTGCATTCGTTATCTGGAGAATTCCCCAAAGCAGAGACCATAAATAGCCAGAAAAGGAGGTTTGGCTAATAGGTTAGGAGGATTGGCTACCAAGAGAGGTAAGAGCCTATCAGAAGGAGCCTCTGACATCACCTGCTGGCATTGGCCACTCAGAGCAGTCCAGTGTGCCCCCAACACCTCTGTTTACAAGATGGCAGAGGTCTGGGACACACTGGAGGAGCTCTGGGCACCTCCCCTGGGAGGTGCAGGTCAGGGGAGTGGTCCTTATGCAGAGATGGGCACCATATATGCCCATCAAAGCATTTCCAGAGGCTGGGGGAGGCTACTCCTCCCCAGCCTTCATACCTATTTCCAAAGGGAGAGAGTGTAACACCCGCTCTTAGAGGAAATCCTTTGTTCTGCCTTCCTGGGCCAGGGCTGCCTGGACCCCAGGAGGGCAGAAACCTGTCTGAGGGGTTGGCAGCAGCTGCAGTGGAGACCCCAGAAAGGCAGTTTGGCAGTACCCGGGTACTGTGCTAGAGACCCTGGGGATCATGGAATTGTCCCCCCAATACCAGAATGGTATTGGGGTGACAATTCTATGATCTTAGACATGTTACATGGCCATGTTCGGAGTTACCATTGTGACGCTACACATAGGTAGTGACCTATGTGTAGTGCACGTTTGTAATGGTGTCCCCGCAGTCACAAAGTCCGGGGAATTTGCCCTCAACAATGTGGGGGCACCTTGGCAAGTGCCAGGGTGCCCACACACTAAGTAACTTTGCACCCAACCTTCACCAGGTGAAGGTTAGACATATAGGTGACTTATAAGTTACTTCAGTGAAGTGGTAAATGGCTGTGAAATAACGTGAACGTTATTTCACGCAAGCTGCAATGGCAGGCCTGTGTAAGAATTGTTAGAGCTCCCTATGGGTGGCAAAAGAAATGCTGCAGCCCATAGGGATCTCCTGGAACCCCAATACCCTGGGTACCTCAGTACCATATACTAGGGAATTACATGGGTGTACCAGTATGCCAATGTGAATTGGTAAATTTAGTCACTAGCCTGTTAGTGACAAATTTGGAAAGCAGGGAGAGCACACCCACTGAGGTTCTGGTTAGCAGAGCCTCAGTGTGACAGGCATCACACAGGGAACACATACAGGGCACATAATTATGAGCACTGGGGCCCTGCCTGGCAGGGTCCCAGTGACACATAGGCTAAAACAACATATATACAGTGAAATATGGGGGTAACATGCCAGGCAAGATGGTACTTTCCTACACAACCCCCCCCCCCAAACGAAGGACAATAAGACTAGCCATGACCTGATGAGTCTTCATTGTCTAAGTGGAAATATCTGGAAAGTCCATCTGAATTGGAGTGGGTACTCCCAGGTCTATGTTCCACTGTATAGTCCATTCCCTGTAGAGATATGGACCACCTCAGCAATTTAGGATTTTCACCTTTGATTTGTTTTAGCCAAAGTAGAGGTTTGTGGTGTGTCTGAACAATAAAGTGAGTGCCAAACAGGTATGGCCTCTACTTTTTCAGTGTCCAGAACACAGCAAAGGCCTCCCTCTCAATGGCAGACCAACGCTTTTCTCTAGGGGTCAACCTTCTGCTGATAAAAGCAACTGGTTGATCCTGGCTCTCAGAATTTAGTTGTGATAAGACTGCCCCTACCCCTAATTCAGTTGTATCAGTTTGAACAATGAATTTCTTGGGGTAACATGGGCTTTTTAGGACAGGTGCAGAGCACATGGCCTGTTTGAGCTCCTGAAAAGCTTTCTGACAGCTAGCTGTCCACAATACCTTTTTAGGCATTTTCTTACTAGTGAGATCATTAAGAGGGGCTGCTATGGAGCCATAGTTTTTAATGAATCTCCTGTAATACCCAGTGGCCTAAGAAGGCTCTCACCTGGGTCTGTGTTGTAGGGGGAACCCAATCCATGATTGTCTGGATTTTCCCCTGCAGTGGTGCTATCTGTTCTCCACCTATCAGGTGTCCCAGATAAACCACCTTTCCCTGCCCTATCTGGCACTTTGAGGCCTTGATAGTGAGGCCTGCCTTTTGCAGGGCCTCCAAAACTTTCCAAAGGTGGACCAGGTGCTTATCCCAGGTGGAGCTAAAAACACCAATATCATCTAGATATGCTGCACTAAAAGCCTCCAAGCCTTGCAGGACTGTGTTCACCTACCTCTGAAAAGTGGCAGGTGCATTTTTCAACCCAAAGGGCATTACTGTAAGTTGGTAGTGCCCTCCTATAGTTGAAAATGCAGTTTTAGGTTTAGCATCCTCAGCCAATTTGATCTGCCAATACCCTGCAGTCAAATTAAAGGGGCTTAGATACTTGGCAGATGCCAGTGTATCAATTAGCTCATCTGCCCTGGGTATAGGGTGAGCATCAGTTTTTGTGACCTGATTGAGACCTCTGTAGTCTACACTGAACCTCATCTCCCTTTTACCATCTTTTGAGTGAGGCTTTGGTACAAGCACCACAGGGCTCGCCCATGGGCTTTCAGAAGGTTCAACCACTCCTAGATCAAGCATTTTCTGAACCTCTTGTTTTATGCAGTCCCTGACATGGTCAGGCTGCCTATAGATTTTACTTTTGACAGGCAAGCTGTCTCCAGTATCAATTGTGTGTTCACACCAGGATGTGGTACCTGGCACATTTGAAAAGAGTTCAGAAAATTATCCAAGGAGATTTATGCAGTTGTCTTTCTGTTCTGCAGTCAGACAATCTGCCAAAACTACTCCATCCCCTAAAGCATCATTTTCAGTGGTAGAAAAGAGATCAGGGAGAGGGTCAATCTATTCTTCCTGTCCCTCATCTGTTGCCATGAGCAGGGTGAGATCAGCCCTGTCATAGTAGGGTTTTAGGAGGTTGACATGAATCACCCCAAGGGGACTCCTGGCAGTGCCCAGGTCTACCAGATAGGAAACCTCACTCTTCTTTTCAACAACAAGATGGGGTCCACTCCATTTGTCCTGGACTGCTCTTGGGGCCACAAGCTCCAATACCCACGCCTTCTGTCCTGGTTGGTACTGGATTAGAACAGCCTTCTGGTCATGCCATTGCTTCTGGAGCTCTTGGCTGGCCTGAAGGTTTTTACTGGCCTTTTTCATGTACTCGGCCATTATGGATCTTAGGCCAAGTACATAGTCCACTATGTCCTGTTTCGGAGCTTTTAAAGGTTGTTCCCAACCCTCCTTCACAAGTGTTAGTGGGCCTCTTACAGGGTGTCCAAAGAGGAGTTCAAAGGGGCTGTAGCCCATTCCTTTCTGGGGTACCTCCCTGTAAGCAAAAAGGAGGAAAGGTGACAGTACATCCCATCTCCTCCTGAGTTTTTCAGGGAGTCCCATTATCATACCTTTGAGAGTTTTATTAAACCTCTCTACCAGTCCATTAGTCTGTGGATGATAAGGAGTGGTGAATTTGTCGGTTACACCACATTCCTTCCACATTGCTTTCAAGTATTCTGACATGAAGTTGCTACCCCTGTCATATACAACCTCTTTAGGGAACCCCACCCTGGCAAAGATTCCCAGGAGGGCCTTTGCCACTGCAGGAGCTGTAGTGGTCCTTAGAGGAATTACTTCAGGAAATCTTGTGGCATGGTCCACAACCACCAAGATAAACCTATTGCCTGCAGCAGTAGGATAGTCAAGGGGGCCAACTATGTCAACCCGTACCCTTTCAAAGGGAACCCCAACCACAGGTAGTGGAATAAGGGGAGCCTATGGGGTGCCACCAGTCTTGCCACTGGCTTGGCAGGTCACACAAGACTTACAGAAATCTTTTGTGTCCTCTGACATCCTAGGCCAGTGAAACAGGGGGACAAGCCTTTCCCATGTTTTGATCTGGACCAAATGCCTAGCCAAAGGAATGTCATGTGCAAGAGTTAGGAGGAACTCTCTGTACTGCAGGGGAATTACCAATCTCCTGGCTGCTCCAGGTTTTGAGTCCTTTGCCTTGGTGTACAAGAGGTTGTCCTCCCAGTAAACTCTATGTGACTCACTGACATCCCCATTTTGCTGCTTGACAGCTTGCTGTCTGAGACCCTCTAATGTGGGACAGGTTTGTTGTGCCACACTCAGCTCTTCCCTGGCAGGCCCCCACCACCCAAAAGCTCAGCAGTGTCTGCTGCCAGCTCATCTGGTGAAGGTTCTGCACAGAGAGGAAATTCTTCTTCCTCAGAAGGAGAATCATCTGTAGAGGGGGATAGTGGGTAGGGATTTACCCTTGCTACCCCTAGCTTTAGGGAACACGTGGTCCATTGTTCCAGGATCCAAGTTACCCTGTCCTTTTTGCTTTTTGGCCTAAGCCCTTGTCAAAGCAAAAATATGCCCAGGATTGCCCAGCATTGCTGCATGAGCCTCCAACTCCACTTCTGCCCAAGCTGATGTCTCTAAATTGTTCCCTATTAGACAGTCTACAGGTAAATCTGAGGCAACCACAACTTTCTTTGGACCAGTAAACCCCCCTCCCCCAGTTGAGATTCACAAGAGCCATGGTGTGGCTAAGAGTGTTGTTATGAGTGTCTGTCACTTGGTACTACTGACCAAGTAGGTGTTGTTCAGGGTGGACCAGTTTCTCTATTACCATGGTAACACTGGCACCTGTGTCCCTGTAGGCCTGAACCTCAACACCATTTATTAGGGGAAGTTGCTTGTACTTATCCATATTAAGGGGACAAGCAACCAAGGTGAGCAAATCAATGGCACCTTCAGAGACTATCACAGCCTCTGTGGTCTCCCTAACAAGACCAACCTCAACTACATTACTAATAGTGAGCCCAACTACTCCCTTGGATTGGCGATTTGTAGGTTTGCTCCCACCGCCACTGCTATTACTAGAGGCACTAGAATTTGCAGCAGGGGTTGTGGCAGTGGGAGGTTTGGTGTTTTTCTTTGGACAACTGGCATCAGTTGTCCAAAGGCCTTTGACTTTACACAAATAACACCAAGGCTTTTTAGGTAGATTTTTGGATGAGGATTTGGACCTACGACCCTCACTAGAGGATATTTGTGGGCCTGATGAAGACTCAGTTTTACTTTTGTCCCCACCCTTGTCAGAAGACTTATCCTCCTTCTTCTTGCCATCCTTGTCACCCCCTGTATGAACTTTTCTGTTCACTCTTGTTCTGACCCTTTTGTCTGCCTTCTTTCCCAATTCTTGGGGAGAGGTCAGATCTGTGTCCACTAGATATTGGTGCAACAAGTCAGACACACAGTTATTCAGAATATGCCCTCTCAGAATTAGATTATACAGGCTTTCATAGTCAGAAACTCTACTGCCAGGTAACCACCCCTCCAAGGCCTTCACTGAACAGTCTACAAAGTCTGTACAGTCTTGTGAGGACTCTTTTCTGGTGTCTCTGAACTTAATCCTGTATTGTTCAGTGGTTAAGCCAAATCCATCCAAGAGTGGATCCTTCAAAACTGGAAAATTGTTAGCATCACTTTCTCTAACAGTAAGGAGCCTATCCCTACCCTTTCCAGTGAAAGATAGCCACAATATAGTAGCCCACTGCCTTTGATGGACCCCATGTACCAAACAGGCCCTCACAAGTGCAGCTAACCACTTGTTGATGTCATCCCCCTCCTTGTAAGGGGGGACTATCTTGTGCAGATTCCTGGAATCATGCTCTCTAACAGGATTACTATCAGGAATACTGCTGCTGCCACCATGGGGTCCAAATCCCAAGCTCTGTCTCTCCTTCGGGATTCCCTATCTAAGGCCAGCTGTTGCTGTTTAAGCTTCAGTCTGGTCTCTTCAACCCTCAACTTTTTGAGTTCCCTTTCTAACAAGTTATCCTCAGGGTGGGTGGGTTGTGGGAATGCTTGGACACAGAAGACAAGTTTGAAACAGCAGAGGGGGATCTGTCCCTAACTGACTGGACCCTAGCAACTTGGCCTCTAGGAATAAAGACTTCCCTACTGTTATGGGAACCTCCATTACTACCAACATTACTGGGTGTCCTGCTATGGGGCAGATCCTGTTCAGAACCCTCCCTACCTCCACCAAGGAGATCCCCTGAGTCAGATTGGGAACCTTATATTAACCTCTCATTTGATGTGCCTGCTTGGGACTCATCATTTACAATAAGCATGTTAAATAGAAACTCTTTGGTAAGGTTCATTCCTATCACTAAACTTCTATCCAAGCAGAGACTCCTTAGGCTCTTGTAATTCAAACTGTCATAAGTAGTTTTGACCATTTTAAGAGTAGAATCTTCTACATACATGATTGTAAAAGGTTTAGAAATAGTGAGAAGGAAGAAAAAGTTTCAGGACTTTTTAAAGAACAGAGAAAAAAAACTTGTTCTAACTTTTACAAAACTTTTAGAAGTTTAAGAAAACTTTTCAGTACTTTGTAAAAAGTTTAAGAGGAGAAAAGCAAACCTTTTTGGTTAGGTGTACATACACTGAACTGTTTTGTATATTATTCTCTTATGAAAAGTACGCAATGTCAAAGTGGTAAGTAGTTACAAGTACTTATCCCACCGCTGCACAACCAATGTAGGAGGCTGGCCTGGCTTGTAGTGGTTACCAGAGGTACTTACACATTGTGCCAGGTCCAGTTATCCCTTATTAGTGTAGAAGAGGTGTTTCTATCAGCTTAGGCTGATAGAAGGTAGCTATGGCAAAGCAGCTTAGGCTACACTAGGAGACAAGTAAAGCTCCTACTATACCACATGTGTCATATGCACAATATGATGAGAAAACACAATACACAGAGTTACTAAAAATAAAGGTACTTTATTTTTATGACAATATGCAAAAAGTATCTCAGTGAGTACCCTCAGTATGAGGATAAGATATATACACAAGATATATGTACACAAATTAGGTAAGTAATAGCAAGAAAAGTAATGCAAACAGTGTAGAATTACAGTAGATTGCAATCTGAGCACATAGGTATAGGGGCATCACAAACCATATACTCCAAAAGTGGAATGCGAACCACGAATGGACCCCAAACCTATGTGAGCTTGTAGAGGGTCGCTTGGACAGTAAGAAAACAGTGAGGGTTAGAAAAATAGCCCACCTCTAGACCCTGAAAGGTAGGTGTAAAGTGCACCTACTACTCCCAGAGAGCACAGAAGTCGTGATAGGGGGATTCTGCAGGAAGAACAAACACCAGCAACGCAACAACAGTGGATTTCGGGACCTGAGTACCTGTAAGACAAGGGGTTTATGTCCAATAGTCGCAACAGTGTCAAGAGTGGACGGGACCCCAGGAAATGCCAGCTGAGGGTGCAAGGAAGCTGCCACCTGTTAGAGGAAGCTTGGAGTTCTGCAAGAAAGAAGAGAGCTAGGGACTTCTTCTGTGGAGGATGGATGTCCCAAGTCGCGTTCAAGGTTGCAGAGGTGTTCCCTCACAGAAATACCACAAACAAGCCTTGATAGCTGCAAGGGTTATGGTAGAGATTTTTGGGTGCTGCTGTGGCCCAGGAGGGACCAGGATGTCGCCACTTGGAGGAGGAGACAGAGGGGGTGCCCAGCAACTCAGAGAGCCCTCATAGAAGCAGGCAGCACCCACAAAAGTACCTGAAGAGGCACTTGGAAGGAAAGTGAACCAGAGTCCACATGAAGTCACAAAAAGGAGTTCCACGACGCCGGAGGACAACTCAGAAGGTTATGCACTGCAGGAAGGTGTACCGGGAACCCAGGCTTGGCTGTGCACAAAGGAAATCCTGGAAGAGTGCACAAGAGTCGGAGCAGCTGCAAATTACGCGGTACCCAGCAATGCAGTTTAGCGTGGGGAAGCAAGGTCTTACCTCCACCAAACTTGGACTGAAGAATCACTGGACTGTGGGAGTCACTTGGACAGAGTTCCTAAGTTCTAGGGACCACGCTCGTCAGGATGAGAGGGGACCCAGAGGACCGGTGCTGCAGTCTTTTGGTGCCTGCGTTAGCAGGGGGAAGATTCTGTCGACCCACAGGAGATTTCTTCGGAGCTTCTGGTGCAGGGTGAAGGCAGGCTACCCCCAGAACATGCACCACCTGGAAACAGTCGAGAAATCCGGCAGGATGAAGCGCTACAATGTTGCTAGAAGTTGTCTTGCTACTTTGTTGCGGTTTTGCAGGCGTCCTAAGCAGTCAGCGGTCGATCCTTTGGTAGAAGGTGAAGAGGGAGATGCAGTATAACTCTGGTGAGCTCTTGCGTTCATTATCTGAAGAATTTCCCAAAGCAGAGACCCTAAATTACCAGAAAAGGAGGTTTGGCTACCAGGTTAGGAGGATTGGCTACCAAGAGAGGTAAGAACCTATCAGAAGGAGCCTCTGACATCTCCTGCTGGCACTGGCCACTCAGAGCAGTCCAGTGTGCCCCCAACACCTCTCTTTCCTAGATGGCAGAGGTCTGGGACACACTGGAGGAGCTCTGGGCACCTCCCCTGGGAGGTGCAGGTCAGGGGAGTGGTCACTCCCCTTTCCTTTGTCCAGTTTCTCGCCAGAGCAGGGCTGGGGGATCCCTAAACCGGTGTAGACTGGCTTATGCAGAGATGGGCACCATCTGTGCCCATCAAAGCATTTCCAGAGGCTGGGGGAGGCTACACCTCCCCAGCCTTCACACCTATTTCCAAAGGGAGAGGGTGTAACACCCTCTCTCAGAGGAAATCCTTTGTTATGCCTTCCTGGGCCAGGGCTGCCTGGACCCCAGGAGGGCAGAAACCTGTCTGAGGGGCTGGCAGCAGCAGCAGCTGCAGTGGATAACCCAGAAAGGCAGTTTGGCAGTACCCGGGTACTGTGCTAGAGACCCTGGGGATCATGGAATTGCCCCCCCAATACCAGAATGGTATTGGGGTGACAATTCCATGATCTTAGACATGTTACATGGCCATGTTTGGAGTTACCATTGTGATGCTACACATAGGTAGTGACCTATGTGTATTGCACGCGTGGAATGGTGTCCCCGCACTCACAAAGTCAGGGGAATTTGCACATAATTATGTGGGGGCACCTTGGCTAGTGCCAGGGTGCCCACACACTAAGTAACTTTGCACCCAACCTTCACCAGGTGAAGGTTAGACAAAGAGGTGACTTTTAAGTTACTTCAGTGCAGTGGTAAATGGCTGCGAAATAACGTGGACGTTATTTCACACAGGCTGCAATGGCAGGCCTGTGTAAGAATTGTCAGAGCTCCCTATGGGTGGCAAAAGAAATGCTGCAGCCCATAGGGATCTCCTGGAACCCCAATACCCTGGGTACCTAAGTACCATATACTAGGGAATTATATGGGTGTACCAGTATGCCAATGTGAATTGGTAAATTTAGTCACTAGCCTGTTAGTGCCAAATTTGGAAAGCAGAGAGAACATAACAACTGAGGTTATGGTTAGCAGAGCCTCAGTGAGACATTTAGGCATCACACAGGGAACACATACAGGACATATACTTATGAGCACTGGGGCCCTGCCTGGCAGAGTCCCAGTGACACATAGACTAAAACAACATTTATGCAGTGAAATATGGTGGTAACATGCCAGGCACGATGGCACTTTCCTACAGTGAGCGAGTGTGGTGAATGGTATATCAGAAACGTTGTGATGTGTATTTGTTGGGGTATTTTGAATGCTGCGTTGTATGGTTGTGTGATAGAGTGTGTTTGTTCCCTGTTGGTTGTATGTCGTGTTGTATGTGTGATTTGTCAATGGGTAGTGTATGTTGTGGGTGTTTGCCAATGCTTGATGGTGTTGCGGTTGTGGTGTCATTTGGTGGTGTTGTGTGTGACTGTGCTGATGCTGTGTTTCTGGGGGTAGGTGTGTGTTATTGACATGTGTGTGTGTGTGATGGCCATAGTGTGTGTACTGTGTATGTGGCTATCTGTGAGTGTGCGTATCAGTGTGTAGTTATGTGTGTGTGTCGCCCTCACCACCCATTCCCAATTGGTTTGGTGTGTGTGAGTAGGTACTTTGACATTTTAGAACAGTGATAGGTAAGTGAGTGTACTCACAGTAGCTGTTGTCATCGTTGCATACTCCAAAATGGTTGGGTGAGCAGGAGCAGCAGGAAGAGATGTAGTTCAGGTTCCATGGCGGCTCCGGATGAGTATGGCTTCCTGAAGTTAAGTGTCTCCTTTTATACAGTTGGTTTCCACCTGGGTTTCCATGGTGGTGCGACCACGGCGGAAACCTTGGTGGTGTGCAACCTTGTAATCTGTCCGGTGGAAACATGGTCTCTGCTGGCTGCAGGTGGCTACTGACGTCTGTGGCAGCCTGACCGCAGTGGTGGTGTCGGCAGTGGTTTGCCTGTATTCTGTTGTGAATACCGCCATGGTCATAATTTGGCTGTCTTCTACACCACCCTGTTGACGGTATGACCGCCACTGCCAACATGGCGGTCCAAAGACCGCCAGACTCATAATTAGGCCTCCAGTGCTACTTGCAGAGTGCCTAGGCACTTCACAAAGTTTAGAATTCAGCAACTACGCCTAATCAGCTTGGCACTTGCAGAATGAACATCAGAAAAGGAAAGGGCCAATGTGTTCCCACTGGGCATTAAACATGGACTCTGAATGTAGGAGGCTGGCCTTCTATGTAGTGTGCAAAACTAAGCACACTGTGTAGGGGGTCCAGGCAACCACACGTTTGTTTCCAGAGGTAAAAACTAGATCACCTAATGCTCCAATTTTACGAGGTAGCTTGGTCGAGCAGTTAGGCTAATCTTGGAGAAGTGCAAAGCATTTGTTGTACTCACAGTATCAATCATGCAACTCACACATTCGAAGGAATAACTCGAAACCAATTTATAAAAATACTTCAGAGTGTTATATAACTTTTAAAACCAAAATTATCAAAATTGATTAAGTACTTTTTAAGATATAGATTTTTGAAGTTTTAATAAATGAAGTCCTTCTGTGTGTAATTATGCTCCACTCAGAAGGGAAATCTTGGGCAGTTGGTGTAGCCTGGAGGTCCCCTGGGTATCTTGAGGTCAGTCCGGTGTCCAGCTTCTAAATCCTTCAAACTTTGGGCAATATACATATAGTGGAGTGGGGCAGATTTAGGGCCTCATTACAAGGCTGGTGGTCTTTGTAGGAGTCTGGCCTGATGGGTGGTAGGTACAAATGGTACTTACACCTTATACCAGGTCCAGTTATTCCTTATTAGTGTAGTGTAGGCAGTATCTAGAAGCCAGGCTATCTGGAGGTAGCTGTGGATGAGCAGCCAAGGCTTATCTAGGAGACATACAAAGCTCATGCAATACCACTGTAGTCACACTTAGGGGCATATTTATACTCCGTTTGCGCCGAATGTGCGTCAAAAAGTTTGACGCACATTCAGCGCAAACGTTGCCCCATATTTAAACCCTGACGCCCGAGCCGGCACAAAAGGAAAATGGCGCTATGTGCGTCAGTTTCTGGAAGCGGCACCCCGCCCTGCGTTAATGACATGCAGGGTAGGCGTTCCCGTCCAAAAAACGACGCACACAGCGGTGTGTCGTATTTATGCTTCCGGGCAAAAATGACTCCCGCGCGGTAGGCGGCGCAAAAAAATTACGCAAAGCACGAATAGCGTGAAATTTTAACGCCTGGGTCAGGGCAGGCGTTAAAATGGGGCAAACACACCTGTACTTAATCAGAACACACAGAACAAACAACAGAGCAGCACAGCAGCAACAGGGAGACATGGAGGTGCTTTTTCTTCAGCGTGCACGTAGACGCAGAGCCCTGCAGCAACAACAGCAGCCACAACAACAACAGCAGGGACCCCAAAGACAGCGCAGAAGGCAGGAGAGGATATTCCGCCCAAGAACAACCCTGCATGGCCTCAGGGAACGGGACATCATTCAGAGGTACCGGTTGAACTGGCAGGCCATTCAGCAGCTCCTGAGAAATATTGAACAGCAGTTGGCCCCCACTTTAGTGACTCCCCGCAGTATCCCAACAGAAACAAAGCTGCTTGCCGTACTTCACCTGCTGGCAAGTGGCTCGTTTCAGACAACTGGTGCCCTGGTTGGTGGAATATCATAACCATCATTCTCCGCATTCCTGCCTAAAGTACTGGATGCCATCATTCGCCTGACACCCCGCCACATCTGCTTCCCTAACACACTGCAGAAGCAGCAGGAAACTAAACAGGGGTTCTACGCCATCAGTGGCTTCCCGCACGTCCTTGGTGCAATCAACTGCACACACGTACGTCTTGTGCCACCTGCTGCAACAGAACACCTCTACCGCAACAGGAAGCACACACATTCAATCAACGTGCAGGCCATAGTCGATCACCAAGGACTGATCACCAACATTGTGGCTAAATATCCTGGGAGTGTACATGACGCATTCATCTTCCGTCACTGTACCATCAACTAACACTTCCAGGATGGACGATATGGCAATGGACTACTTGTTGGTAAGGACAAAAACCAAACTCATATACACACTGCACAGAAACCCCCTAGGACAAACAACACATACACCACAACAGCATCATCTAGACAGGAACACACTGAGGTACTCACATCACTAGCCATGTTTCAGAAGTCACCATTGAACCTGTCACACATTGGAATTTACTCTACAGCTTAATGTGAAGACATTAATGACTGTGGTTGCCTAAATGTCACCTTGCAAATTGGAAGTCTCACAATAACCTGTACACCAATACAATGCATAAGTTTAAATGTATGGGATGGCCTGGGTATGTTCATATGAACGTTTCAAATACACTTTCATGTTTCAACTCTGCATGGAACTATCATCACACCCCCAGTGAGGACACACGGACACCTGTATCACAAGTCACAATGATAGGGAGGGCACACTGTACTGGAAAAACCAATACATCCTGCTGACAACCAGTTAGGCAACAAACACTTGCTCAGCCAAGGAAAAAAACGAAATGCCAAAGTTTTCACCAACAACCATAGGTTGTCACATTAGTACACAAAAGAGTCACAGACAACACAAGACAACTACTGCCATCAAAGATCCGTACAACAGTGCCTCCTACATCTAATTGATCCCATTCTGTGTTTCTCTTTCAGCTGATCAGGGGTATGGCATCCAGCCTTGGATAATGACACCATTTGGGAACCCAAATACTGCTGCTGAGCAGGCATAAAATGACGCCCACAAGAGGACACGCAGCATTGTGGAGCGGACCTTTGGGATCCTAAAGTCAAGGTTCCGCTGCCTTGACATCATTGGCGGTAGCCTACTCTATTCCCCAGAGATGGTCTGTAAGATCATACTCACTTGTGCCATACTGCACAATATATGTGTAAAAAGGAATATTCCTCTCCTTGAACTGGACCCAGACATGCCTGAGGATGACGAAGAGGAGGATGCTGGCCTGCAACAGGAGGGGGAACAACCTAACACGGCAGCAGGAGTGCGTAGGCGCCAACAGCTTGTCAACAATTTTTTTTTTTCTTAATGTATCTTAATAACTTGTATAGCACAATTGTAAATAAACACAGATAACAAACACCACATCATGCTTTGGCCTATGCATTTCTGACCACCTTTAGTTTGAAATTGCTGAAGAAGAATGTCGTCTCATTGAGCAATAATGCTATAACAATCATCACAACCAAAATTTACATCACAAATGTATGCACAGAGGGTAGGATGTGACATGATACATTACCATACACAGAGGCCAACAGGAGTACAAATGTGGCAATTACACATGCCGGATCCAAACACCTGAGACAGTCTCTCACCCAATGCAAACCAAAGGTAAATATTTGCCTTTTCTCTTCACAGCTGCAAACATGAATGCCACAGATCGCAACCAATTTGAGCGCCGTGCCATGAGATACAGGCACATCCTGCAGGTGCAGTGTGGGTATCGGAGGATGGGCCGCAAGTACCATTCTGATCGGGCCTCCGGGGCGTGGTGGGCCACACCACAGGCTCCCCCTACAGTGCCACCACCAACACCACATCCACCAGGTCTGCCCAAGTGGACCCAGCAACGTCTGCAGCAATGGACCCTGCATCTTCCTCCAGACCTGGACCCAGCCGTGTGGTGGTAGCAGGACTCTCCCGTGGCCAACCAACTCCTGCCACAACATCAACCTCCGCCAGCACACAAACCAGCACAGACCCTCCTGTGGACCCAGCTGCCTTCCTGGCATTGACCAGAAAATTGGACAAGTTAGTGAAAAAGGTGGACGACCTGAGGGAGGACATGAGTTACATCAAAAAGAGGGTCCGCTCCATCAGGCGCACACTACGGAGGGCAAATCTGTAGCACTTTTGCCCTCTTGAACTTTTACCCCTCCCCTCTCACCTCTTTCCTATTTTCTACTGTTAGTTGGGTTTTGGGGATTAGTATTAGGATAAGTATAGGTAATTAGCTTAGTTAGTGTTAGGGAAGGGGGTGGGGGGTCCTTATTCTTTCTATCTTATATTTTTGTGTGGGTGGGTGGGTGGGGGGCAATGTTGGGATTCTTGTTTAAAAAAAAAAAAAAAAAAATCTGAAAATTACAAAAAAATATATGTTTGTTTAGGATAGTATAGTATGTGTGTAGGTTAGTAAGTGTTGTCCTGCATGTGTCTTGTCTCATAATGGTGGGTGGGGGGTTGATGTTTAGATCGTTTCGTTACATGTGTAGAGTAAGTTTAGCTTAGGTTAGTTAGGGACAGTTGTGGGTTAGTAGTAGTCAGGTTAGATTAGTGTAGGTTTACCTTTCCCTTAGTTGCCTCTTGTATTACTCAATTGAAATAAATATTTAGTTAACCCTTTACATGATGCGTTAGGTGCTACATTATCATGGCCTTGACATCAGTGTAGCAGAAGGTTTTAGTATGACATTTGTGTCCTATGCTCGCCATCCCCAGGAAATTGAGGTTTCACATCCCAGCTTCACATCCCAGCTACTCGTGTGCTAACTTGGTAAGTATCCACCATGTGGGAGACCCACCATTGGTAGTGTGCATTGATCACCAAGGTTTTGTTTCAGTATGTATCCTACTTCACAAAGAGTGCTTCCAGACTTGTTATTGTGGGTAAATTGATAGGTGGGACAGCAGTGTGAAGTTCAGGGAGATCTTTGTAGATGAGGAGTTGTTCACACTCTTGTCTTGTTGCTTTCATTGCTGACCTACATCATGTGTGTACTGATTCAGCATGACTTTCCTTCATGGAAGTATACTCCGTGAGGGTGATTGATGCAGTGTAATTTGTTTATGATTCCTTACATTATGCGGCATTAATTCATATTTATGTATTGCATGGTGCCCACATTTCTCAGCCACCATTTGTTCTCTGGAATAGCGATAGATGGTGCATCATTCTGTCCAACACAGCATGATTGTGTGTGGTTAGTCCCTTCATCAGTTATTTTCCTCAGTATGGTAAGGCTATGATGCAATCCTGGCCACTGCACAGATGTTTCAGTATACATGAAATCAGGACAGTAGTATAGAGAATCGACATGCTTGCCACACAGCCACTTTGGAGTTAGGTACTGCACAGTTGAAGTGTGAAATGACACAGAGACACAATAGGTGTGCAAGTGCTATTTATTTATAGGTGGTGTAGTGCAAATTGTCCATTCACCATATTTGCTGAGTCCGTTCTGGTGCATTCTTACATGGTGATCCTACAGAAGGGGTGTGGATGATGCTCCTGACATGCTGGGGTGATGTCACAGACAGTGCAGAGGAACAGGAATTGGCAAATAGTTGGAGAGAGACATTCACTGGCAATGGGGACAAGTCATACAGTGGATTGCCAAACAGTCATTGAGTGTAGTTGTAGTGAGACTGGCCTTTGACAAAACGTAGGACCTTGGTCAGAGTAGGCCATGGTGCAGGGACTAGGGCTTCCGGGTACTCTTGTGTGTGAATGTTATCTGTTCCATGTCTTCTTCTTCTGATGTGTGTGTTGTCTGGTGTGTCCTTGTTGTTGTTGGTTGTGAAGGGGCAACACACACCTCAGTGTTAGAAGACATGGAGGCAGACATCCCGGGGGCTGATCCCTGTGGAGTTATGAAGGGCAGTACTGCAGCAAGGAGGGCCTGCTGGTTTTTCAGAATGGCAGCCACATCACGATGGTAGGCAGCCAGGTCGGCCCTGAGGGGTTCTATGTTGCATTCGTGCACACGTTGACTGGCTTGCAGTTGTAGTTGTTGTGTCAACTGGATGACAGCTGTGCAGATTTCCTTCTGTGTTTTTAAAAGTTCCTGCAAGAGCGATGTTCGGGCTTGCATTGCAGCTGCCTGATCAGCAGTAGACATCATGCACGAACGCACCCCCTCAAGGCTGGCTGACATAGTTTGCATCCCCACCCGCACCTCCTTGGCCAGCTCCCGCTGGACCCCAACGACGGTTCTTTCGAAGCTGGTGCCAGTGTCGACAGAGTCCTCAGCTGTGTTGGAGCTGGCAGGTCTTACAATTGGGGTGGCGGGTGGTTCTCCTGTGGTGGCTGCTTCTTCTGTGCTCCTCCTTGTGACTGAAGGTGGGGTTTGGAGGCTTTCAAGGACCATTTGAATGGTCTCTTGTGGGATGTTTATGGGCTTGTCATCCATGTCATCAGGGAACTCAGGGACAGGCATATCGGCAGGAGATCCGTGTTACTCTGCAATGAAACAGGGTACAATTAGTGTGTCTGTGTTGTGACAATTTTGCACTAAGATACAAGCCTTTGGATGCCTTAACTTTGTGCTCTGTGTTTGTCTTGGTATCTGCTGTCCGTCATAGGGCATTGTTGTAGGCCTATGGCCCACCTGTGTGTCACATGTATGATATGGAGCTATCAGACATGTCTGCCTGATCGCCTCTAGGTGTTGCTTTGTAATTATTTAGGAATAGGCGTGTTTTTGTCCTACTCCTCCCTCGGTGTTTAACTATTGTTATGGAGGGACATTTTGTTGGGTGGGCTCTCATTATCCTACATGTGATTACTGGCTTTCTAGGCAGCAGGATAGCTAATGGTGTGGGGGACTAAGTCTGACCCACTTGTAAATAACTCTGTCACCCTGATATTTCATTTTGCTCAGACTAACTAGCAGTGCCTGTGGTCTCCCACATCAAAGGAATGTTTAGACATCTGAGCGCATGACATCTTTGGAACTTCTCAGGGAAGTCGTGGTCACTCAGATCCTACACAATTATCTCTTTTCCGGTATGTTCCCATACACAAATGAGAAAGACAGTATTTGTTTAATATGAGGTTTCATTGTACAACTGACTTGTTGAAATTTAGGTGTGAGCCACAATAACCCAAACAATACACACTGTTAGAATTGAAATAGTCCGCAGGAGAGTAATACATTAGTACACAGCTATCATGGTGCCTAACAGTTTCTACTCTCCCTCTGCTTGTTCTATGTATAGCACAGCATGTTAAGTTTGGAGCTTGCCTGTCGGAATCACTGGGGAGACATCATCCCTCATATCAGAGGAATGGCCTGTGATCTGGTTGTGCATCAGCAGCAATGCAGGCAGCATCTAGTTGTGTTTCTCTGTTTGGAAACTCCCTCTTGCGTGTCTTGGGACAAGGAAGTGATTTTATAAGTCATATGTCATCGTGATGACAAAGTTTCCCTACGCAGGAATGCCAAATCTTAACCCCTACCACATCTATCAGCAAAGTACCAGACTGTATCCTTGACTGGGGCACAGAGTGAATATGTTCTGGCAAACTCCAGTGCAGAAGTAGGCAAAACAGTGTGATTTGACTAATTAACAACACCTTAGGACTGGCTATTTGCTAAATTAACTGATAGGAAGGGCAATGAGAAGCATTTAGTGCAAAGTGCTCTGAGGCTCTTAGATGTGGGCAAATGAGTAAAAGTACATTCAGGGTAAGATGCACAAAGGCCTCCAGCCTGAGGCTAATGCGCAAAGTATACGTTACACTTGCCACAATACACTTTGACTGACTGTGGGTGTTGTGACTGCCCTGCCAGCACACTTGCCTCTCAGGACCTGCCCCATACACTTTTTATTCACATTGCATGAACTGTACATGTTACGTGGCATTACATATGCATGTCAATGTTAGGATGTGGTATGGATGTAAACATTGTTGATGTTTGAAGATGATGTTGGGTCATGTGTGTTTAATTGGATTGGCCTGTTTATCGTATGAAGGTCCTATTTGGTTGTCAGACTTTGCAGGTGTGTTTCAGTGACCAGTTGCCTGTGTCCCCTCCTCAGGTGTTGTCTGAGCAGTATGACATTAGTGATGTAGCCTTGTTAGCCAGACACGTGAGGGACCCTGACGTATGCAGCATGTGTGTGTCCTTAGTGCTGTGTGGCTCCTATTGCTGTTTACTTTGGCTTATGTATGTGTCACGTATGGACATTCGGCATTTGAGTGTACTGGTGCCTTTGTCTTATTTCTATGAATAGTTGCGGATGTCATCCTCACCCCCTAATTTGGGTATGTATGTTCCATGGGGAGGTTCCTGCCATTTGGTACTATAGCTGCACAGAGATGAGAGGTATTATTGTCAACTGTTGTGGCAGTTACATTGCAGTTGTTGTTTTGGCTACTGCATTACTGATAGGGACCTAGTTGATGTAGGATAGATTTTGCAAGACAAGTGCCTGGATGTGAGTTTGACGTAGTGGCCTTCACACCTGTCGCTGCTTTCCCTTGGCTCTATTGTTGTAATTACAGGATGGCCCCATGGGACTGTTGTTGGTGCTGTATTTTGTCGTGCCCCAGATTCAGTCTGTGCTGGGCATGCCCCCCTGCCGTGCCCCTTTACCCATGCCACTTCATATCTGTGCTGACTTACATGCATTGTGTAGTAGGTATCCCCCCCCTGCTTACAGTCCCCATTAGTGCATTATAATTCCCCATGCGACTTACCCTGCATGTGCGTTGTGTCGTGGTAGTCTGCGCTGTCCTGTCCTTGAATCCCTGTGACGATCTCCTCCGGGATGACGGCTGCGACCATCTCCTCCATGTGGTCCAGGGCCTCCTGTTGTGCTGGACTCCCCCCTCCAGTCTGCATTGCTGCCTTCCTGTTCCTGGCCATTTTCTCTTTTGTCCTACGTTTGCAGTCATGCCAGCGTTTCTTACACTCAGTGACTGTGCGGCGTTCTTCAGCCACACTGTTGATCTTGTCCACTATTTGTTTCCATATGGCCTCTCTCCTACTGAGTGACAATTTAGAGGAGATGAAAAGTTGGTGCTGGTGTTCCGTCACCTCTTTCACCAGGATTTCCTGCTCCTCTTCACTGAAGCGACACTTTCTTTTTTTCTAAAAATGTCCTGGTTCCTGTATGGATCCTCCTGGCTGGTTCCTGGTCTGCTCTCATCCTCCTGGGGTCTGTAGTGGCATCTGGGATCCATTTTGGCTCTCCTCTGCTGAGAGGGCAGTTTTCGCGCAAAAATTTAATGCAATAGCGTGAAAAAAAAAGCACTTTCCGGATTGCGCTGTCGTAAATCGACCCACAGTGATGTGCGTCGCCTTTACGTTGGTTTCCTTTACGATGGAACGCCGCTGTGTGCGTCACGAAATAATGACTCCCACCTGTTGGTTGCGCCGCCGTACGTCAAAGTATAAATTTGACGCCCGCACAGCGCTTCAAAATGGCGTTAGACGGCGCTAATTTTTTTGACGCAAAACTGCGTTAGCGCAGTTTTGCGTCAAAAAGTATAAATATGGCCCTTAGTACTTACACACATGAAAGAAAACACTCAGTGTTACAAACATAAAGGTTCTTTATTTTGGTGACACAAATACCAATAATACTCTAGAGACTATACTCCCTAAGGAGGTAAGTATTACACAAATTATATACACTAGTATGCAGAAAAAAGGCATAAAAACAGTTACAAAACAGTGCAATTAGTGGAAATCACAATAGTTGGAAATGGGCCTGGGGGAGCACAAACCATATACTAAGAAAGTGGAATATGAAAGTCATTCCCCCACCTAGGCAAGTGTAGTGTGTAGAGGGGAGCTGTGAGTACTAGAAAAGCCCAAAGGTAAGTGTAAGGAAATGCCTCCTTGGCATGGTTACTCCCTAACATGTTGCCTTTGCTGATGCTAAGTTATGATTTGAAAGTGTGCTGGGACCCTGCTAACCAGCCCCCAGCACCACTGTTCTTTTCCCTAAACTGTACAATTGTCTCCATAATTGGCACAACCATGGAACTCAGGTAAGTCCCTGGTAACTGGTACCCCTGGTACCAAGTGCCCTGATGCCAGGGAAGGTCTCTAAGGGCTGCAGCATGTCTTATGCCACCCTAGAAACCCCCCACTCAGCACATGCACACTACTTCACAGCTTGTGTGTGCTGGTGGGGAGAAAATGACTAAGTCGACATGGAACAGCCCTAAGGCAGGGTGCACTATGCCTCAGGTGAGGGCATATGTGCATGTGCACTATGCCCGTACAATGGGAAGTTTGGTATCAAACTTCTCAGCACAATCAATGCACACTGATGCCAGTGTGCAATTTATTGTAACATACATCCAGAGGGCATCTTAGAGATTCCCCCTGAATACCTACCCGACTTCTAATGTAGGCTGACCTGTTTCTGCCAGCCTGCCACACACCAGACATGTTGCCGGCCACATCGGGAGAGTGCCTCTGTCACTCTGTGGCCAGGAACAAAGCCTGTACTGGGTGGAGGTGCTTCTTACCTCCCCCTGCAGGAACTGTAACACCTGGCGGTAAGCCTCAAAGGCTCACCCCTTTTGTTACAGCACCCAGGGCATCCCAGCTAGTGGAGATGCCCGCCCCTCCGGCCACTGCCCCCACTTTTGGCGGCAAGGCTGGAGGAGATAATGAGAAAAACAAGGAGGAGTCACCCACAAGTCAGGACAGCCCCTAAGGTGCCCTGAGCTGAGGTGACCCCTGCCTTGAGAAATCCTCTTGAGTTTGGAGGATTCCCCCAATAGGATTAGGGATGCACCCCCCTTCCCACAGGGAGGAGGCACAAAGAAGGTGTAGCCACCCTCAAGGACAGTAGCCATTGGCTACTGCCCTCCCAGATGTAAACACACCCCTAAATTCAGTATTTAGGGGCTCCCCAGATCCCAGGAAATCAGATTCCTGCAACCTGAAGAAAGAAGAAGGACTGCTGACCTACAAGCTTGCAGAGAAGGAGGAAGATGACAACTGATTTGGCCCCAGCCCTACTGGCCTGTCTCCAACTTCGAAAACCTGTTCCAGTGACGCATCCGACAGGGACCAGCAACCTCTGAAGCCTCAGAGGACTACCCTGGGCTACAGGACCAAGAAACTCCTGTGAACAGTGGCCTTGTTCAAAACCAGCTACTTCCAGCAACAATGAAGCAACTTCCGAGGACTTCACGTTTCCCGCCGGAAGCGTGAGACTCTGCACCTGACCCCCCCGGCTCGACCTGCAGAAAAACATCACCTCAGGGAGGACTCCCCGATGACTGCAAGCTCGTGAGTAACCAGAGGCGACCCCCCTGAGCCCCCACAGTGATGCCTGAAGAGAGAATCCAGAGGCTCCCCCTGACTGCGACAAGGGACCTGACGCCTGAAACTAACTCTGCACCCGCAGCCCCCAGGACCTGAAGGACCCAAACTTCGACGCAGGAGTAACCCCCAGGTGACCTGCTGCCTAGCCCAGGTGGTGGCTGTCCCGAGAAGCCCCCGTGCCTGCCTGCTCAAGTAGAGTGACCTCCGGGTCCCTCCATTGAAACCTATACAAAACCCAATGCCTGCTTTGCACACTACACCCGGCCGCCCCTGTGCCGCTGAGGGTGTGTTTTGTGTGCCTACTTGTGTCCCCTCCAGTGCTCTACAAAACCCCCTGGTCTGCCCCCGAGGACGCAGGTACTTACCTGCTGGCAGACTGGAACCGGAGCACCCCTGTTCTCCATCGGCACCCACGTGTTTTGGGCACCTCTTTGACCTCTGCACCTGACCGGCCCTGAGCTGCTGGTGTGGTAACTTTAGGGTTGCCTTGAACCCCCAACGGTGGGCTGCCTATGCAGCCTATGTGGACTGAGACTTGTAAGTGTTTTACTTACCTCTTGATCTGACCTTTACTATCCTCCCCCAGGAACTGTTGATTTTTGCACTGTGTCCACTTTGAAAATAGCTTATTGCCATTTTACAAATACTGTACATGATATTGTTTTTATTCAATGTTCCTAAAGTATTTAAGTGAAGTACCTTACATTTAAAGTGATGGATGTAAATCTTGAACCTGTGGTTCTTAAAATAAACTGAGAAAATATATTTTTCAATATAAAAAACCTATTGGCCTGGAGTAAGTCTTAGAGTGTGTATTCCTCATTTATTGCCTGTATGTGTACAACAAATGCTTAACACTACCCTCTGATAAGCCTACTGCTCGACCACACTACCACAAAATAGAGCATTCGAATTATCGACTTTTGCCACTATCTTACCTCTAAGGGGTAGCCTTGGACTCTGTGCACACTATTTCTTACTGTGAAATAGTATACACAGAGCCAACTTCCTACATTGGTGGATCAGCGGTGGGGTCTAGGACTTTGCATTTGCTGGACCACTCAGCCAATACCTGATCACACAACTAAATTCCAAAAATTGTCATAAGAAACTGATTTTTGCAATTTGAGCTATTTTTCTAAACATTTTTAAGTCCTGCTGGGCCTTGTGTGAGTCCCTGTTAGCATTTCTTTTAGAGGTTAAACGTTTTGTAAAAGTTTGGATTAAGTTCTAGAAATAGTTTTAGATTCTTAAAAAGTATCCCAACGTTTAGAAAAATAATGTCTAGCACAGAAGATATGGTGGTGGAACTAAACCTCACCCCTCACCTGCATCTAAGGATGTCAGAGTTAAGGACTCTCTGTAAGATACAAAAAATAAAAACAGGATCAAACCCTACCAAAGTATAGCTCCAGGAGCTTTTGGCAGAGTTTGCAAGTAACCACCCCTCTGAAGATAACCTTACAGAGGGGGGAACTAGTGACCTGGAGGATATTTCTCTCCCTCCTGTCCTAGTTAGGGAGGCTGGGGTCCCTCAAACCCAGACTCCACAAGTGATAGTCAGAGATGCTGGTTCTCCCTCAGGGGAGTCCAGCAACTCTGGAAGCATTGAGGGCAGCCTCAATGAAGATGACCTCCTGTTAGCCAGGATGGCCAAAAGACTGGCTTTGGAGAGACAGTTCCAAGCCATAGAGAGGGAAAGACAAGAGATGGGTTTAGCTCCAATCAATGGTGGCAGCAACTTAAATAGGGTCAGAGAGAATACTGACATGCTAAAACTCCCCAAAGGGATTGTAACAAAATATGAAGATGGTGATGACATCACCAAGTGGTTCACAGCTTTTGAGAGGGCTTGTGCAACCAGAAAAGTTAACAGATCTCACTGGGGTGCTCTCCTTTGGGAAATGTTCACTGGAAAGTGTAGGGATAGACTCCTCACACTCTCTGGAAAAGATGCAGAATCCTATGACCTCATGAAGGCTACCCTGATTGAGGGCTTTGGATTCTCAACTGAGGAGTACAGGATTAGGTTCAGGGGGGCTCAAAAATCCTCAAGCCAGACCTGGGTTGATTTTGATGCTTCTCAGTCAAAACACTAGATGGTTGGATTAATGGCAGTGGTGTAATTGATTATGAAGGGCTGTATAATTTGTTTATGAAGGAACACCTTTTAAGTAATTGTTTCAATGATAAACTGCATCAGCATCTAGTTCCAATTTCTCCCCAAGAATTGGGAAAGAATGCAGACCACTGGGTCAAGACAAGGCTGACCAAGACTTCTACAGTGGGTGAACAAAAGAAAGTGGTCTGTGACGGGCTGGCCAGAACCCGCCCGCACACTCAACCGACTTGTGCTGCCACTGCCTGTGGTGTGCCGGGACACCACAGGACCACCACCAATGAGAGAGGCAAGGCCGGGTCGACGCAGGAAGGAGGAGGAACAAGAAGGTCGGCGTCGGGACCACAGAGGAGGAAGGAGTCTGGAGAGGAGCAGATCGAGGAGGAAGAGGAGAGAGACGGAGGAGTGAGAGACCGCAAGGACAAGGTGGAGAGAACCCCAGGCCAGAGGACCGTGGAGACCGGAGAGTGGTTTGTCCCCGACCAGGGAATCGAGGACGGCGAAGCAGCCGAGGGAGACTGGAATAACGCAGCGACCTGGAAAGCGGAGCGCAAAAGCCTGCCACGCTTCTGGAGAAGCGTGGCATACCCAGGTGTGTAAAAGCACCTTGGTGAAGGGAAGGGAGGACGGGAGGAGCGGATATAGAGAAGCAAGGGAGGGGGGTGGAGTAGAAAATAGGAACAAGGGTAAACACTGGGGTACACTATAAACACGGGTGAGGTGAGGGGTATTCCAAAACAGCATATATTAAATAAGGCAGGTACAAGGTCACACCATTATAAAATAAAGGAAAAGCCTAAAACAGTCACCTAAAGGACCACAGAAGAAAGAGAACAGGAAGATAGAAGAAGACAGGAGAAGACTAAGGCAAAACATTGACAGGAAGGGAAAGAAAAGAGGAGGCTAACAGATAAAGAAAGCACAGAAAACGAAAGAGAGAGACCAGAAAAGAAAGAAAAGAAAGAAGAAGAGGGAAAGCAAGAAAAAGGAAAAGAGGAAAAGAAAACACTTACCGATATTATTATTCTTTTCTCCACATGCGCTTCCAGGGAGACCTAAGAAACGGAGAGAAGCAAGGAAGAGATTAAGAACCTGGAACTGAAGTAGCCACAGCAGAGAAAGACGGAAGGACAAAGAGAGAAAACCAGCAGGCACAAATCCAACTTACTACACAATAAACAGCACTTACCTACTTGACGGCCGACTCCTGTGCTGTTATTTGCCTTTAGATCGCCACAAGTGGTGTCAGAAGTGTGATTTAAGAGAAACACGCCACAATGGAGGAGAAACCAACCATGACTGACATGATCACCCAACTGGCTGAGGGGCAGCATCACTTACAGATCGTATGGGAACAGCAGATGAAAGAGGCCAAGGAAGAACGCTAAGCCTTGCAGACAGCTCTTAAAAGTCAGGCGACGATAATAGCGAATAATCAGCTGGTGCATGAAACAGTCCTGGGGAAACTTACAGATACTATTGCCCATACCAAGGTTCATCCAAATGTACCCAGTTGTGTGCTGCAGAGGTACCAAGAACAGGAAGACCCGGACTCATTCTTTACGAATTTTGAAAGGGTTGCCAGCACTGCGAATTGGCCAGAGGAAAAATGGGGCCAATATAGCACCATTAGTCACAGGACATTTGCAAGCCACCTACCAATCCATTAACCCCAGTGGCACTCTTCCTCAAAAAGACATAAAGAAAACTATTTTGGAACGCGTCAGGCTGGACAGTGAAAGCCATCGCACCAGGTTTTGCCAAATCAAGTGGCAGCATCAAGAGAATCCTCGCACCCTATACTATAGGGTTCAGCATGCAGCAGGGTGATAGTTACATCTGACCGAGAAAACCAGGGAAGAAATGTTCGACACTATAGTTCTGGAACAATATTTGGATGCCTTACCCTGTAACACACGCAACTGGGTCAGACAACACCCGGGGTTGACTAATGAGACCGTAGTAGACCTTGCATGTGCATATCATAGGGCCCCAGACTTCCGGGCTACAGCCAGCAGACATCATCTCCCTTCCCCTGTCCACCCGACCATAGCGAAAGGTACCACCCAGAGACAAGTAATGTTACATGGGCCTGAGCGTTCCCTACCTGCTGCAACGTTGAATACCAGCTATCCGACCACAGGACCCCAGTGCCACCTCTGCTCCGAATGGGGCCATATCGCTAGACATTGCCCACATAAAAAGGATTCTGAGGACTCCATGGAGATTGGTTTAACGAGGGGGCGAGTATTCTGGTCCGGAGGGGAAAAACCCACATATACCCTAACTATCCTCATCAATGTCATTGAACGAACAGCGTTGATAGACTCTGGGTGTAGTCAAAGCGTAATCAAACAGCAGTTAGTTTTTCCAAGTCAAGAGGATCCACAAGCACGAGTATTAATTGCATGTGTACATGGGGATCAACAATATTATCCGGTAGCCACTGTACGCCTGAATTGGAAAGAAAAGAATGAGACAATAAGAGTGGGAGTACTTCCCCATCTGGGTGAAGATATCATCCTCGGAACTGACTATGAGGATTTTCCCTCCCTCCTAACCAAAGCAGGTCAGGAACACATACTTAGGACTTGGTGGGAGGAAGTACCCTTTGGGGTAGGTGAGTAGAAGAGTCGACGACCCAGAGTTATCCTCAGTAGGAAGCAAAAAAGGGAACAGCGACAACAATATACCCAGACCCAGAAAGACCCGACGGTCGACAGTCCAGAAGTGGCCAGTAGGGTGTGTACCATTGTGGGGGAGTTCCGGCAGAGCCAACACGATGCCCCCAACCTGAAACATGCGTGGCTTCAAGCCTTGAATCTGGAAGAGCATGTGGTAGGTCCCAGGTTCATAATACAAAACAACCTACTGTATAGGAGATCCACCACAGCGGAAGAGAAAAACTTACAATTAGTTGTTCCCATGAGTCATAGACAGCAGGTCTTACATCTCGCACATGGGAATAATGGGGAAGGGCACCTTGGAAGGGAGAAGATGGAGGAAGCAGTACTCCGACGCTTCTATTGGCCTGGAGTGTTTGGGGAGATACGTAAACATTGCTCAGAATGCCCAAAATGCCAAATCTTTAACCCCTCTCCACACCGACCAGCTCCTCCCCAACCCCTTCCTATCATAGACACCCCATTTACGAGAGTGGGTATGGATATTATCGGACACCTCACAAACTCCATAAGGGGACGTCAATACGTTTTGGTATTAGTAGACTATGCCACACGGTATCCGGAAGCGATCCATATCCCCAGCATGCACACAAAAGCCATTGCACAAGCAATAATAGAATTCTTCTCCAGGGTAGGTTTTCCTAAGGAAATACTTACTGACCAAGGGACCCTCTTCATGTCCAGACTCATGACAGGGGTGAGCAAATCACTAGGGGTGAAACAAATTAGAACGTCAGTATATCACCCACAAACAGATAGTTTAGTAGAGAGGTATAATAGGACAATAAAATCCCTCCTCAAGAAATGCATTTCAGAGGCAGGAAAAGATTGGGAGAAAAAACTGCCTCTAGTATTATATGCTATGCACACCCATGTTCAGGCCTCCACGGGACATAGCCCCTTCGAGTTATTGTTCGGCCGACAACCTCGGACACTTCTAGAAATGATGGCTGAACAATGGGAAGAAACAGAGGAAGAGGTGAAAGATCTCTTGACGTACACACGTGAATTAAGAGAAACTCTCCATACGGTGTGGGAAGAGGCCAACACCACCCTACGAGATACCCAGAGCAAACAGAAACAATGGTATGATGCTAAAAGTGTGTTCCGCAGCTTGAAGGTAGAAGACAAGGCGTTAGTCCTGCTACCTAGTTGTGAAAACAAACTATTGGCCCGGTGGCAGGGACCTTATGATGTTATTGAGCAAATCAATCCCGCCACCTATAAATTAGCCATTTCACAAGGACCAGGCAGAGAGCAGATATACCACATAAATCTCGTTAAGAAGTGGCAGGAACCCTCGTGTGAGCAGCCCGTTCGGTATATCACACATGATACCAAGGAGGAGATTCCCTACCTTTCTTGACTGTCGAGAAACCCCTACGGGTCTCATCCCCTCAAATGAATCCTACCCTCGCAGAACCATATCACAGGCAACTCACCCACTTGATAGAGGAGAACTGAGATATCTTCTCCAAGAGCCCTGGTCGAACAACTCTAGTGCAACACCTGATATGGCTAAAAATAGATAAAGTCTCCCGACAGCGACGATACCGTATCCCGGAAGCCAAAAAGAGAATAATAGAACAGGAAGTCCAATCCATGCTAGAAGCTGGCATTAATGAACCATCAGCTAGCCCCTGGTGTTCCCCGGTCGTACTAGTACCCAAACCGGACGGAAGTACCAGTTTCTGTGTAGATTACAGATGGGTCAATGAGTTGACACACTTCGATGCATATCCCATGCCACGTATTGATGAACTATTTGAGAGACTAGGCCAAGCCCAATATATGTCCACATTAGACCTGACAAAAGGGTATTGGCAAATACCTTTGAGAACAGAAGATAAAGAAAAGACTGCTTTTGCAACACCATCAGGACTCTATCAATTCACGGTCCTTCCGTTTGGGCTCCATGGGGCACCATCCACCTCCCAGAGGCTCATAGACAAGGATCCTACGTCCATATCATCAATATGCAGCAGCATACCTTGATGATATAGTGATCTATAGTATGACCTGGGAAGAACACATGAAACATTTAGGCGACATTTTGCAGGCATTGAGAACGGCTAATCTAACAACAAATCCAGTGAAGTGCAGATTGGGACATACCAGTATCAATTACTTGGGCTATGTCTTGGGAGAAGGTCAGGTCAGACCACAGGCAGAGAAAATAGAAGCCATCACGAAAATACCTTTGCCATGGAAAAAGAAAGACGTTAGAGCCTTCCTCGGTCTGGTGGGTTACTATAGATGTTTCATTCCACAATTTTCCACGTTAGTGGAACCACTTACTAACCTGCTTAGGAAATCCTGTCCCAACACCCTTCCACCTCTCTCTAAGGCGGAACATCAGAGCTTTGAACAACTAAAAAGCACACTGACATCTGGTCCAGTGTTGTGTTGTCCGGATTTTCAGAAGCCCTTTATTTTGCAAACGGACGCCTCCGATGTGGGTCTTGGGGCAGTACTTTCCCAGACGCAAAGTGACGGGACCCAGCATCCCATATTGTACATTAGCCGGAAGCTTCTCCCAAGGGAAAACCATTATCCCACAATAGAAAAAGAATGCTTGGCAATTAAATGGGCAGTGGAGTCTCTACGGTACTATCTCACCAGCAGGACTTTTACACTGGTAACGGATCACGCTCCCCTCACATGGCTCGCTCACAACAAGGATACTAATTCTCGTATCCTGCGGTGGTTCCTCTCACTACAGCCTTTCTCCTTTCAGATCGTACACTCCCCGGGCAGCCAAATGACGAATGCAGACTTTCTATCCCGATATCCAACAACTGAGCGTCTCCACCAGCAGCTCTCTAGGGGGAGTTTCTGTGAAGGGCTGGCCAGAACCCGCCCGCACACTCGACCGACTTGTGCAGCCGCTGCCTGTAGTGTGCCAGAACACCACGGGACCGCTACCAATGGGAGAGGCGACGCCGGATCGACGCAGGAAGGAGGAGGAACAAGAAGGTCAGTGTCGGGACCACAGAGGAGGAAGGAGTCCGGAGAGGAGCAGATCGAGGAGGAAGAGGAGAGAGACGGAGTAGTGAGAGACCCTGAGAACAACGTGGAGAAAACCTCAGGCCAGAGGACCGCGGAGACCGGAGAGTGGTTTGTCCGTGACCAGGCAATCGAGGACGGCGAATCAGCCGACGGAGACTGGAATAACGCGGCGACCTGGGAAGCGGAGCGTAAAAGCCTGCCACGCTTCTGGAGAAGCGTGGCATACCCAGGTGTGAAAAAGCACCGTGGTGAAGGGAAGGGAGGATGGGAGGAGCAGATATGGAGAAGCAAGGGAGGGGGTGGAGGAGAAAAGGGGAACAAGGGTAAACACTGGGGTATACTATAAACACGGGTGAGGTGAGGAGTATTCCAAAACAGCATATATTAAATAAGGCAGGTACCAGGTGTAGGAAAGTACCATCTTGCCTGGCATGTTACCCCCATTTTTCACTGTATATATGTTGTTTTAGTTGTATGTGTCACTGGGACCCTGTTCACCAGGGCCCCAGTGCTCATAAGTGTGCCTGAATGTGTTACCTGTGTAGTGACTAACTGTCTCACTGAGGCTCTGCTAATCAGAACCTCAGTGGTTATGCTCTCTCATTTCTTTCCAAATTGTCACTAACAGGCTAGTGACCAATTTTACCAATTTACATTGGCTTACTGGAACACCCTTATAATTCCCTAGTATATGGTACTGAGGTACCCAGGGTATTGGGGTTCCAGGAGATCCCTATGGGCTGCAGCATTTCTTTTGCCACCCATAGGGAGCTCTGACAATTCTTACACAGGCCTGCCACTGCAGCCTGAGTGAAATAACGTCCACGTTATTTCACAGCCATTTTACACTGTACTTAAGTAACTTATAAGTCACCTATATGTCTATCCTTTACCTGGTAAAGGTTAGGTGCAAAGTTACTTAGTGTGAGGGCACCCTGGCACTAGCCAAGGTGCCCCCACATTGTTCAGAGCCAATTCCCTGAACTTTGTGAGTGCGGGGACACCATTACACGCGTGCACTACATATAGGTCAATACCTATATGTAGCTTCACAATGGTAACTCCGAATATGGCCATGTAACATGTCTAAGATCATGGAATTGCCCCCTCTATGCCATCCTGGCATTGTTGGCACAATTCGATGATCCCAGTGGTCTGTAGCACAGACCCTGGTACTGCCAAACTGCCTTTTCTGGGGTTTCACTGCAGCTGCTGCCAACCCCTCAGACAGGCTACTGCCCCCCTGGGGTCAAGCCAGGCTTGTCCCAGGATGGCAGAACAAAGGACTTCCCCTGAGAGAGGGTGTTACACCCTCTCCCTTTGGAAAATGGTGTGAAGGCAGGGGAGGAGTAGCCTCCCCCAGCCTCTGGAAATGCTTTCTTGGGCACAGATGTGCCCAATTCTGCATAAGCCAGTCTACACCGGTTCAGGGACCCCTTAGCCCTGCTCTGGCGCGAAACTGGACAAAGGAAAGGGGAGTGACCACTCCCCTGACCTGCACCTCCCATGGGAGGTGTCCAGAGCTCCTCCAGTGTGCTCCAGACCTCTGCCATCTTGGAAACAGAGGTGCTGCTGGCACACTGGACTGCTCTGAGTGGCCAGTGCCACCAGGTGACGTCAGAGACTCCTTCTGATAGGCTCCTTCGAGTGTTAGTAGCCTATCCTCTCTCCTAGGTAGCCAAACCCTCTTTTCTGGCTATTTAGGGTCTCTGTCTCTGGGGAAACTTTAGATAACGAATGCAAGAGCTCATCAGAGCTCCTCTGCATCTCTCTCTTCACCTTCTGCCAAGGAATCGACTGCTGACCGCGCTGGAAGCCTGCAAAACTGCAACATAGTAGCAAAGACGACTACTGCAACTCTGTAACGCTGATCCTGCCGCCTTCTCGACTGTTTTCCTGGTGGTGCATGCTGTGGGGGTAGTCTGCCTCCTCTCTGCACTAGAAGCTGCGAAGAAATCTCCTGTGGGTCGACGGAATCTTCCCCCTGCAACCGCAGGCACCAAAAAGCTGCATTACCGGTCCCTTGGGTCTCCTCTCAGCACAACGAGCGAGGTCCCTTGAATCCAGCAACTCTGTCCAAGTGACTCCCACAGTCCAGTGACTCTTCAGTCCAAGTTTGGTGGAGGTAAGTCCTTGCCTCCCCACGCCAGACTGCATTGTTGGTAACCGCGACTTTTGCAACTTCTCCGGCCCCTGTGCACTTCCGGCGGAAATCCTTTGTGCACAGCCAAGCCTGGGTCCACTGCACTCTAACCTGCATTGCACGACTTTCTAAGTTGGTCTCCGGCGACGTGGGACTCCTTTGTGTAACTTCGGGTGAGCACCGTTTCACGCATCCTCATAGTGCCTGTTTCTGGTACTTCTCCGGGTGCTACCTGCTGCTAAGAGGGCTGCTTGTCTTGCTCGACGTCCCCTCTACCTCCTGGTCTAATTTGCGACCTCCTGGTCCCTCCTGGGCCACAGCAGCGTCCAAAAACGCTAACCGCATGATTTGCAGCTAGCAAGGCTTGTTGGCATTCTTTCGGCGGGAAAACACTTTTGCACGACTCTCCACGGCGAGAGGGATCCGTCCACCAAAGGGGAAGTCTCTAGCCCTTTTCGTTCCTGCAGAAAACTTCTTTGCACCCACAGCTGGCATTTCCTGGGCATATGCCCATCTCCGACTTGCTTGTGACTTTTGGACTTGGTCCCCTTGTTCCACAGGTACCCTAGATTGGAAATCCACAGTTGTTGCATTGTTGGTTTGTGTCTTTCCTGCATTATTCCTCTATCACGACTTCTTTGTCTTTTGGGGAACTTCAGTGCACTTTGCACTCACTTTTTAGGGTCTTGGGGAGGGCTAATTTTCTAACTCTCACTACTTTCTAATAGTCCCAGCGACCCTCTACAAGGTCACATAGGTTTGGGGTCCATTCGTAGTTCGCATTCCACTTTTGGAGTGTATGGTTTGTGTTGCCCCTATCCCTATGTGTCCCCATTGCATCCTATTGTAACTATACATTGTTTGCACTGTTTTCTAAGACTATACTGCATATTTTTGGTATTGTGTACATATAACTTGTGTATATTTGCTATCCTCACTCTGAGGGTACACTCTAAGATACTTTGGCATATTGTCATAAAAAATAAAGTACCTTTATTTTTAGTATAACTGTGTATTGTGTTTTCTTATGATATTGTGCAAGTGACACTTGTGGTACTGTAGTAGCTTCACACGTCTCCTAGTTCAGCCTAAGCTGCTCTGCTAAGCTACCATTATCTATCAGCCTAAGCTGCTAGACACCCTATACACTAATAAGGGATAACTGGGCCTGGTGCAAGGTGCAGGTACCCCTTGTTACTCACTACAAGCCAGTCCAGCCTCCTACACCAGGTCACACCATTAATAAGTAAAGGAAAAGCCTAAAACAGTTCCCTAAAGGGCCACAGAAGAAAGAGAACAGGAAGATAGAAGAAGACAGGAGAAGACTAAGGCAAAACATTGACAGGAAGGGAAAGAAAAGAGGATGCTAACAGATAAAGAAAGCTCAGAAAACTGAAAGAGAGAGACCAGAAAAGAAAGAAAAGACAGAAGAAGAGGGAAAGCAAGAAACAGTTAGGAAAAGAGGAAAACAAAACACTTACCGATATTATTATTCTTTTCTCCACATGCGCTTCCCGGGAGACCTACGAAACGGAGAGAAGCAAGGAAGAGATTAAGAACCTGGAACCGAAGTAGCCACAGCAGAGAAAGACGAAAGGACAAAGAGAAAAAACCAGCAGGCACAAATCCAACTTACTACACAATAAACAGCACTTACATACTTGACAGCCGACTCCCGCGTTGTTATTTGCCCTTAGATCGCCACAGGATCACAAAGGCTCCCCAGGGGGAGAGTGTTGAGACATCCAAGGGAAAAAGTAAAGAGTCTTCTACAGGGCCCCAAAAATCTGCACAGTAGGGTGGGTCCAAAGCCTCTTCACAATCCTCATTCATGTACAAGGGTAAAAACTTTGATCCCAAGAAGGCCTGGTATCGCAGCTGTAGTCAGCATGGACACCAAACTGGAAACAAGGCGTGTTCCAAGAAAGGTTCCACTTCAACTGCTACTCCAGTTAGCACTAGAATAGCCAGTCTCCAGGTTGGATCAAGAGTGTGCCCAGAGCAAATCAGGGTCCACACTGAAGCTACATTAGTCTCTGAGGGTGGGTTGGACTTAGCCACACTAGCTGCCTGGCCGCCTACTCTGAAAAAATACAGGAAGCAGCTCTTTATTAATGGGACTAGAGTACAGGCCCTGAGGGATACAGGTGCCAGTGTCACTATGGTGACAGACAAACTGGTTTCCCCAGGACAATACCTGACTGGACAAACTTATCCAGTCACCAATGCTGACAATCAGACAAAAGTACATCCTAGTACAGGCTATGGTAACTTTAGAATGGGGAGGGGTCACTGGCCTGAAACAGGAGGTAGTTCCTTCTGCTATACCAGTAGAATGTCTGCTTGGAAATGATCTGGAGTCCTCAGCATGGGCTGAGGTAGAATTCAAAACCCATGTAGCCATGCTGGGTATCCCTGAACTGGTGTGTGTCAAGACTAGGGCACAGTGCAGAGCTCAGGGTGAAAAAGAAGTGTTGGAGTCTGGAATAATGGCCCAACCTTCCAAGAGAAAAGGAAAGAAGACTGGGGAACCAGCTTCAGCACAGACAAAGAGACAGAACCTATCTTCTCAGGAAGAAGTTCTATCCCCTGAGGGAACTGAGCCTGTGGAGTTAGAACCTTATCGGGTTGAGCTCTTGGGCCCAGGGGTACCCTCAAGGGAACAGCTGTGCAAAGAGCAAGAAACTTGTCCCTCTCTTGAAGGCCTAAGGCAGCAAGCTGCTGAGCAAGAAAAAGGAATGGTCAGTGGAACACAGAGGGTCTATTGGGAAGATGGACTCCTTTACACTGAGGCAAGAGATCCCAAACCTGGTGCCACTAGGATAGTGGTAGTGCCTCAGGAGTTTAGGGAGTTCATTCTGACCTTAGCCATTGACATTCCCCTTGCTGGGCATTTGGGACAAACCAAGACATGGGAGAGGTTAGTCAACCATTTCTATTGGCCCAATATGTCCCAGAAGATAAAGGAGTTTTGTGCCTCCTATGCCACCTGTCAAGCCAGTGGTAAGACAGGTAGCCACCCAAAGGCCCCCATCATTCCACTTCCAGTGGTGGGGGTCCCCTTTGAAAGAGTGGGAGTGGATATTGTGGGTCAACTTGAACCTCCCACAGCATCAGGGAATCAGTATATCCTAGTAGTTTAGTTTAGTTTTATAGGTTTATAGAGAGCATAGCTACCCAAGGGCATCCCAGCGCCAACAGTATCCAACGTCACTCATAAACACCAAAGTAAATCGATTATCTGCAGAAAAGGATGGTTTTTAACTTCTTCCTAAAAAGAAGTTATGAAGGTTCGTGGCGAAGTTCAGAGGGCAGAGCATTCCAGAAAAGGGAAGCCCTGATGGTAAAAGAGTTACCTCCCCATGATCTCTTGACACAAGGTATATAGATCTGTCGAGAGGAAAGTGATCTCAGGTGTCTAGAAGGAGCATAAATGGAGATCGCCTTCACCTAGTAGCAGTGGATCATGCTACTAGGTATCCTGAAGCAATTCCCCTTAGGTCCACTACTGCCCTTGCAGTAGCCAAAGCACTCATTTGTATTTTTACCAAAGTGGGATTTCCTAAGGAGGTGGTTTCTGACAGAGGTACCAATTTCATGTCAGCTTACCTGAAACATATGTGGAATGAGTGTGGGGTGACTTACAAATTCACCACACCATACCATCCACAAACCAATGGTCTTGTTGATAGATTTAACAAGACATTGAAGGGCATGATCGTGGGGCTCCCTGAAAAACTCAAAAGGAGATGGGATGTCAGACGGGAGTAGGGTTTTCCCCCTTTGAACTTCTGTTTGGCCATACTGTTAAGGGACCACTAACCCTTGTGAAAGAAGGCTGGGAGACACCTCTCCATGAGCCTGAGCAAGATATAGTGGACTGTGTACTAGGCCTACGTTCAAGAATGGCAGAGTACATGGAAAAGGCAAGTAAAAACGTGAGGCCAGCCAACAACTACAGAAGATGTGGTATGACCAAAAGGCTGCTATGGTTGAGTTTCAACCAGGGCAGAAAGTCTGGGTTCTGGAGCCTGTGCCTCCCAGGGCACTTCAGGACAGATGGAGTGGCTCTTACCCAGTGCGAGAGAAGAGTCAGGTCACCTACCTGGTGGACCTAGGCACTAGCAGGACCCCCAAGAGGCTGATCCATGTTACCCACCTAAAACTCTTCCATGACAGGGCAGATGTAAACATGTTAATGGTTACAGATGAGGACCAGGAAGCAGAAAGTGAACCTCTCCCTGATCTCCTCTCCACTGACCCTAAAGATGGCACAGTAGATGGAGTGAGCTACTCAGACACCCTCTCTGGCCACCAGCAAGCTGACTGCAGGCAAGTCCTCCAGCAGTTTGCTGAGCTCTTTCCTTCACCCCTGGTCATACACACCTGTGTACCCATGATGTGGACACAGGAGAAAGCATGGCTGTCAAAAATAAAATCTTCAGACAGTCTGACCAAGTTAAGGAAAGCATCAAAGTGGAAGTCCACAAGATGCTGGAGTTGGGACTGATTGAGCACTCTGACAGTCCCTGGGCTAGCCCAGTAGTCTTGGTCCTCAAACCTCACACCAAAGATGGCAAGAGAGAGATGAGGTTCAGTGTGGACTACAGAGGGCTTAATTCTGTCACCAAGACAGATGCTCACCCCATTCCAAGGGCAGATGAGCTGATTGACAAATTGGGTGCTGCCAAATACCTGAGTACCTTTGACTTGACAGCAGGGTACTGGCAAATAAGAATGGCACCAGGAGCAAAAGAGAAAACAGCATTCTCTACACATGATGGGCATTATCGGTTTACTGTGATGCCCTTTGGCTTAAACTTAAAGAATTCCCCTGCCACCTTCCAAAGGTTGGTGAATCAAGTCCTTGCTGGCTTGGAGTCCTTTAGTGCAGGTTATCTTGATGATATAGCTGTCTTTAGCCCCAGCTGGCAGGATCACCTGGTCCACCTGAAGAAGGTTTTGCAGGCCCTGCAAGCAGCAGGCCTCTCTATCAAGGCATCTAAATGTCAGATAGGGCAGGGTACTGTGGCTTACTTGGGACGCTTGTAGGTGGAGGCCAAGTTCAGCTGCTCCAACCCAAGATCCAGACTATTGTGGACTGGGTAGCTCCAAAAACCCAGACTCAAGTCAGAGCATCCCTTGTCTTGACTAGTTGCTATAGGAGGTTTGTGAAGGATTATGGATCAATAGTGACCCCCCTCACAGAACTTACCTCCAAGAAAATGCCCAAGAAGGTTAACTGGACCTTGGACTGTCAAAAGGCCTTTGACACCCTGAAGCAAGCAATGTGCACAACACCAGTTTTGAAAGCCCCAGATTACTCTAAGCAGTTCATTGTGCAGACAGATGCCTCTGAACATGGGATAGGAGCAGTCCTGTCCCAGACAAATGATGATGGCCTTGACCAGCCTGTTGCTTTTATTAGCAGGAGGTTACTCCCCAGGGAGCAGCGTTGGAGTGCCAGTGAGAGGGAGGCCTTTGCTGTGGTCTGGTCCCTGAAGAAGTTGAGACCATACCTTTTTGGTACTCAGTTGATAGTTCAAACTGACCACAGACCTCTCAGATGGCTCATGCAAACGAAAGGAGAAAACCCTAAACTGTTGAGGTGGTCCATATCCCTACAGGGAATGGATTTTATAGTGGAACACAGACCTGGGACTGCCTGTGCTAATGCAGATGGCCATTCCAGGTTCTTCCACTTAGAAAATGAAGACTCTCTTGGGAAAGGTTAGTCTCATCCTCTTTCGTTTGGGGGGGTGGTTGTGTAAGAAAATGCCTCCTTGGCATGGTTACCCCCTAACTTTTTGCCTTTGCTGATGCTAAGTTTAAAAGTGATTTAAAAGTGTGCTGGGACCCTGCTAACCAGGCCCCAGCACCAGTGTTCTTTCCCTAAACTGTACATTTGTCTCCACAATTGGAACAACCCTGGCACTCAGGTAAGTCCCTTATAACTGGTACCCCTGGCACCAAGGGCCCTGATGCCAGGGAAGGTCTCTAAGGGCTGCAGCATGTCTTATGCCACCCTAGGGACCCCTCACTCAGCACATGCACACTGCTTCACAGCTTGTCTGTGCTGGTGGGGAGAAAATGACTAAGTCGACATGGCACTCCCCTCAGAGTGCCATGCCAAACTTACTCTGCCTGTGGCATCAGTAAGTCACCCCTCTAGCAGGCCTTACAGCCCTACGGCAGGGTGCACTATACCACAGGTGAGGGCATATGTGCATGAGCACTATGCCCCCACAGTGTCTAAGCAAGAACCTTAGACATTGTGGGGCATATTTATACTCAGTTTGCGCCGAATTTGCGTCGTTTTTTTCGACGCAAATTCGACGCAAAACTAACTCCATATTTATACTTTGGCGTTAGACGCGTCTAGCGCCAAAGTTCATGGAGTTAGCGTCATTTTTTGGCGTGAACACCTTCCTTGCGTTAATGAGATGCAAGGTAGGCGTTCCCGTCTTAAAAAATGACTCCGATGCATATGCGTCGGATTTATACTCCCGGGCAAAAATGACGCCTGGGAGTGGGCGGGGCAAAAAAAACCGCATTTGCGCCTCTTTTTAACGCCTGGGACAGGGCAGGCGTTAAGGGACCTGTGGGCTCAGAATGAGCCCAGAGGTGCCCTACCCTGCCCCCAGGGACACCCCCTGCCACCCTTGCCCACACCAGGAGGACACCCAAGGATGGAGGGACCCATCCCAGGGAAGAAAAGGTAAGTTGTGGTAAGTATTTTTATTTTATTTTTTTGTGGCATAGGGGGGCCTGATTTGTGCCCCCCTACATGCCACTATGCCCAATGACTATGCCCAGGGGACATAAGTCCCCTGGGCATGGCCATTGGGCAAGGGGGCATGACTCCTGTCTTTGCTAAGACAGGAGTCATTTCAATGGAGGTTGGGAGTGAGAAAAAAAATGGCGCAAATCGGGTTGAGGCGATTTTTTTGCCTCAGCCTGACTTGCACCATTTTTGGACACCCATACTCCATTTTCCCCCTACGCCGGCGCTGCCTGGTGTACGTCGTTTTTTTTAACGTACACCAGACTGCGCCGGCGGCTAACGCCGGCTAACGTCATTCAATAAATACGGCGCCCGCATGGCGCTTCAGAATGGCGTTAGCCGGCGCTAATTTTTTGGACGCAAAACTGCGTTAGCGCAGTTTTGTGTCAAAAAATATAAATATGGGCCTGTAAGTGCAGGGTAGCCATAAGAGTATATGGTCTGGGAGTTTGTCAAACACGAACTCCACAGTTCCATAATGGCTACACTGAAAACTGGGAAGTTTGGTATCAAACTTCTCAGCACAATAAATGCACACGGATGCCAGTGTGCAATTTATTGTAACATACATCCAGAGGGCAACTTAGAGATGCCTCCTGAATACCTACCCGACTTCTAGTGTAGGCTGACCAGTTTCTGCCAGCCTGCCACACACCAGACATGTTGCTGGACAGACGGGGAGAGTGCCTTTGTCACTCTGTGGCCAGGAACAAAGCCTGTAGTGGGTGGAGGTGCTTCTCACCTCCCCCTGCAGGAACTGTAACACCTGGTGGTGAGCCTCAAAGGCTCCCCCTTTTGTTACAGCGCCCCAGGGCATCCCAGCTAGTGGAGATGCCTGCCCCTCCAGCCACTGCCCCCACTTTTCCCACCAAGGCTGGAGGAGATAATGAGAAAAACAAGGAGGAGTCACCCACCAGTCAGGACAGCCCCTAAGGTGTCCTGAGCTGAGGTGACCCCTGCCTTGAGAAATCCTCCATCTTGAGTTTGGAGGATTCCCCCAATAGGGTTAGGGATGTGCCCCCCTCCCCACAGGGAGGAGGCACAAAGAGGGTGTAGCCACCCTCAAGGACAGTAGCCATTGGCTACTGCCCTCCCAGACCTAAACACTCCCCTAAATTCACTATTTAGGGGCACCCCAGATCCCAGGAAATCAGATTCCTGCAACCTGTGGAAAGAAGAAGGACTGCTGACCTACAAGCCTGCAGAGAAGGAGGAAGACAACAACTGATTTGGCCCCAGCCCTACCGGCCTGTCTCCAACTTCGAAAACCTGCTCCAGCGACGCATCCGACAGGGACCATCTACCTCTGAAGCCTCAGAGGACTGCCCTGGGCTACAGGACCAAGAAACTCCTGTGAACAGCAGCCCTGTTCAAAACCAGCTACTTCTTTGCAACAAAGAAGCAACTTCCAAGGACTTCACGTTTCCCGCCGGAAGCGTGAGACTCTACACTCTGCAGGACTCCCTGGCGACTGCGAGCTCGTGAGTAACCAGAGACGACCCCCCTGAACGCCCACAGCGACGTCTGCAGAGAAAATCCAGAAGCTTCCCCTGACCGCGACTGACTGTAACAAGGGACCCAACACTGCACCCGCAGCCCCCAGGACCTGAAGGAACTGAACTTTGACGCAGGAGGTGACCCCCAGGTGACCCTCTGCCTAGCCCAGGTGGTGGCTGTCCCGAGAAGCCCCCCCTGTGCCTGCCTGCACCGCTAGAGTGACCCTTGGGTCCCTCCATTGAAACCTATACAAAACCCGATGCCTGCTTTGCACACAGCACCTGGCCGCCCCTGTGCTGCTGAAGGTGTGTTTTGTGTGCCTACTTGTGTCTCCCCCCCCAGTGCCCTACAAAACACCCCTGGTCTGCCCCCGAGGATGCAGGCACTTACCTGCTGGCAGAATGGAACCGGAGCACCTCTGTTCTCCATAGGTGCCTATGTGTTTTGAGCACCTCTTTGACCTCTGCACCTGACAGGCCCTGAGATGCTGGTGTGGTACCTTTGGGGTTGCCTTGAACCCCCAGCGGTGGGCTGCCTATGCCCCAGGACTGAGACTTGTAAGTGTTTTTACTTACCTCGTAATCTAACCTTTACTTACCTCCCTCAGGAACTGTTGATTTTTGCAGTGTCCACTTTGAAAATAGCTTATTGCCATTTTTACTAAGACTGTACATTATATTGTTTTCATTCAAAGTTCCTAAAGTATCTAAGTGAAATAACTTACATTTAAAGTGTTTGATGTAAATCTTGAAACTGTGGTTCTCAAAATAAACTAAGAAAATATATTTTTCAATATAAAAACCTATTGGCCTGGAGTAAGTCTTTGAGTGTGTGTTCTTCATTTATTGCCTGTGTGTGTACAACAAATGCTTAACACTACCCTCTGATAAGCCTACTGCCCGACCACACTACCACAAAATAGAGCATTAGAATTATCCACTTTTGCCACTATCTTACCTCTAAGGGGAACCCTTGGACTCTGTGCACACTATTTCTTACTTTGACATAGTATTTACAGAGCCACCTTCCTACAGTAAGTACCACAACCCACCCCAGTGACCAGGAAAACAGGAGTAAATCACAGTAATTTTCTTGATCACACACAGAAACGAGAAGAAGAATTATGCAAAACCCAGAAGAGACTGCAAGACACCAACAGTGGATTCCTGGACAAGAAGACCTGTGGAAGATAGGGACCAAGTCAAGATCTATCATCAAACCTCACCCCATATCAAGGTAGTGAAATAAAAGGTAGAAAGAAAGAATTAGTAAAAGGCAGGAAAGTATTAACAAAGAGAGATTTTGGGGATGAAAAGCAAACTGCAAGAGTGAGGTAAAGGTACAAAAAGTCTGGTGTAGTCCATCAATCAATCACACATTTGTAAAGCGCACTACTCACCCGTGAGGGTCTCAAGGTGCTGAGGGGGGAGAAGGTGGGTGCTGCTACTGCTCGAACAGCCAGGTCTTGAGGTGTCTCCTGCAGGTTAGCAGATCTTGTGTCTGTCGCAGGTGGAAAGAAAGAGGCGAGAGATGGAATTAATACATTTATGTAGACTTACCAGCCCTGTTTTTGAAATCCAAAAGACTCTGGAAAGAACAGGCTTTGCAAACCTCTCAGCCCGATCCTTGAGGTCAGGTGGACACCATGAACCTCTCGCACATTTCTTGAAGATGGTGCACGTAGTAACGACCAGTCTTGTAAGAATACAGGAACATGTGAATATGTACACAACGGTTAAGGCCTGAAGAATTATCAGGATCCATTGGAAATATTAAGGGCGATATTTATGGAAAGTGGCGAAGTGCAGTAAGTCCCATTGCTGCGCTGAGCTGCTCTGCCCTGCGTCCCTGACAAAGGGCAGGAATGCGCGGTATTTAAGGCATACAGCAATTTCCTGTCCTTACCCGCTGCACTGGCACACAATGGACTGTCTAGTGCCAACATGGGTACCCTTGCACCATGGTGGAAGGATGCCTGTGTTGCATGCAGGATGGATTTGTGCAGGGAGGGGCACCCTCCTGCACAAAAGCAATCCATGGACGCTTTTTCCTCTTTCTATGTGTGCTGTGTACTTTCATTGTTACGCCTCTCCTGGGGAGGTGCATCTTTTTGGCACATTTCCAGGTTTTCCAGGTTTGGTAAATCTGGGAATGCATCAAAAACCCATGGGGGGTGTGTGGGAACATCCACACAACACCCATGGAACGTCTTCCCAGGAAGAGTAAGGCAACACAGAGATTTGCTCTGTGTTGCCTTACTCCATATCCATAGAAAGTGGCTTTGCGTGGCTTCAAAAATATGATTTAAGGTTTGCGTCACGTATGTGCCACGTTGCATTGTGCAAGTATATTGCAAACTGCTCATGAATGTGCCTCTCAATTTCCAATATTTCAAAAGAGCACTCTGGAAGTAATTTGTTAAAAAGAGAGTAAAATTGACGTGTTTTGCTACATAAAGGATAATTCAGTAGCTTCATCAGGGCTGAAGCAGAGATTCCTGAATATGAAATCAGGTTTGGTGAGCTCTATCCTAGTGTGGCTATATGTATCAGGATATGTGCCAACCCCTTAGCAAACACAAAAAATCATATAAGCATTGGAATACTAATGTCCAATGCAGCCCCCTCCCCCTTAAGTACAAAAATAAAAACAGCCCTAGAGGATGGGGTCCCCAGAGCCCAATATGGCTATCGTTTGTAAAGTGCAAGTCTGCTGTGCTTAGAGGCCTGCAATGCAGAACGGGTAAGGACGCAGTAGGAGAGCACGCCGGGGGCCCCTTTTACAACCAAACAGTCTGAAGACCCCCACCCCTCCTAATTTCCTAAGAGCCTATGCTGCAGATGCTATAAGAACTAATACTTCCACAGCCGCTGACCTGTTCTTTGTCTACAGTGTCATTTTAATAAACAAAGACCTGCAAGTATGGCAGACTTCCAGAGTGCAAAAGATATCTGATAATAATTCAATAAGTCCTGATGAAGAGACCCCCCTCAAAGCAGAGAAAAAAAGCTCTGAAAAAAAGGCTAAGGGCCTGATTAGGTTTTGGCAGATGGGTAACTTCGTCATAATGGTGATGGATACCCCGTCCACCAAAATATGAATCCCATTATATCTTTTTGGACTTATGGGGGCATATTTATACTCTGTTTGCACCAGATTTGCGTCATTTTTTTCACACAAATTCAGTTCAAACTTAACTCCATATTTATACTGTGGTGCTAGACCCGTCTAGCGCCAAATTTATGGAGTTAGAGTCATTTTTTTACTGTGAAAACCTACCTTACATTAATGAGATGCAAGGTAGGCATTCCCTCACAAAAAATGACTTAAAAGCATTTGCGCCTTATTTATACTCCCATGCAAATTTGACGCACGGGAGGGGGAGGGCCTTAAAAAATGGCTCTAAACCTGTTTGGAGTCATTTTTTAACACCTCGGTCAGGGCAGGTGTTAGAGGGCCTGTGGGCTCATTTCCATAGTCTCCGTCCATGGAAGCAGTCCACAGGTGCCCATCCCTGCCTCCACGAACACCCCCTGCCACCCTCGCCCACCCCTGGAGGACACCCATGGATGGGAGGACCCATCTATGGTAAGTACAGGTAAATAGAGGTATGTATTTTTTTATAATTTTTTTAAGTGGCATATGGGGGCCTAACTTGGGGCCCCCACATGTCATTATGCCCAATGGCCATGCCCAGGGGACAGAAATCCCCTGGGCATGACCATTGGGCAGGGGGGCATGACTCCTGTCTTTGCTAAGACAGGAGTCATTTCCATGGGGGTTGTCCATCAGAAAATGATGCTAGTTAGGTTAGAGTCAATATTTTTTACTCTAACCTGACTTGCAGCATTCTTTGACGCACAACCCCCAGTATTCCCTACTCCTCCACTGCTTGGTTAGTGTCATTTATTTTGACGCTAACCAGGCCACAGCGCTGGCTACCGTCATTCCATAAATATGACGCCCGGCTGGCGCGTTGGAATGGCAGTAGCCGGCGTTATACTGTTTGAAGCAAATCTGACCTAGCGCAGATTTGCGTCAAAAAGTATAAATATGGGCCATATTTCGGTGGACAAGCTATCCCTCACCATTGTGACAGTGTAACCCGTCTGGCAAAATCTATCTCAGGCCCTAAGTGTAAAGGTAAAATTTTGACCTGCCCCCAACCACCCCATTGTAGCTCCATCAGTCAGCCTTAAAATTTGACTTGGTTCCGGTCAGGCGTGAGCAGATGCCCCCCGTTGGCAGTATTTGCTTTTAAGCACTCAAAAGCACATTTTTACACTTACTCTTTCAAAAATCATATCTTCGGTTCCCTACATTGGATTTTTGGTGTTTTGGGATAACTTTAAAGACAAAAATCTAAGCTATTTTTTAAAATGAATGTTGGATTCTTATTGTGTTTTGTGTCCTACTTATTTAATGTATTTTTTATGCTTTACACACCTGCCTCCTAAGTTAGGCCTGTCTGCTCCCAGTCTTGCTACCAAGGGTTGAGCGGGGATTAATTGATGGAGACCTTGGCTGGACCTTATGTGTGATTGTGGCCTTATTGCTAGCTGTGGGCACCTACCTGCCCTTACTAATAATCCACCGTCCAACCCTGTCCTTGTGCATGCCACCAGGACCAGCCTTAGGCATATGTGAGGTAGGCCACATCCAGGGCACTAATCTCTAGGGTTGCGCCGAAGCTCCCTGCAGCAGTCTTCCTGTGAAGGTCCACAGAAAGGCGTGTTTAGAGACTTTTTGTGCAGGCTGCTGCACACTTACCTTAATTTTGTGTGTTTTTCTTTTCCTGGCACGCCTTCACCTTGCCACCCTCACCTTCCTCCTGCTCCTCCCAAATGCTCAATACCTAGAGATTTGAAGAGGATGAGTGAGAGGGGCGCCAGAGGCAATTTAAGTTAAATGCACTTCATGGATGGCCTGGACCTTACGCAGTCCTCTCCGTTTTCCGGCAGTGCTAGGTGTGTGTTCAAGGCTGGTTGGTGACAGGTACAATAACAACACACACCCTCAGGAAAGGTGTGCGGTCTGCCACCCCTCCTGTTGCAGAGTTTCTCTGGCACACGGCTTTCCAACATTAAGTTGGCAATCATGAGTGAGAATAAATGAGCGCTAGAGCACCTCCCAGCGAGACTTCTCAAGGTGGGCGGTTGCATCGGTTCACTACCACTCACGTAGGAAAAGTCAGCGCTCTTGAAGCGAAAGCTGCTGCTAGAGTTGAAAATGTACTCGAGTGGCAGAAAGAAGCAGCGCCCTCTGGCGCTCCGCGTGGTGCCGTCCACGCTGTTTAAGAGCGCAGGAGAAGCACTCAGCACTAAAAATCAATGCGAGCAGAGCGTGGACCAGAATTCTTCCGCTAGTGGAACTCCTCGGAATCTTGCAAAGTTTGTAGGTATCTCTCAGGAATTCAACAGAGTAAAAGTCTGTGAGTTCTGCCCACCCTTATCTGGCGCCCAATGATATCTAGGAAGTCTGTAGCAACATGCATTCATTTGTTCTAGTTCTTATCTCCAACCTGCCCTGCTCATCTCCCCAAATCTAGCAGGTTTATAGAAGCACCCAGAACAGTCAAAATAACACATTTCCTATTCCATGTGCGACAATGGGATACTGTAAGTAATAGGACAGTTGACCGGCCACTTCTAAGGTTAGGGCCTAGAAGTCTTCTGTCTAGGGCCTAGAAGTCTTCTGTAAGGACTGCTAAGGAAAAAAACCCAGTGGATAGATGTTCTTCTCAGGAGAAAAAAAGACTAAAATATAATTCGAGATACACCACTGTTGTGAGATGTTTCCATCTGGGCATCACTCCTGGCAGAGGCTGTTTCTCTGCTCTACTCACTCATGAAGGCTGTGGCAACTGATGGAGAGGGACGTCACTACAAGCCAGGCTGTGCATTCTAATCCCTGATCGAGAAGGAGTTTGCACGAGGATGTGTGATAACTACTAGACAGCCACTGTTTTCTTCAATATAGTCCACCATGAACAACCTGGTGGAATACGCGGGAAGTGCCTGGTAGAGGCAGATAACGCAGATGTTGGTGCAACAGATATTTCATCCATACCTTATGCCTCATTCGCAGGGCAGAGACACAGAGGAGCATATTCCTGGGCAATTTGTGTAGAGCAGCGGCACAAGTCTTCTAGCCGCACTGCCCTACGCCAAAGTGAAGGAAAGGAATGCAATGTATTAATGCAACACGGCGCGTTCCTGTCCTTTCCCCATTTCGGCCGCCGGCACCAACGCCGGCACCCTGGTACCACGGTGCACGGGTGCCCACATTGCATGCAGGATTGGATCTGTGCAGAAAGGGGCACCGTCCTGCACAAAAACACTCCAGAGAGGCGGTTTCCTGTTTCTACGTGTGCTGTAAGATGAAGCACACATGGAAAGAGGAATAAATGAGGAGAAATAGAAATATTTCACCTCATCGCAGCTGCTCTGAGGAGGCGTACGGTTTTGGTGCTTTCCCGGGTTTACGTGATTTTAAAATCTGGGGCAGCGTCAAAATCCCAGGGTGCTGCTTGGGAACACCCACGCAACGCCCACGGGACATCTCTGGAGACCAGAGTAGGACAACCTAGTGACTTGCGCCGCCTTGCCTCACTCCAAATCTATGAGGCCATTCAAAGCCACGTGACGAGTGACTCTGAGTGGCCTAATTTGTAGTCTGCGCTGCCGGAACGTGAAAGAAGTGAGGCCACAGCGGCGACGGGGCTCATAAATATGCCCCGTAGTATTGGGGAGTTACTGCCACTGGAAACACCTCGGCCCAGGGTCCCCGCGCCTTACACAGTGAATCTGTTTGTGGGGCGGCTCCGAGGTCGAGGGAAGGCCCAGGCTCGATGCAGTAAAGGCCCTTGTGTGGCACAGAGGGGAGCTGTAGAGTGAGCTGTAGGCTCTGCCTCCTGAGGGCAGAGCTCCCGACGGCTCTGCGAGGAGCAGTCAGTAGTAAGAGGGGGAGATTATGAGGAATGAGCCTCGGGTTGCTGATGCATCAGTTATTGAATCAAAGGCCCGCCTTGCGCTCCTTGAAGCTCCTGAACCGAACTCGCATCAGAAGACAAGAGCGGGACCAGAGGCATCCCTCGCTCTGGAGGGGGCTCGCGTGAAGTGCCCACCGTGGCCACCAGGGGGCAGCAAAGCACCGCGGATGCGCCTGGAGGCAGCTCTGTGTCCCTGAATGTTCCACTGCACCGGGGAGTCATTCACTGACCTGAACACGGCTTCCAATGGAAAACAAGCACTGGCACAGCCAACAGGTCTCGCCTTTGGAACCTTATGAGTGTTTAGCCGTGCAGCACACCGATACGAGTTTACAAACATTAGAAAAGAGGGCAACCGGTCACATTTTGTGTGACAGCGGTAGTTGTGCTGGACAATGTTTTTTAAGTGTGTGTGCTTGAAGCTTTGTGATCTAACGATAATTCTGAAATATTCAGCCTGTTCTAAGGCTACCGTCATTTGTCTCCACAAGGGCATCAGTAGCTTCCAAAGGTAGTGCCTGTAAAAGGCAGTGGTGCACATGCAATCTGTAAACATGGTTTCTCTCAGTTTGATGTAACATTAAGAAACTGCACTTTAGTGCAACTGTGCACAATACCCCAAAATACTTTCTTTATTATCCCACAAAACATTTTGCTACTTTGCATACCATCTTTAATGTCTCAATCTGTGTTTTTTTAAGTAGTTCTATTTTTTAGAAGGAAATATAACTCGTAAATTGTTAATTTACTGTGGTCAAAATAAATTTTGAAGAACTATCTCTGCCATACACACTTGGGGTTTGAAATAGCCCAAAAATTCTTAGCAGATTAACAACTTTTTTGTGACAATCTTCACTTCTGGTAATTTAAGGCAATCCATGCAATGTTTAAAAACAAAACATATTTGCAAGTCGGGCCAGCGATATAGATCTTTACAGCTATGCTAATTTTCTCTTTCATGTACCATTGGGATCACCTTTCTAAAAACAAGTACCTTCTTCTCCGGCCACTCCAAACGAATTATCGCGTCTTTCTCGCTTTCAGAACAAGAAAGGTGTGAGGGCCTGACAATCAGCTTGCAACAAAGCATGCCAAGGACTTGATAAAAATACTCTTTTCACCTTTGAAGCAGCCCCTCCTCCCACGACACCAAAATAGCGTCAGAGCAGTGCTTAATTTGTGCTTGTTGTTTCCGTTCTGAGCACCAGCACTTATTTTTGAGACCCTTGGCTTATTCTTCTGCCTCAAGCATTTCCTGCGAGCAAAAGACACATATGGGAAAGACAGATGAAGGGAAAAATGAAAAAGTGTCACAAAGGGAGAAAGTAGAAAGCTGCAAGAGTGAACTGTAGGGGCAGAGAGTGGCTTTATATGGATTAAAGAGGCCCGAGATGGCTTCAGGGTTACGCCACCTCAGTATTCCGTGCTCGTACATTTAATTTCAGCGGCCGCATGTTTAAGAGGAGGGCTTTGGGCACCGGCACGTTTTTATTTACAAATTAAGCACTGCGTCAGAGTCTGGAGCGGCTAGCAAAACGTGATTACTTTGCAGCTAGAATAGAATGGACTCGGAAACAGAAGCCATTTTACCTTTATTTTTCAAGTTTTGCGCATTTCTGAACAGTAACACAGTAAAGAGAGCAAAGAGAACAAGTTCAGAAACCAAATATAACGATGCTTTACGACGAGTCAGATTGTCCTTTATTTCCAAAAAGTGTTTGTGAGCGAAAGCATTAAAGACACAAAAGTTTATAAAAAGCTGAAAGGACGAAATGTACATAAAATGAAAGCTGCTCTATCTTAATAATACGTGTTCTAAACAATAGAGAACAGCAAAAAAAAGCCGTGGGTTCAAAGTATCTAATTTATACATAATAGCCTCGGAACTGAGCATATGTGCAGAGAAGTCCGTAGATTTGGATTTTATGTCCCCAAACATACAAACATTTCCCAAACTGCGTTACATTAAACAAAAACAACAACCTACACAACCATAAACCGACCGATCGCCATTTAGTTTAAGAGTGATTTATTTTGCAAGCGCCCATTCATCAACAATTACCGACAAGCAGACGGGCCTGAATGTACACATAAAAAGCGGTGATACACCCCGTTATGCAAGTTTAACTCATAGCATTAAATGAACAGCAAATGTACCAAGACAATGCACAGTTCACAGCCTTGTTTACCGAAAAACTCGTAGGTAATAAACAGCGAGCAGTGGAGACACACGGGTTAGCCATGTGCTGTATGTCAGAGGCCAGTGACAGAAGTCTGTAACTGGGGACAACAGCCGGACTCTGCAACTAACAAGCAGCAACGCTGGGGGCAGGGATGGCTGGGGGGCAGGTGGTATGGGGGCAGGGACGGCTGGGGGCAGGGACGGCTGGGGGCAGGTGGTGTGGGGGGCAGAGAAGGCTGGGGCAGGGACGGCTGGGGGCAGGGACGGCTGGGGGCAGGTGGTATGGGGGCAGAGAAGGCTGGGGCAGGGACGGCTGGGGGCAGGTGGTATGGGGGCAGGGATGGCTGGGGGCAGAGAAGGCTGGTTGAAGGGACGGCTGGGGGCAGGTGGTGTGGGGGGCAGAGAAGGCTGGGGCAGGGACGGCTGGAGGCAGGGACGGCTGGGGGCAGGTGGTATGGGGGCAGGGATGGCTGGGGGCAGGTGGTATGGGGGCAGGGATGGCTGGGGCAGGGACGGCTGGGGGCAGGTGGTGTGGGGACAGGGATGGCTGGGGGAAGGGACGGCTGGGGGCAGGTGGTGTGGGGGGCAGAGAAGGCTGGGGCAGGGACGGCTGGGGGCAGGGACGGCTGGGAGCAGGGACGGCTGGGGGCAGGGACGGCTGGGGCAGGGACGGCTGGGGGCAGGTGGTATGGGGGCAGGGACGGGTGGGGGCAGGTGGTATGGGGGCAGGGACGGCTGGGGGCAGTGACGGCTGGGGGCAGCACAGGCTGGGGGCAGGGATGGCTGGGGGGCAGGTGGTATGGGGGCAGGGATGGCTGGGGGAAGGGACGGCTGGGGGCAGGTGGTGTGGGGGGCAGAGAAGGCTGGGGCAGGGACGGCTGGGGGCAGGGACGGCTGGGGGCAGGGACGGCTGGGGGCAGGTGGTATGGGGGCAGAGAAGGCTGGGGCAGGGACGGCTGGGGGCAGGGACGGCTGGGGGCAGGGACGGCTGGGGGCAGGTGGTATGGGGGCAGGGATGGCTGGGGGCAGAGAAGGCTGGGGGAAGGGACGGCTGGGGGCAGGTGGTGTGGGGGGCAGAGAAGGCTGGGGCAGGGACGGCTGGGGGCAGGGACGGCTGGGGGCAGGGACGGCTGGGGGCAGGTGGTATGGGGGCAGAGAAGGCTGGGGCAGGGACGGCTGGGGGCAGGGACGGCTGGGGGCAGGGACGGCTGGGGGCAGGTGGTGTGGGGGGCAGAGAAGGCTGGGGCAGGGACGGCTGGGGGCAGGGACGGCTGGGGGCAGGGACGGCTGGGGGGCAGGTGGTATGGGGGCAGGGACGGCTGGGGGAAGGGACGGCTGGGGGCAGGTGGTGTGGGGGGCAGAGAAGGCTGGGGCAGGGACGGCTGGGGGCAGGGACGGCTGGGGGCAGGTGGTATGGGGGCAGGGATGGCTGGGGGGCAGGTGGTATGGGGGCAGGGATGGCTGGGGGAAGGGACGGCTGGGGGCAGGTGGTGTGGGGACAGGGATGGCTGGGGGAAGGGACGGCTGGGGGCAGGTGGTGTGGGGGGCAGAGAAGGCTGGGGCAGGGACGGCTGGGGGCAGGGACGGCTGGGAGCAGGGACGGCTGGGGGCAGGGACGGCTGGGGCAGGGACGGCTGGGGGCAGGTGGTATGGGGGCAGGTGGTATGGGGGCAGGTGGTATGGGGGCAGGGACGGCTGGGGGCAGTGACGGCTGGGGGCAGCACAGGCTGGGGGCAGGGATGGCTGGGGGGCAGGTGGTATGGGGGCAGGGATGGCTGGGGGAAGGGACGGCTGGGGGCAGGTGGTATGGGGGCAGGGACGGCTGGGGGAAGGGACGGCTGGGGGCAGGTGGTGTGGGGGGCAGAGAAGGCTGGGGCAGGGACGGCTGGGGGCAGGGACGGCTGGGGGCAGGGACGGCTGGGGGCAGGTGGTATGGGGGCAGAGAAGGCTGGGGCAGGGACGGCTGGGGGCAGGGACGGCTGGGGGCAGGGACGGCTGGGGGCAGGTGGTGTGGGGGGCAGAGAAGGCTGGGGCAGGGACGGCTGGGGGCAGGGACGGCTGGGGGCAGGGACGGCTGGGGGGCAGGTGGTATGGGGGCAGGGACGGCTGGGGGAAGGGACGGCTGGGGGCAGGTGGTGTGGGGGGCAGAGAAGGCTGGGGCAGGGACGGCTGGGGGCAGGGACGGCTGGGGGCAGGTGGTATGGGGGCAGGGATGGCTGGGGGGCAGGTGGTATGGGGGCAGGGATGGCTGGGGGAAGGGACGGCTGGGGGCAGGTGGTGTGGGGACAGGGATGGCTGGGGGAAGGGACGGCTGGGGGCAGGTGGTGTGGGGGGCAGAGAAGGCTGGGGCAGGGACGGCTGGGGGCAGGGACGGCTGGGAGCAGGGACGGCTGGGGGCAGGGACGGCTGGGGCAGGGACGGCTGGGGGCAGGTGGTATGGGGGCAGGGACGGCTGGGGGCAGGTGGTATGGGGGCAGGGACGGCTGGGGGCAGTGACGGCTGGGGGCAGCACAGGCTGGGGGCAGGGATGGCTGGGGGGCAGGTGGTATGGGGGCAGGGATGGCTGGGGGAAGGGACGGCTGGGGGCAGGTGGTATGGGGGCAGGGATGGATGGGGGAAGGGACGGCTGGGGGCAGGTGGTATGGGGGCAGGGATGGCTGGGGGAAGGGACGGCTGGGGGCAGGTGGTATGGGGGCAGGGACGGCTGGGGGCAGTGACGGCTGGGGGCAGCACAGGCTGGGGGCAGGGATGGCTGGGGGGCAGGTGGTATGGGGACAGGGATGGCTGGGGGAAGGGACGGCTGGGGGCAGGTGGTGTGGGGGGCAGAGAAGGCTGGGGCAGGGACGGCTGGGGGCAGCAACGGCTGGGGGGCAGGTGGTATGGGGGCAGGGACGGCTGGGGGCAGGGACGGCTGGGGGGCAGGGACGGCTGGGGGCAGGGACGGCTGGGGGGCAGGTGGTATGGGGGCAGGGACAGCTGGGGGCAGGGATGGCACGGGAAGATTAAGTGAACAAGACACGAGCAGTAACATTCAACGAAGCTGAACAAATGCCACCACATAGGAGTGGTGCACTGTGAAGTCGTAAAGCACAAAAAGTAATTTAAATACCCAAAATTACAGAAGACACGAGCAGCTGGAGCATGACATGCACCGAAACTAAACAAATGCCACCACATGTACTGTGTAGTCCTAAAGCACAAAAAATAACTTCAATCCAAACAAGCCAGTGTGCCAACCGCAGTGGATATAACGCATCATATGTGACGTTTGAAAGCTTCACCCTAAAATACACTATCAGACACAGGCTGTAAAATACCTCCATAAGTCAGCAAAAAGGGCAAAGAAGGAGCAAACCCTTCAGCTATGCAAGTGTAATAAAGCAAATAGGACCATTAAACATCAGAAGAAACGTGGTGAGCGCAGTGCACAAAAAGTTCTAAGGCCCATATTTATACTTTTTGACGCTAAACTGCGCTAACGCAGTTTAGCGTCAAAAAGTTTTGCGCCGTCTAACGCCATTCTGAAGCGCCATGCGGGCGCCGTATTTATGGAATGGCGTTAGAAGGCGCAATCAGACCGGCGCTGCCTGGTTTGCGTGGGAAAAAACCACGTAGACCAGACAGCGCCGGCGTAGGGGGAAAATGGCGCATGGGCGTCTTAAAATGGGGCAAGTCAGGTTACGTCGAAAAAATCGTCTTAACCCGACTTGCGCCATTTTTTAACGACGCCCATCCCCCATCAACATGACTCCTATCATTGTAAAGATAGGAGTCATGCCCCCTTGCCCAATGGCCATGCCCAGAGGACTTCTGTCCCCTGGGCATGGTCATTGGGCATAGTGGCATGTAGGGGGGCACAAATAAGGCCCCCCTATGCCACCAAAAAAAAATATAAAAAATAAAAAATTATACTTACCTGAACTTACCTGAATGTCCCTGGGGTGGGTCCCTCCATCCTTGGGGGTCCTCCTGGGGTGGGCAAGGGTGGCAGGGGGGGTCCCTGGGGGCATGGGAGGGCACCTGTGGGCTCATTTTGAGCCCACAGGCCCCTTAACGCCTGCCCTGAGCAGGCGTTAAAAAGTGGCGCAAATGCGCCGTTTTTTGCCACGCCAACTCCCGGGCGTCTCTTTTGCCCGGGAGTATAAATACCACGTAAAGGCCTGGGAGTCATTTTTTAGACGGGAACGCCTCCCTTGCATATCATTAACGCAAGGAAGGGGTTCACGCTAAAAAATGACGCACATTCCGGGAACTTTGGCGCTATTCGCCTCTAACGCCATAGTATAAATATGGCGTTAGTTGGCGTTAGTTTTGCGTCGAAATTGCGTCAAAAAAAACAACGCAATTTCGGCGCAAACGGAGTATAAATATGGCCCTAAATGCTTACAAAAACAAGCATTTGCAATGCAGGAACAGAAAATGCGTGAGGGACAGTAAGGAATGGAATAAACAAAGTCACACATGACTGCAGATGAAAATGAGTGATAGACTAGAGCCCTGTTAACAGAAACAGACTGGAGCCACTGAAACATCCAGCGCTCTGGTTAAATGCTATTAGCCTAAGAAAAAAGTAATCCCTAAGCACATGCTACATAGGCACAAGTGGAAGGGAACAAGAACTAGGGCCATGCTCCAGGGGAGTGTACAACTGTGGAAAAGGTGGGACAAAGAGCAAGGATTGACCACTAGCAAGCAAGGACTTTTTAAGGACACTGAAACAAACCAGTGAAAAAGCAGAGACCCCACAAAGAGGTCTCGAATTCTTGACCTAACAAGCACTGAAAAAGTCCTGAGGTCTGGCTTACGAATGGGCTCTCAAGCCAGGTCTAAAAATCCATGTACTTTACTGGCTGCCTCCTCCCATCTGTGCTGCTGCCAGAGAAAAGCGACATAACTTATCTTCTTATCAACACACTTTAATGGCATTACAAAGGTATGTGTGTGCCCCTGAAAGTTCAAGGTCAGGCAATCCAGAAACTTCAACAGCATGATCACAGCTGTCTAGAGGCGAGCACTTTTTTTGTGGAAGCACATAGGGCCATATTTATACATTTTGATGCAAAACTGCGCTAACGCAGTTTTGCGTCCAAAAAATTAGCGCCGGCTAACGCCATTCTGAAGCGCCATGCGGGCGCCGTATTTATCCAATGACGTTAGCCGGCGTTAGCCGCCGGCGCTGCCTGGTGTGCGTGAAAAAAAACCACGTACACCAGGCAGCGCCGGCGTAGGGGGAAAATGGAGTATGGGCGTCCAGAAATGGTGCAAGTCAGGTCGAGGCAAAAAAATCGTCTTAACCTGATTTGCGCCATTTTTTTTCGACGCCCATCCCCCATAAACATGACTCCTGTCTAAGCAAAGACAGGAGTCATGCCCCCTTGCCCAATGGCCATGCCCAGGGGACTTATGTCCCCTGGGCATGGTCATTGGGCATAGTGGCATGTAGGGGGGCACAAATCAGGCCCCCCTATGCCACAATTTTTAAAAAAAAAAAATACTTACCCCAACTTACCTTTTCTTCCCTCCATCCTTGGGTGTCCTCCTGGGGTGGGCAAGGGTGGCAGGGGGTGTCCCTCCTTCTGAGCCCACAGGTCCCTTAACGCCTGCCCTGACCCAGGCGTTAAAAAGAGGCGCAAATGCGGGGTTTTTTGCCCCGCCCACTCCCGGGCGTCATTTTTGCCCGGGAGTATAAATACCACGCACATGCCTCGGAGTCATTTTTTAAGACGGGAACGCCTCCCTTGCATATCATTAACGCAAGGGAGGTGTTCACGCCAAAAAATGACGCTAACTCCATGAACTTTGGCGCTAGACGCGTCTAACGCCAAAGTATAAATATGGAGTTAGTTTTGCGTCGAATTTGCGTCGAAAAAAATGACGCAAATTCGGCGCAAACAGAGTATAAATATGCCCGATAATGTCTGTTCAATCAAAACATGTGCTCCTGGATCACAACATGTGGGCAGAGCCTAAGCTCATCTACTGGTGGTTCTCACATAATTGTCTTGCCCCAGCTGCACTGTCAAACCAGACCACAAAAATGCAAAAGAAATAAAAATAAATAGGATTGATATTTGAAATGGACAAATAAAGGAACATTTCTGCAATGCAACAAAAACAAATTATGCAAGCCTTACGAAAGCATTTATCCCTGGCTTTGTTCTGTGCACGGACAGATGCATATTAGTGGCATCTGCAGCTGCAGCAGCTGGTGTCAGAGAAAAGCAGTGGGGCAGCGCCGGGGGGCAATAATAATAAAACAAAAATTACAAACAACAAAAAAGAACTTACCTGCTGCTCGCTGCTCACTGCTCTTTTGCTGCTGTGTACAGACTGAGGCTCCCAGACTCCGCCACGGCCAATCCAGGTGCTGCTCTCACGCTGGTTATACCCATGAGAGCAGAGTTAGGACTGGGCGGAGAAGCTGGTCTTGCACTCCATTGGGGACTGGCAGCCTCTGTCTGCTGTTGTTCTGCACCCAGCAAAGCAGCTGGGTTGGAGACATGTCAGTGCGCATGTCAGTTTGGGTGTCATAAGAGGGCTGGCCAAAGCAACATGCGCACAGAGAGCAGTGCCCACCACTCCTCCACCATTCTGAGTATGACCCCCACCCCCAAGACTCAGCTCCTGACAAAAAATAAAATGATAATAAAATTATATGTGTGTATAGTAAATCTTTCTAAGCATACTGGGAATTAAACAACAATGGTCTGTGGAAGGGGCAAGGCTTTTGGAGCATCTCAATCAGTCCCATTCTCTGTTGCACTCCTTTTGTTAGACATTTACTATATATTTTTTACCAATATTTTTCTGAAATATTCACACCTGGACAATTGTGGTACAAGTGGAGAAGTGTGGCACAAGGGTTATAGTGGCAGACCCTGATGCAGAGAGATCGCCCGGGACTACGGTTCAATTCCCACCTCAGTGGGTCTTGGGCTCAATTCCCTTGGACCAGATAATTCTTGCTTCAGTGCCTCATCTAACTGATAGGTGTAACTCTGGGCAACAGCTTGCTTAATCTCCACAACGGCCTTCATGGTGCTTGGATACCCAGCTTCACCCTGGGGGTGCCCAAGAGTGGGTGCCTCACAGGGAAAAGTCAGGAGGGGTTCCACAGTGGTATGTGTACAGCGCCTTGAGACCCTAACCGGTGAGTAGTGCGCTATACAATTGAGATGTTTGCAGTTTACACCTCAACGCATTCCTCTTCAACACCCTCCTAACTCCATGCTGGCTGAACTTCCTTGCATCTCCTTCACTTTACCAATCCCCACACTCACAAGACGCACCGGCTCACCCGTACGCGCTGCCTTTTTGTTAACCTTCACCCTATCAATGTTTTGACAGCTGTGCGCCTCCTTCACACACCTTTGCATATAATGACAATTACAGTTGCCACACCTTACCATTTCTCTGTGCGCTCAGCAGAGAGGCCAAGAAGAGGATGAACATGTATTCAGAACCCCTCTATGTCCCACTAACAGGCAGTGTGAGAATCAAACTGCATTCAGCCTGAACGCCACAGCTTCTACAACAGGAACAAACACAGTTCACACTACACAATATGAATGGGTAATATGTGGAATGAACAAACTACACAAACAAGCCATCCTGGAGAAAGCAAACACTTTGGGGCATATTTATAGGCCCCTAGGGCCACCTTGCGCCACATTAACATCATTATATTTGATGTTAATGTGGCCCACTGAGGCCAAAATCCATGCACTGTATTTACAGAGTGGTGCAATGCATGCATTGCTCCACTCTGTAACCCTTTGCGCACCATTATGCCTGCGCCAGGCATAATGTATGCAAAGAGGTCGTTCCCCCATTGGTGGGCCAAAAAAATGGCACAAGGAAATCCATGAGATTCCCTTGCACCATTTATTAAAGCCCGCTCAAGAGCAGGCAATACAAGGGGGCATCCATTCTTTAGAATGGGGTCCTCTGTGCTCTGCAGGAGGAGTGCCAACATTTTGGCGCTACTCCTGCAGAGTGCATCAATAGTCATGATAAATGACGCTATTGCCCCCCTACCCTGCGCCATGGTGTGCCGTATTTGAAGTACGGCTCACACATGGTGGTGGTTAGTAGGTGCTAAGGGACGCAGGGAAAGTGGAGCTGCACTCCCTGCAGGGCCACTTTCAATAAATCTGCCCCTTTGTTTTTTGTTTTTTGAATGTTTCAGTATACAGAAGCACTATTAGTAACAAGATCTACTACAGAGGAGGAAGAATTTATTAAATGTATAGATAGTGACATCAATGATCATAAATTAGAACTTCAGAAATTGAAACTTGTAAAGGAAGAAGAAAATACTTTTGAAGGTGAGGGAGAAAGAGCTATGGCATGGTGTGCAATTCTAGTAAAAAAATAATCGATTTTTTACATATAAATACAAGTTAATATTTCAATAGGATATTGCACATATGTGGTTATGAGGTACACAAAAGTGTAACGAAGAACTTTCTAGTAGAAAAAGCATAATTTAATGGTTTTTGCACTTTCTCTGGGTGGTGTACTCCAGAGGACTGACACACAGGAGAAGAGTCACAAACATGACACTCAGTGCAGCACAGCAGCCAGCCTGACTGTGCTGTGATCCATGACAGTGGGAGAACACCAGTATACGACGGCTGTTGACAGCCTTGGGTCTGCTCCAGAGTCAGGTGGATCATAGCCACGCACACGTGCACACCCACACGCGCACACCCACACGCGCACACCCACACACACACCTTTCCAGTGTACGTGAGAGGAGCATCTGTCGTCAGAAGCACAGCCTTGGTACTGGAAGAGAACCCAACGTAACACCTTCTCACTGTGCATCGCAGCATACTTGCAAAGTGGAAAAAGGTATGGGAAATAAAGCAAGACACACAAAACAAACACTCCGAGCTGTGAGGCTTTAGAAACTGCTTAGTTTCCTCATAGATATTTGGGTTTGCTTTAGACTTTGGTGATGGTTTAATGCCTGCCACAAGGATGGAGCACTTCCCTATGGCGTCCTAAGACATATCCCATCCATGGCATTTTGAGATGTCTCTTGACACCTTGGTGGAACCACTGTCATGTCATTTTCTGTTAATGTAATCAGAGTTTGACAAACAACTTTCTGCTCTGGCCTGTGACGCTAGCGAGGAGCTTTACTGACTGGTATAGTTGGCTACAGTGCGCTATAGAGGTAAATTAGGACATTCTAGTCCAGGCTTCATAAGATTTTGTTAACCTGATGCAGTGTTAGGGGCAGAAGTTACTACCCAGCACAGATCATAATTAGTATTGGAAAGTATCCCAAAGTAACAGAAAGTTGCACTATGTGCTGCTTTGCGCTACTATGTTCCGGGAGGCATTCCCTGGGAGGAACGCAGGCATTCCCTGGAACCTCCCATTGGTTTTGATACAGAAACGTATGCCAAACCCTTACGCCTCCTCGACGCAGGCGTAATCAGGAGAGATGTTTTCATTCCCCTTTCTCTATTAAAACGTTGAATATGTGCTGCATTTAAGGGCGCACATACAAAATAGGACACGTCTTTAAGCATACTTTTTGAATGGGAAGTTTGCACACAGAACATTAGGCCAATGAACAAGAATGTGTGCGTTAGCACGTGAAAAAAACATCGGGCATATCTACAAGCTCCTTGCACCAACTTAGTGCTGCCAGAGAGTAATTTTTTTATGCTAAAGCGGCTGTTCCCCACGCCATATTTACAAAGTGGTGCAATACTTGCATTCCCCTTGCGCCACCTTATCTCTGCGCCAGATATAATGTATGCATGGGGTCCCGGACAAATGGCGCAGTGAAATTTACAACATTTCACTGCGTCGTTTTTTCCGTCATTTTTAACACCTGCTGAGAGCAGGCATTAGAATGATGCGTCAACGTTTTTGACCCTAGTGTAGCAAAACCCCACAATAGAGTAAAAAATGTTGATGCTATTCTGCTAACGACTACTAGGGCGCGCCGTATCATAAATACGGCGCAAGGATGGTGTCGCTATCTGCTGATAGGGGTGTGCAGGAAATGATGCACGATTTTCTTATAAACGTGCCCCATCATATCATAATAGACATGAAGCACCCCCTCTGCCTTTCACGCAAGACAGAGGAGCAAGTATGGTTACTGCGCTGCCTTGCGTCAAGTATTTGTCAATCTGGGCCTCTCTCCTCACACAGCAGAATGTTCTTTATAGTAAACTGTAGCAGACTATTGCACCCATTATATTACCACTTTCTTCTTATAGGTGCTATTGTGATCTGTAAGACCAGAGAAGGTTTTCAAGGTCATACACACAGACAGAAAAACAACATACGCTTTTTTTCTTTCTTTTCATAGCATAGGTCTCTTAGAAAAACCTTTATTTTTTGTTGTTTAAAAATATTTTTATTTTTTCTGCAATTGTTTTTTCCACAAGGTATCCTAACTTGGATAAAAATTATATTTTTTGAAGTGGCATAATGATCGCCGTCTTGCTTGTCACGAACTGTGGCCCTCTGCTTACCCACAGAGAGGAGTTTTCCGCAGTCCATGTACCGGTTTATGTTCTATGCCCCAGGAGCCTCAGCGGGTGCAGTATCCCCAGCTTGGAGACTCTGGAGAGCTGCAGATAGTCTAGAAGGTGCCTCAACCTCTTCATGCTGCCCTTTTGCCACCTTGAACTGGTGGGAATCCTATGCTCTAAGGTGCTTGTGGATTCCGGAAGCGCTGAATGAATAGTTCTTGCAGTTTCTATAGCTCAGCTCCTTCTTGCATACACTGCAGGTAACAATTTTTCTAGCGACCTCTTTGTCTCCAGTGAAGATAGAGAAAGGTTCCCAGACAGTCGACTGAGTACTGGTCCTCTCTTCCACTTCTTCCTGAGTCTCCTGATGGTTACCTTGGTCTGCTAGTGAGGATGTAGTTATTTGTTACTCAAGTTAATCCTAGAAAAAATGAGGAAAACAAAACATGTTCTCCCCAAGGCTGCATACACTTCCTTTGCAGTCACTGCAAGATGCTGATGATGCATGTATACTCGGCCACACCGCCACTGGTCTTCAGACCACCTTACTAGCCTTTGCTCAGATCGATTTGGACCAAAGGGTGATAGCCAATATTGGCAAATCAGAGGTTTTAGGGGCAGATTTGCAAGCCCCTAGCACCACCGCAGCGCCACTTTCAACAACGCTCTGGTGGCGCTGTGCCCTGCATCATATTTACAAGGTGACATTAAGCCACTTTTTGTGACTTTACGCTGCGTTGTAAACATGGCCCCTTCACGTGCATAACTTAGCGTAGAAGGGACGTGCAATGGGCATTCTGCAGAACATATAGAAAGAGCAAAAAGCCATTGTCTATATGCAGGATGGTGTCCCTTCCGGCACATAAACAACCATTAAATAAATTAAACAATGACGATTTGCCACTTCTGCAGCACACATAGCAGCAACAAAACTACATTATTGGTTATGTGTCGTGAGGACACCTTCCTGCACATAAACAATCCTTCCGTGCAACGCAGGCACCCTTGCACTGTGTGGGCGACAGGCAGCTGCATTTAGTGCCAGTGCAGGGGGAAACACAGGGGTGTGCCGTATTTTCATAAATACAGCGCTGTCCTGGATTTCTGAAGTGAAGCAGTGTGGCGCTGCCAAATTTGGCACAGCGTCATCCCACTTTCTTGTGAATATGCCCCAGGCCCCTTGCGCCACATGTTGCTCTAGTGCCGTTTCTTTTTACCTAAAGAGGCCTTTTCCCCGCATCAGATTTACTAAGTGGCGCAATCCTCGCATTGTGCTACTTTGTGACTTCTTGAACCACATTATGCCTGCGGCAGGCATAATTATGCAAGAGGGGCATTCTGACGCAAGGAGGCCCGAAAACATGGTGAGGTGAAATTTACAAGATTTTACTGCATCATTTTTAATGCCTGCTCTGAGGAGGAGTTAAAATGACGCACTCGTTATGTTCAATGGGCCTCCCTGCGCTTTGCTGCACTGGCATGAACATTTTTTGCGCTAGTGCAGCAAAGCGCCCCAATAGCGTCAAACGTTTAGACGCTATTGTACTAACGACTGCCATGGTGCACCGTATTGTAAATACCGCGCAACCCTGGTGTCCTGAGCTGGGGCAGAGGAGGCACAAGAAAAGTGGCACATCAGGACCGATGCAGTCCTTTCTTGTAAAACTGCCCCTTAGTGTTTAGCAAAAAACTTTGTGAAGTGAGAAGATGGCGAATTGGCAGCACCTCGATAGGGAAGCAAACACAGTCCTCTTATCTAGGGATGGGGCTGACTGCAAGGGCTCGGCACACTTGAAAAGAAGGTTTGCTCCCTTTCATGCGCCTTATGCCTCCTTCACTATAACCTGGAAGCACCATTGATCGCAACGCTGCTCGTGGTGCAGAGACCCAAGGCAAGCTGCACCTGCGCGGGTCATACCATGCATGCGGCTAAGACAACAATTTCATCTTCCTAAGCCCACTAGATGAGCACAAATAAGGCTGAAACGTAATCCTCAGCAGCCATCACGGAAACTCATGTTTCTATTACTGATTACTTGCTGTGCACTGCGCAGCACAGAGGATCACACCTTGAGGGATGCGCAGCGCCGAGGATCACATCTTGAGGGATGCGCAGCGCCGAGGATCACACCTTGAGGGATGCGCCATACCGCGGATCACACCTTGAGGGATCTGCAGCGCCGCAGATCAAACCTTGAGGGATGCGCAGCACAGAGGATCACACTTTGAGGGATGCGCCATGCCGAGGATCACACCTTGAGGGATGTGCAGCGCCACGGATCACACCTTGAGGGATGCGCAGCGCCACGGATCACACCTTGAGGGATGCGCAGCGCCAAGGATCACAACTTGAGGAATGTGCAGCGCCAAGGATCACACCTTGGGGGTTGCGCAGCGCAGAGGATCACACCTTGAGGGATGTGTAGCGCCGCGGATCACACCTTGAGGGATGCGCAGTGCCGCAGATCACACCTTGAGGGATGCGCAGCACCGCGCATCACACCTTGAGGGATGCGCAGCACAGAGGATCACACTTTGAGGGATGCGCAATGCCGAGGATCACAACTTGAAGGATGCGCAGTGCAAATGACCAGCCCTTGGGGGATGCACAGCGCCGCGGATCACACCTTGAGGGATGCGCAGCGCCAAGGATCACACCTTGGGGGTTGCGCAGCGCAGAGGATCACACCTTGAGGGATGTGCAGAGCCAAGGATCACACCTTGGGGGTTGCACAGCGCAGAGGATCACACCTTGAGGGATGTGCAGCGCGAAGGATCACACCTTGGGGAATGCGCAGAGGATCACACCTTGAGGGATACGCAGCGCAGAGGATCACAAGGATCACACCTTGAATGGTATGCAGCGCTGAGGATCATACCTTGAGAAACACAATTTGTCATGCTGTTAGCTTTCAATATGAGATACCATCCCAGGCCACCTCTCCATCTAGAAGACCTATGGGATGCAGGAATCAGTGAATGTCCATTCAAGCAGGCAGCAAATGACGGGTAATAGTCCGTTCAGTTACACAAGATATTGAGAATGTCAAAAAAGTAAACATTCAAGTTACTCAGTGGGGAGATACTCTGAGATGTAATGGTTAGGCAATGTTTTATTTTTAAAACATGTCTTTATTTGTTTTCAATCCACTGAGCTGTGAGCACTCTTGTCCCTGCAGCTGGACAGTGGAGAGCTGGACACAACCTAACAAAGGAGCGAACAATAATCAAACAGTATTGTAGTATCCATCGGTCTCCACTGAATATGGTCATTCCAGGTATTTTGTCCTCACCCCTCCCTCCCCAGCATCCAATCCCATCCAAGTAAGAGGAATTTACGGGCCACCAAAGATGACGGCAGTTCAACCAGGCTTTTTACTTTCAACCTTCCTCTGACTGGCGGCTACCGGACCTCACCGGCCGGACACTCCTACGAGTAGCCATGCGCTCCATAAAAAACAAATAGGAAGAAGAACAACAACTAAAGGAAAGAGGCAAAAGGATGAAAAAGAAGGGAGCATGGAAGGAGGAAGGGGACAAAACAGCCACACCCTCCATTTCCAGCCAATCACGCCTCAGTGTCCATCTAGGTTGATATATTAGTCAAGGGAAGAACAGAGTGATAAGTGCCCATAAATTGTAGCTGTCCATTCCTATCTTCCACCCCTGTCTCCAGTTTAAGAAGGTCCATGGTCTTCGGTCCTTAGGGGCCTTCCATCCATGCCTCTGTCTGTTACTCCTCAACACCCCACTTCGCTCGCCCAGAGGGTCTCTTTAATGTTACCTCCCTCCTCCAAGCCCATCAGAGGGTCACTTCTGTCAAGAGATGGAAGGGTGGTTTGTTCACTAGGAAGTATGGTTTATTGGTCAGCAGGATGGAGAAATGGTCCCACACGTCTTCAGATTTCTGAAGTTGGTCTTGTAGCTTATAGGTACTCCTCTTGTAGGTGACCAGTCTAAATAGTCCTGTCATTCGTTCGTTCAGTGTCTGTAATGTAGCAGACATGGGGATTCTCCAGTGTTGGAAGATGCATATTTTTGCTACCACCAGGGCCATCGACATCCACTTCCTCCACGGAGAGGCGACATCGTCTTCATCCACCAGATTGTGTAGTAGGGCCAATCTCATTGGGGCAGTGAGAGCAAACAGGCCGGTAGTATGCACCAACCACCAGCCCAGAAGATGCCGAGTCCAGTGCACGACCTTAGGATGTGATGAACGTTGCAGTCCATTTAGGCATATCTCCAACACCTCTTGTCCAGTGAGGCTCTGGCTCGTTTTAGTTGGTGGGGCGACCACGACAAGTTGTAAAGTATCATAAAGTGTGTAAACTTCAATGTGGATTCCCTTACCGCACAGGCATGCATTTCGAGTAGATCCTTCCAGTCCTCATCCTCTTATTTCACTCCTAACCTGTCTTAGCAACATGTCATTGTCTCAGTGTCTAGAGAAAGCAGCATCCCATCCTCCTCTTCCTCCCTCGCCTGCCACAGCACATGTGCGAGGGTGTGCATGTGGTTCCTGGATGACTGCACCAGGACAAATCCCACCTGCAAGTGTAACAGACTGGGCAGAACCTTTTTATTTCTGTGTTAAACTATTCAGCCTTAGGGTGGTTTTCCTCCCAAACTTTTGCCTTCCTCCTCCATTTTTCTGAGTCGTTTTTTGCTGGTATTAGCTAACGTGGTTATGCTCTGTCTTCTAAAATATGGTAATATGTGTTTATCCCCCCAATTGGCATATTTTTTGATTTACTTATAAGTCCCTAGTATAGTTCACTACATCTGCCTAGGGCCTGTAAATAATATTCCACTAGTGGGCCTCTAGCATTGATTGTGCCACCCACTTAAGTTGCCCTTTAAACATGTCTCAGGCCTGTCATTGAAGACCATGTGAACATAGTTTACACTGTCATTTGGGCCCGGCAGATAATCCTTTTGCCAGGCCTAAGCCCACTTTTTTAATACATATAAGTCACAACTTGGGCAGGCCCTGGACAACCGAAAGGTCAGGGTGCAATGTATTTAAAAAATAGGAAATGCACGTGTTAAGTTTTACATGCCCTGGTAGTGAAAAATAGTGAAATTAGTTTTTCACTCCTACAAGGCCCATCTGTCTCAGTGGATAACATTGGAGGTGCCTAGTTCCATTCTATCAGTGTACTTTTACAAATGGAAAGAGATAACTTGTTCAAGTTAGGTGTCCCTGGAATGACAGTTCAAAATCCTAATTTATAGTGAAGTCAGATTGCAATTCCCCTTTTAGAAAGTTGGCACTTTCTTACGTTAACCATTTGGTGCCTGCAGCCTGTCTCTGGTCACATAAACGGGTGTAGTTGGCAGTTGGGCTTTGTGTATTTCTCCTAGACAGCTGCAAACAATGGAAGCTAAGGTGTGACCTATTGGGTCATTGAGGGCAGGATGGGAAGGAGGAGCTGGACACAGCTTCACTTACCTCTGAATAGGCTGGGTCCTGTCAACAAAGGGCTTAATAACCCTGTATTGTCACTCCAGTCAGCTTAGAGCCAGGACAGAGGATGCAGGGAGTTCCTTGCACTTCAAATCCACTGTATAGAACTTTCTCCCCTCTTCCAGAGCCAGGGTACCAAGTATAAATACTGGACCTCTTGCCCCACCACTTCAGTACACTTCTGGACCTGTGGATACTCTGCCAGGAAGGAAGTTGCGCTGCTGAAGGACTGCATTTTGCGGGACTGCACTCTTGCTTTGTTGTGCTGACCTACTGCCCTCACGCCTGGGTGAGAAGGACTGGACCTGCACCTCTTGATCCCAGAGTGACTCCAAGGGCTAATTGGCTGGCCCTTGATCAGACTTCCATAACCCTACCTCTGCACCTAAACTCAGCAATCCGTGAGCAAGTAGTGCCACCCAGGTCTTGGACCCTTAGAAGCAGGCCTAAGGTGCTTGCCAGCAGAACAGACACATCTTCCCTGCTGAGCGATGTATCCACGAGCAGAACTGTCACAGCTCCTCAGCTAAGCGCGTATCCTCGAGTGAAATAGACACATTACATCTCCTGTATGGATTGTACCCATCACAAAAGACTCGCATCGTTGCTGCATCCTGCTTCTTGGATTTGACACATCAACTTCAGAACTGCCACTGTGTAAATCTTCTCCAGAGCAGCTCCTCGCGTCTCTCGTCGATGGCAGTCATGACATCGAAAGCTCTGCATCACAGCTTCACTGCTCCTTGTGACTAACACACCGATTTGAATGTTCAGATCACCCCCAAACACTGGCCTTCACATTGCAAGACCAGTCGATGGGATAACAGATGCCAACGCATCAGGACCTTGCACTGCATCTCAGACCTGACGCATCGCCTCAGCTGTATGACAAATCTTTGAAGTGGATCCACACAAAGTTCCACAACGAGGATTTAAGGTACTTTGTTTAGCAGGCCTAACTGGTTCCCGGTAGCCAGTCCATGCTCCCTCACAGTCAGTGTGTCCCATTCTGGCTCTGCCAGATTTTCCAAATAGTGCTTCTTGCTTTTGTGTGCTATTTTTAGTCAATGCTTGAAAATTCAATATCCCTAGATTTACTAACCTGATTCATTTTCGTTTTGGTTTTATTTATGAAAACCTTACCTATTTTTAACTCTGTTGTGCTCTCCTTTTCTGGTGTGATTTCACTGTGTTACTGTTTGAAGTGTTGCACAAATACTTTACACATTGCCTAAAGTTAAGCCTGACTGCTCTTTGCCAAGCTACGGAAGGGTTGAGGACAGGTTAATTTGGGGATTGCTTGTGTCTTATCCCAACAAGATCTGTGGTTGCTACTTGACCAAGGCTCACAACAATTGCCCTGTTCTTTGCAGTATAGCTGAGAGAACCTTCATGCCCTTATTAAGGAGCAAGGTTGGGCAGTAGCTGGCACATTGGGTGGGGTCTTTGTCCACCTTCGGGATAAGGCATACGATTAGTTTATTGTACTCATGGGGGAACCCGCTCCATTCCCCCATCTCACATAAAAGGGGAGTCATTAGCTGCTTGTTTTGTTAGTAGAATTCCATGGGGAATCCATCAGCAGTTGTTTTGTTGTGCGGCATGTCAGAGATAGCCATGTCTATCTCTTCCTTTGTAATGTCTCTGCCCAACTGTAGTCTTCATGTCTAGGAAAGTACCATCTTGCCTGGCATGTTACCCCCATATTTCACTGTATATATGTTGTTTTAGTTGTATGTGTCACTGGGACCCTGCCAGACAGGGCCCCAGTGCTCATAAGTGTGCCCTGTATGTGTTACCTGTGTTATGACTAACTGTCTCACTGAGGCTCTGCTAACCAGAACCTCAGTGGTTATGCTCTCTCATTTCTTTCAAATTGTCACTAACAGGCTAGTGACCAATTTTACCAATTTACATTGGCATACTGGAACACCCTTATAATTCCCTAGTATATGGTACTGAGGTACCCAGGGTATTGGGGTTCCAGGAGATCCCTATGGGCTGCAGCATTTCTTTTGCCACCCATAGGGAGCTCTGACAATTCTTACACAGGCCTGCCAGTGCAGCCTGAGTGAAATAACGTCCACGTTATTTCACAGCCATTTACCACTGCACTTAAGTAACTTATAAGTCACCTATATGTCTAACCTTTACCTGGTAAAGGTTGGGTGCTAAATTACTTAGTGTGTGGGCACCCTGGCACTAGCCAAGGTGCCCCCACATTGTTCAGGGGAAATTCCCCGGACTTTGTGAGTGCGGGGACACCATTACACGTGTGCACTATACATATGTCACTACATATGTATAGCGTCACAATGGTAACTCCGAACATGGCCATGTAACATGTCTAAGATCATGGAATTGTCACCCCAATGCCATTCTGCCATTGGGGAGACAATTCCATGATCCCCCGAGTCTCTAGCACAGACCCGGGTACTGCCAAACTACCTTTCCCGGGGTTTCACTGCAGCTGCTGCTGCTACCAACCCCTCAGACAGGTGTCTGCCCTCCTGGGGTCCAGCCAGGCTTGGCCCAGGAAGGCAGAACAAAGGACTTCCTCAGAGAGAGGGTGTTACACCCTCTCCCTTTGGAAAAAGGTGTCAGGGCTGGGGAGGAGTAGCCTCCCCCAGCCTCTGGAAATGCTTTGATGGGCACAGATGGTGCCCATCTCTGCATAAGCCAGTCTACACCGGTTCAGGGATCCCCCAGCCCTGCTCTGGTGTGAAACTGGACAAAGGAAAGGGGGGTGACCACTCCCCTGACCTGCACCTCCCCTAGGAGGTGCCCAGAGCTCCTCCAGTGTGCTCCAGACCTCTGCCCTCTTGGAAACAGAGGTGCTGCTGGCACACTGGACTGCTCTGAGTGGCCAGGGCCAGCAGGTGACATCAGAGACTCCTTCTGATAGGCTCTTACCTGTGTTGCTAGCTTATCCTCCTTCCTAGGTAGCCAAACCTCCTTTTCTGGCTATTTAGGGTCTCTGCTTTGGGGAATTGGCGACTACTGCAACCTTGTATCGCTAATCCAGCTGCCTTCTCGACTGCTTTCCTGGTGGTGCATGCTGTGGGGGTAGTCTACCTCCTCTCTGCACTAGAAGCTCCGAAGAAATCTCCCGTGGGTCGACGGAATCTTCCCCATGCAACCGCAGGCACCAAAAGACTGCATCACCGGTCCTCTGGGTCCTCTCTCAGCATGATGAGCATGGTCCCTGGAACTCAGAAACTCTGTCCAAATGACTCCCACAGTCCAGTGACTCTTCAGTCCAAGTTTGGTGGAGGTAAGTCCTTGCCTCCCCACGCTAGACTGCATTGCTGGGTACCGCGTGACTTGCAGCTGCTCCGGCTCCTTTGCACTCTTCCAGGATTTCCTTTGTGCACAGCCAAGCCTGGATCCCCAACACTCTAACCTGCAGTGCACGACCTCCTGAGTTGTCCTCCGGTGTCGTGGGACCTTCTTTTGTGACTTCGAGTGAGCTCCGGTTCACTCTTCTTTGTAGTGCCTGTTCCGGCACTTCTGCGGGTGCTGCTTGCTTCTGAGTGGGCTCTTTGTCTTGCTGGACGCCCCCTCTGTCTCCTCACGCAATTGGCAACATCCTGGTCCCACCTGGGCCACAGCAGCATCCAAAAACCCTAACCGTGCCCCTTGCAGCTAGCAAAGCTTGTTTGCAGTCTTTCTGCACGGAAACACATCTTCATGCTTCTTCACGGCGTGGGACATCCATCCTCCAAAGGGGAAGTTCCTAGTCCTCTTCGTTCTTGCAGAATCCACAGCTTTTACACTCCGGTGGCAGCTTCTTTGCACCCACAGCTGGCATTTCCTGGGCATCTGCCCACTTGATCGTAACTCTTGGACTTGGTCCCCTTGTTCCACAGGTACTCTCGTCCGGAAATCCATCGTTGTTGCATTGCTGGTGTTGGTCTTTCTTTCAGAATTCCCCTATCACAACTTCTGTGCTCTCTGGGGAACTTAGGTGCACTTTGCACCCACTTTTCAGGGTCTTGGGGTGGGCTATTTTTCTAACCCTCACTGTTTTCTTACAGTCCCAGCGACCCTCTACAAGCTCACATAGGTTTGGGGTCCATTCGTGGTTCGCATTCCACTTCTAGAGTATATGGTTTGTGTTGCCCCTATACCTATGTGCTCTCATTGCAATCTATTGTGACTACATTGCTTGCATTGCTTTCTATTGCTATTACTGCATATTTTGGTATTGTGTACATACATCTTGTGTATATTTGCTATCCTCATACTGAGGGTACTCACTGAGATACTTTTGGCATATTGTCATAAAAATAAAGTACCTTTATTTTTAGTATATCTGTGTATTGTGTTTTCTTATGATATTGTGCATATGACACCAGTGGTATACTAGGAGCTTTACACGTCTCCTAGTTCAGCCTAAGCTGCTCTGCTAAGCTACCCTTTTCTATCAGCCTAAGCTGCTAGACACCTCTTCTACACTAATAAGGGGTACCTGGACCTGGTGCAGAGTGTAGGTACCCCTTGGTACCCACTACAAACCAGGCCAACCTCCTAGGTCTTGGTGCAAGTACCACAGGAGAAGCCCATGGACTTTCAGAGTGCTCAACCACTCCCAGTTCAAGCATTTTCTGAACCTCTTGTTTTATGCAGTCTCTGACATGGTCAGGCTGCCTATAGATCTTACTTTTGACAGGCAAGCTGTCTCCAGTATCTATAGTGTGCTCACACCAAGAAGTGGTACCTGGCACAGTAGAAAAGAGTTCAGAAAACTGACCCAGGAGATTTATGCAATGGTCTCTCTGCTCAGCAGTAAGACAATCAGCCAAAACTACACCTCCCACCGCAGAAGATGTGCTATCACGAGCCCGCCTATCTTCTCTCCTTGCTTGCAGTGGCACTGTCGGAAGCATGAGAGGGCATACTCCGCTCTGGTAGTGAAAAGTGTATTTAGATCCATTCTCAAGAAACTGTGGAAGGAGGGGACATGAGGGTTACATACTGTTGCTCAAGGGTTGCACCTTCTGCTCAAATCTGCATTGTTTCAGTTAGTCCTCTCTTTTGGATGGAGGCACCTCACCTCGGGTCACTCCGGAGAACTGCTTCCTGGCAGCTCGGAGAGTTTGAGCTGAGGATACTGGCTCTTCACTGTCGGTCAGATGTCAGTACAAATAGGACGTCAGCCTCTGCCTGTTTAGAGGTTGTTTGTAGTAGGACGTTATGGCACCAGCACTTCACCACTGATGCAACATGCCCTAAATACCCCTGGAAAAGCACCAGAGCATGATCATCTATTCTGCCCTCTGGTATGTTCTAGTCTCTGAAGGTCGGCAAGGCAGGTGGTTGAGGAAGAAGTAGCCAATTCGCAAACAGGAGCCATGTACCCCTCATGTGTAGGTATACCCTCACTCCCGGGGATGCTTGAGGTGCTACTGGCCCGTCAACTCATAGTCTGCCACAACATCATGAAGTAAAGCAAAGTCTCTCACCTTCCCCTTATCGTACCCCCCTGTCCTGTCTGTGTGTGGGTCAAGGGCCTGGTTCCAGTCACCCACCACCAACAATGTGTTACATCTATATTTGGAAAGAGGTCTGACAGGGATGAGAAGAAATTAGCTCTTTCAGTATTAGAGGCATATACAAAACCTATCACCACATGGACCACATGGAGCTGATCTTTACGGAGACATAGCAGTCTCCGTTATCTATCCATGTTTTATGAACCATGCATTGGAGCGATTTCCAATGCAGGATTTTGACCACTTTCTTCATAGGATATCTGACTGTCCTTGTGATCCATTCGAAGCGTCTGCCCTGCCAATGGAGCTAATACTAATCACCCTACCCACCTAGTCCCTCTTTAACTTGCTGGTTTCTAGATGTGATAGGTGAGTTTCCTGCAGTAGGGTAATGTCCAGAGATTTTGTCACTATGTAGGCCAGAGCCATCCTGCATTTAATGAAATTCGTGAGACCTTACACTTTGAATGACCGTGCACTTAGGCTGATGGTGCCCAATCGCTGTGTAAGAGAGACAAATATGGAGGAATGTTTAAAACAAAATACCACCCCAATAGGTCAAGAGACATAAGTAGAAAAACGAGGGGAACATATATGAAAAGGAGGTTGCTGGGAATAGAGAGAAGAAATTGGGTCAAGTGGTGACTGCGGCCAAGTGGATGTCTGGTCCAGATGAGTCTGTGGGCTTCACATGCTATGCAGGCAGGAGTAGTACAGTAATGTAACTGCTACAAGTGTGAAGTAGAAAGTAGTATAAAAGGAAGGCCAGGCGTTACAACAGGAATGACATCGCGGGAAGTGCGTTCCGACTCACAGCTGGGATGACTCAGTGGAAATCAAGCAATGCAGTCAAAAGAAAGGAACAAACCAGAAGAACAAAATGGGGATGGGTTGAACAAGGCCAGTATAGAGGAACAAAAGACTAATGTCAAGAACATATTGGGTAATGCCCTCCAACACGCAGCAACCAGTGACCATCCGCTATAAACTTTAAATGGATTGGTTTTCCCTCAGTGGTGCTCCATCCAATGCTATCTGGTAGGAAACTTAAAGCAACAGGATGTGGTAGCTACCAATAACCCTGCCAATGGAGGAGAGGATCCCTGTCTTCACAGTCCAGCAGGATCCTTCACTTTGAACTGCCCCAGGGGCAAGACCAGATTACTAGCACCTCCTGATCCTCTGGAGCAAATTCCTTCACTCTCCCCATCCTTCCCAACCAGCTCCATTCTATCCCCATCTGTCCTCTGGGTGGGCCATACCTATAGAAGGGATGCTTTGAGTTAACCAGCCCCTTTCTCCCCCGGAGAAACCATCCTCCAGTCCTATTACGCCTTCAGAAGAGTCTGTGACCCTGTCAGCTGTCAAGGGGCGGTCTTTGCTGCCCCTTCTCTCCCATCACTTCAGGATAGACTCCAATCATTGTCTTACTGTTTCAGAGGGCTCGCTATCCTTTGTCTTGGCCGGCAGAACCAGAACTCCATGTAGCGCTGTGGTTATCAGTGTCATTGTGATTAGAAGGTCTGTCACATCCATGTCTCTAGTGTCCAAGATACACATGAATTGTTGAGGTTCGTCCAGTTCCATAAATTCTCGATGTGTCCTATTGATGGCAAACAACAATATGGCAGGCTTAAGGAGGCCAAATCAAATGTCCAGTTTCTGAAGGAGAGGCCAGATGGCCAGGAACTTTTTCCAATTTATCATAGTGTCATTGGAGAAATCCGTTGCAATACAAATCTTCAAATGTCTATATAAAAATGCTCCAATCATCAGTTTGGCTATTGTAACCAGCTGCCAGGCCTGTTGGTGGAGCAGTATGTACACAATGATTGGCTGCAACAATGTCCTGGACCGGGTAGAGTACATTCAGATGCTGTTGGCCCTTTGAAGTTCCAAAAGAGGAGAGAATTGTAGGAGGCTGGCCTGGTTTGTAGTGGGTACCTTGGGTACTTACACCTTACACCAGGTCCAGTTATCCCTTGTCAGTGAATGTAGTAGTGCTCTAGCAGCTTAGGCTGATAGAGGTAGATATAGCAGAGCAACTTAGGCTGAACTAGGAGTCATGCAAAACTCATGCAATACCACTTATAGTTACACAGTACTTATACAAAGGTAAAGACAATAGTCAGTGTTACCAATAATAAAGGCATTTATTTGGGTGACACAGTACCAAAAAGTATTATACACAATCTGTACACTAGACACCACAATTAGACAAGTAAATAGTCATAGAACAATGCAAACAGTAGGAAATCCTATAGAATGCAATGGGAGAAAATAGGTCTAGGGGCAATACAAACCATATACCAAAAATAGTGGAATGTAAATCCCGAATTCCACCCTAGACAAGTGCACTGTGTGCAGAATTGCTGGAAGAGTAAGAATACAGTAAAGGTAAGTAAATTACCCCACCCCAGAGCCCAGAAAAGCAGGAGTAAAGTACTGCAAGTTTCCTTAGGACACTACACCTCGTTTTTGGGATTTTGCAGCAGCCAAACAAGTCTGCAAAGAACAACAGCTGGATTACTGGACCTGAATACCTGCAAAGTAAGGGGACCAAGTCCAGAAGTCAAAAGAAGTTCCAGGAAGGACAGGAGCCCCTGCCAAGCCAGAAGAGGGTGCAAGAGAAGAGTCCCCTGTTAGTAGAAGACTGCAGAAATGCACCTTAGGAAGATACCAGTGGGTTCCTCCATAATGCAAAAGATGCCCCACGGTGCGAAGATCGTTGCAGATGAGGTTTTGTGTTGGAAGGCGCCAACAAGCCTTGGCTACAACAAAAATGCATTTTTCATCAAAATGGCACTGGATGAACCCAGGAAGGACTTGGGGGTCTCAACTCTGTGTAAGGACGAAGAGGGGGCTCTCAGCACTTTAGAGAGCCCTCATGATACCAGCCAGCACCCCCAGAAGCCACAGGATCTGGGTTTAAAGAAGGTGCAAAATGTGGTTGATGCAGCACAACAAAAGAAGGTCACACGCAACAGGAGAACAACTCAGGAAGTTGAGCATCACAGGGTGGAGCGCTGGGGACCTGGGCCAGACTGTGCATGAAGGATTTTTTGCAAAGAGTGCACAGAGGCCTTAGGAGGTGAAGAAGACACAAAAAACAGGGGTACCATTGTTCTTGGGGAAGGCAAGGTCTTACCTCCTCCAAATAGCGTCAGCAGGACCTCAGGACAGTGTATATTGATGATGTCTACCCTCTCTGTCCTTCGGAGCAGGCTCGTCGCCATGAGAGGAGTCCTAGGGTACCAGTTGTTGCCTTGGAAGGTGCCTGCTTGGAGCAGGGGAGTGACTCTGTCACCCCACGGGAGATTTCTTCGGTCCTTCTGGTGCAGGATGAAGACAGGGAGTCCCCAGAGCATGCACACAATGGAAACTGTTGCAGTTGCTAACTTGGAGCTGAGGTTGCTGAAGAAAAATGTCTCTTGAAGACACTTTGTTGCAGTTACAGCGTTTCTTGGAGCAGGCTGCGGTTTTTCTGAGGTCAGAGGATGCTGAAGTTGTTGAAGAGGAGTCCTGAAGGAAACAGGCAAGCAGAATCTGAAGAGAACCCACAGGAGAGACCCTAAATAGCCCTGAGAGGGGGATTGGCTACCTCATCAGGTATGGACCTATCAGGAGAGGTCTCTTACGTCACCTGCTGGTACTGGCCAGTCAGAACCCTCCAGGGTGCCCCCACACTTTGCAAAGCAAGATGGCTGAAGTCTGGGGCACACTGGAGGAGCTCTGGGCACCACCCCTGGGGTGGTGATGGACAAGGGAGTGGTCACTCCCCTTTTCTTTGTCAAGTTTCCCACCAGAGCAGGGGAGAAGGGGTCCCTGAACTGGTGTAGACTGGTTTATGCAAGGAGGGCACCATCTGTGCCATTCAAAGCATTTCCAGAGGCTAGGGGAGGCTACCCCTCCCCAGCCTGTAACCCCTATTGCCAAAGGTAGAGGGTGTAACACCATTCTCCCAAAGGAAATGCTTTGTTCTTCCTTCCTGGGTCTGGGCTGCCCAGTCTCTGAGGTGGCAGCTGCAGTGCAAGCCTCAGAGAGCTGGTTTGGCAGTACTGGGGGTCCATGATAGAGCCCCAGGATGCATGGAATTGGCTCCCCAATACCAGATTTGGAATGGGGAGACAATTCCATGATCTTAGACAGGTTACCATTGTGAAGCTACATATAGGTATTGACCTGTATGTAGTGCACGCGTGTAATGGCGTCCCCGCACTCACAAAGTCCTGGGAAATGGCCCTTAACTATGTGGGCGCACCTTTGCTAGTGCAAGGGTGCCCTCACACTTAGTAACTTTGCACCTAACCTTCAGCAAGTGAAGGATAGACATATAGGTGACTTATCAGTTACTTAAGTGCAGTGAAAGTGGATGTCAAATAGTGTGTGCACTATTTCACGCAGGCTGCAATGGCAGTCCTGTGTAAGGGTTTGCCTGAGCTCCCTATGGGTGGCAAAAGAAATGCTGCAGCCCATGTGGATCTCCTTGAACCTCAATGCCCTGGGTGCCTAGCGACCAGATACTAAGGACTTATAAGGGGGGTCCAGTGTGCCAATTGAAATTGGTAAATGAAGTCACTGGCCTACAGTGACACATTTAAAAGGAGAGAGAGCATAAGCACTGAGGTTCTGATTAGCAGAGCCTCAGTGACAGAGTTAGGCACTACACAGGCATACATATTAGGCCCCAAACTATGAGCACTGGCATCCTGGCTAGCAGGGCCCCAGTGAGACAGGCAAAACACACTGACATATAGGTTTTTATCTATGAGCACTGGGGTGCTGGCTAGTAGGATCCCAGTGACACAGTAAAAACACACTGACACACACTCACAAACAGGCCAAAAGTGGTGGTAACCATGCTAGAAGAATGTAAGGCCCATGAGATCAGGAATGAAGGTATTGAGAAATCCCTCTATGTCATCTGCCTCTACCCCTCCAACACCCCTAAAAAGTGAACATTATTTCTCCTGCTCCTGTCCTCTATATCCAACAGTTTCCTCCTTAAGAGTCACATTTCCTGCCCATAGACCAGTTTGTTCTCCAACTTCACTACATGGTCCTCCATAGCTGCGACTGTCCTCCCAATCCTCTCCAGTTGGGTGTTAAATGCTCCGACCCCAATTCGCATCGACTGGAGCTCACGAGTTGTTGACTTAGTGTCCTCCTGGACCGAGTCTATTATGTTCAACCAGAGTGTCCTGGCATGGGGCAAGTTTTTCTGCCACGCATGTGCAAAAAGAAGTTGGTGTGAAGCTTTGTCTTTGGACATTCATGGGCAGCCATCATGTGAGGTCAAGTAGGCTGGTGGGGTTGGGGCAGAAAGTGTGGGAGACCCACAAGTCTGCAAAAGAGGCTCTTTGTGGATTTCTCAGCCTAAATGCCCGGTGCCATCCTTCATAGGATCTTCCTACCAAGGGTTTCTTTTAGCGCTTAGATTGGGCAACCATATTTTAACTCTTAGACCCATAGCCTGTGCCTTTAAATACGCATATACATTTTATTATATTTTAGCACAGGATGCTTTTTTATTTTTATTTATTTTAATAGCTGCCTTTCTGAGAAGGCATAGTAGTTTGTGTTTCACATTTATCTGTTCTTTGCATACCTTTCACTCTGTGCCCTGCTCAAGGCTGTCATATTTGTACATGATAGTTTCCTCCCCAACACCATAGACATATTATCACGTCAGGCCTGTTCTCAGAACACAACATGTTTTGGTATATAAACACCACATAGACCTAAAGAAGGTAGAGGGCATTCCAACCAGTGCCATCTGAGGTTGTACACCATTTTGCTGACAGCTTCTCTGATCCTGCCCTTGTCTTTCCAGCAAACGGGGAGGATTGCGAGCAGAACAATAAGCAGACCCCTGCCGTCTTTCAGGTATGGGATCGGGGCTCCTTCCGTGGACCAGGGAGGGCAGAAGGGCGAATACCACTATGCTTTCATACTCAGACATTAGTGTGTGGGTAGGCATTACCAGATTCATGATTAGACCAGGATGATCAGACTGATCATATGTTTTACTCTCATGGTCACAATCATCACTGTATTATGTTTCATCTGTCTAAAAAATGCAGGTCATGCCTTTTATCATAGAATGCAGTTGCTTCAATTAATACATTGAAACATTGAAACTTATTCTGCATTTATTTCTTTGCCTTTTCATTTGTGAAACTTTGTGTAACTGAGAGAAAAGGGTATGATTTGTTGACCACGTCAGAGTGTCATGTTTCTAGGCTGCCACAAATCACTTTTACTTTCAAGGTTTGGGTGATGTGCTACTAGCCAGCCCATGAGGTCAGGCCAACAGCTTCCAGACAGTGCGGGACTAACTCAGTCACCCACATACAGTGGTGCTGCCACCCTAAATCAAGCAGTCTTACCCTCATGGTAAGAGTCCTACGACATACCCAACCGAAGTGGAAGAGAAGAAGCTGCATCAGGGTTGGGCCCAAATGTGGTGAAATTACAGTGCTTCAAACAAGCCCTCATGCTTGGTGAATGAAAGTTTTTTTAAGTGCATGAACTGGCATCTGGGGGAATGTGGATCACAGGGGGTGACTACCATTCTTGTCCCCTAGGTTTTTGCAGGTAATGTTCACAGGTCGAATGTGAGAACTTTGGTTGTTGGCTGAATGGGGTGACTCATATTGAAGCAACAGCCATAATTCATGCCTGGATGAACCACAAAAGTCACTAAACTAACCTGTGTTTACCCTATGATAAATTTGTACTAAAGTAGTCAGACTTAACTTGGATGCAAAGTATAAAAGAGTTATGTAGCACTCATTCATTAATAAAGTAACAACAGAAAAAAAATCCCACATTAATTTAGAAAAATAGAAAAGGTTTAAATAAATTATTTGACACCAAAATGACAAAAATCAAATCAGTGGAAGCAAAGTTATGCATTTTTAAAGTTTAAGGTACAAACTGACACCTAAAAGATCAAAGTGGCAACAGCAGACATCTAGTTGCACAAGCCTGGGTCACAGTAGAAAAATTGGCCAACTGCAATGGAGCATGAGTCAGATACAAAAAGTGGGTTTGGCCCAGTCATCTCTGAGCTTTGTATTTAGAAGACATTTTGAAGAAAAGCATTCTGAGAAGGTGAAGTTCAGCGGAGCAAGGCTGCAGGTGGTGTCTGAGTAGGGAGCATTGTTATCGGGGAGCCGTTGGATGAAGTAATGGTGAAGATTGCTTCGTTTGCAATTAGTCATTTTTTTAAACTTGACAATCTGCAGTGGGACGAGGCTGGAGGCTGAAGTCAATGAGAATACCACAAGGCTGGATACCCCTGTGGTGAAGGACTGCTGAACATGATTTTCTGCTGCAGAAAAGAATGTAGCAGAAGCTGCTGCGATGTCAAACTGACCAGTGATGCTCCCTGGGTGGATAGAGAAGCAGGTTGGTCCAGGTCTCCTCTTGGTTCTCATGGAAGTTTTTAGCAAAAATGTTTGAAGTCCCAAGTTTTGGTTTTTGGCTATCTGGGCACTTCTAACCCCACTCCCCAGGTTCCAGGTGTTGGAAGGCACCACTTAAAGGTTCAGGACTCACTCAGAATGGGTCCAGGTTTGGGTTTAAGATGGTTGGAGCCTTTTCTGTCCCTGAGGCTCTGATCACAATGCCACCAAACTAGCCCTGGGAGTCCATCTGGTAGACTTGGGTTCAAGCAGTGGAACAGGGCTCATGCAGCAGGACAGGCTTCTAGAGGTACAAAGAAGGCTTCAGACAACAGAGCAGTCCTTCCATGTGCAGCAAAGCAGTTTTGTGTAGTATGCTGCAGGCCGCGGTAGCAGACGGTCCTCTGAGAGCCCTTCCTTGGGTCCAGAGAGTGAACTGATGAGTGGGTCTGATGGTTTTATATTTTCTATGCTATGTGCCTCCTTTGAAGTAGGAAAGGTGCCTAGAGAATTTGACATGTTTGAAGTGTCCTGACTCCCCCACCCTGGTTCAAAGCTGGCTGCCTGAAAAATGCAGGGGTGATGTCCTTTGTGTAAAGGTAGAGAGCAGCTCTATTCGGGTGCATGTGGAGTTGTGTCCAGCTCATCCCCTTCATCCTGCCAGTTGATGGCCCATCCAGGCACACTCATTCCCTGTATTCTGTTGCTATTTGGGAGGAACAAAAAAAGTTAAATGACAAAAAGTACCCAGTTGTCGACCTCGTACAGGCTACAGGCACCGAATAGACCAGAAAAGTGACAACATTCCAAAGCGTGACATTTTCAAAATTGTAACTTAAAATTGAACTTTACCATTAAAAAGGATTTTAAATTACATTTTCTCAGGCACCGAAAATGAAATGTTTTCTGTTCCCAAACAAAAGTTACCACTTATTAAATTTAATAAGGCAACCCAGTGCTATCCCACAGGAGAGATAGGCTTGTAGTGAAAACAAATGTGGTAGTTTTTCAATACTAGGACATGTATAGCTTCAAAGTACGTGTTCAACCTTTTATTTACAATGCAGTCTGCCCCAGGAGAGCTTAGGGCTTGGCAAGGTTTTATATTGGCCAGTCAAATTGGCGGTTTAAAACTGCACTTTTTAAGGGGCTACTTAAGTGATTTGCACGATAAGTGCTGCAGGTTCACTTGTAGCATTTAAGTTACAGGCCCAGGATATACAGTATACCACTTGACAAGGGACTTTTAAGTAAATTATAAGTACATTAAATATGCCAACCAGGTGTAAGCCAATTTCACCATGTATAAAGGCGAGAGCACAAACATTTTTTTTTCTGGTTAGCAGTGGTAAAGAGCACTTAGTCCTTGAGCCAATAAAAATGATTTTCAACAAAAAGTGGAGGGTAAAGACAAAAAGTATGGGGTTGACCCTGTAGAGAGGGCCAAGTCTAACACTAAGGATATGAGGGGTAGATAAAACGTACCGGTCATTGGAGTCACCACCTCAAGCTGATAAGCCTGCATCGGCAACTAGTCCCTCTTGGACAATGCGGAAGTACAAAGTGGTGGAATTAAAGAATGTCCCATTAATGTCCAGTGGGTACCTGGGAACGGTCGGTGTTGGATAATTGGGTTGGATTATTGTGTTGGTCTCCCCAGAAAGATGAAATGATGTGAATAATACCCACCTTACAGTGTTCCTTCTTTCTCGCCAGGTTGTCTGGTCTCCGTCAGGGAAGTACCTTCGATACGTTGCACCATCCAGCATTGGCTTCAGAACCAATCATGCTGCTTAGGTAGGTGGGGGCATTGTCGGGGTCTGCAGGCACAATACTGCGTCATCCATATCACAGGAAATCAAGGGCCTAGACTGCTGGAGAGGAGCGCCACAGAAGAGCTTCTGGGGCCCTTTGCCATTTTCTGAAAGGTACACACTGCAGCGGATGTGCCAGGGTAGTTTCCTTCCACTCACTAGTCCTTTACTTTTCAGAGAAAGTTCTCCTGAGTGGATTCCAACCTGTATGGAGTCCAAGGGTACTCCTCTGCTTTGTAGAGGGGGTAAATGCAGTTACTCTCTGATGGTCTTCCCCTCACCCGTCCTGCCATCTAGGACTAAAAGGCCTTAGCATAACCGACAACTATCCCATTTTTCAGAACATAGCAATATGCTCCATGACACTCAGTCGGGCGTTCGTGCAGGGTACAGCAATAAATCCACCATCCTGGAGGTTGCTGAATTCATTAAAGACAATCTTGATCAGAGGTTGGTAGCAGTGGTTTTCCTTGGTGATTTGTAAGTGGCCATCAATAAGGCCACCCATGCCATTCTCCTAGATAGAGTTTCAAGTGTGGATGTCTAAGGTCTGCCTTGTACCTTGGTCGAGTCTTATGTGGAAGGTAGATCACAAATGGTCTTTCTTCCTCCCTTCATGTCCTCCACAAAACCACTGGAGTGCGGGGTACCTCAGGGCTCGACACTGAGCCAGACTCTTTATATCTGGCCCTCCTGGCTAATCTGGTGGAGGTATGGGGCGTAAGGGTGATCTCGTACACCGAAGACACAGAGTTGATGCTCTCATTCCAGGACAAGGCGATGGGAGCACTGACCGCTTGTAAGGGATGTCTGAGAGCAGTTGGCCGCAGCTGGGAAGCGCTGGATAGATATTAACTGGTCAGCAGAGGCAGACCTGTTTAGTGCACCCCTTTAGAATCAACAGACTTTGCATGGTGCTATATGTGGGTGATCACAAAATCTGTATTGAATCTGATTGCACTGAATTGAATCTGTATTTAGCATTTACCTGAATGTACCTGAATTTATCGGCACTGAACTGAAGCTATCCTTGGTAGCTGTCCATGCTCTTAGTTTTTGGAACGCAGCACTTTCGCTATTTTAACATTTATTTAACCCTGCGTCTTACTTTGTTTTAATAAGGGCATTATAATAGCAGATGGAAGGGGGCAGTTTTGAGGATATAGTGGTTCTATATTGTGAAGGTTGCGCTCTAGTGCATGAGAGAACAAGGAGGAGGATTCTTCCACTCCTATATTTGTATGGTTGCAGATCGGACGCACTGCTGATGCACTGAAGGTGCCCCTAATGCAAACCCGTCTGCGCCCGTCCGTGACCTGACCGTGGCCAGCCCCCACCACTATGCTGGTCCAGCCATCAATGGACACTACAGAGTTGTCTGCACGGTGTCCTCAATGAAATGTATGAGGAAGACTGTTCTTCACTCCTTATAGATTGTGTGGGCCCTATTTCTTGTGTCCATTGTATATGTAGCCTTTCTCCCATCAATGGAAGGACTATAAGCACACCCATATAGACATTGACCTGCAATTTCAAGGTTGCCCTGATTACTACTCGCTCTTTACATAGACATGCTCTAGATATTTAAGCTACTTGAAGAGAGTAATATGGGCGCCCTCTTCCTGACTGAGGCATGGATGAGCGAGGATTCCTGTCCTGACTTCCAATTAGTCATTCCTCACAACTATGTTGTGCATGTAGGCAGTTTGGGCAATGGGGGAGGAATTGCTCTTGTTGTTAGAAAGGCCTTCAAGTGTCATCCATTTAGGCTGGAGGCGCTGACGGGTGCAGAAGCCTGTGGCTTTAGCATATCTCCCAGTGCCAAACACTCTTTCTCAGGGGTGCTGGTTTATCGCCCCCCCAAGTTACTTGGAGATTAGCTAGCATCCCTTCATCAGGCCCTAGCCCACATATGCATTAATTATGCACATTTTATGATTTTAGGTGAATTTAATATACATTTGAACAAGGTAAATGACCGCTTTTTGGAATCTCTAGCCTCAGTTAATCTAACATGTGTAGACACAGGCTCCACACGCAAAGCAGGTTATTCCATTCATGGTATCCTGTCAAATTTACCGATTCACTAGGAGAGCCCGGTAGAGGTCATTTCTTTGTTTCATGATCATACTCGTGAAGAGTTTCTACTCAGGAACATGAAATTAGATTATGGAACGAGGTCTCACTCCTCATCCTTTAGAGGGTTCTGGGTGAGTCCAGCCATATGCTCTCAGTTAAGGTCAGCAAGAGTAGTAGAGCTATCAACAACTGGCTCAAGTCAAGGCTCAGTTGGCTCGTTGGTTCTCCCACGTCTTAGTGCCCGAGAGAGCGGCCTGTAAAAAGCTAGAGATAGCACGGCATCAACATTATCTAGAGGATGACAATGTATGGTATAAGATGGTCCTTAATAGATCCCATAAAGATACAAAAAGCTCATTCTGTTCTTTTTAATGTCCAGTGTATTAGAGAGGCTATCAATGATGGCAAAGAGATCTTTGAGACTGTTTCGAGCTTCATGGGCCCTAAAATTAAATCTCTCCTCCCACAATCAAATCCTATGTGCGGGATTAAGTAAACACAAGATCTCCAAAATCCAGGATAACCTGGGGAGCCCTAATTTACCGGATTTTGTCCCCAGGTCCTGGTGACAGGGACATCAGCAGAACAAAGTTGACCCTCTTTTTACCACCAACAAGCAGTTAGCTCCCTGCAAATCAGGATTGGCTGAGGATCCACCTCTACCTCATTTACTGGCGGCTGTTGCTGACCACATTGCAACTGTTCTCTGATTCACACCCTTCGGGTGTCATCTCTGACTCGCGGAAGTGAGTAAACATTGTCCCCCTTCTTAAAAAGACCAATGCGGACCTGGAAGTATTAGCTAATTTTTGCGAGAGCTCATTATTATCCGCGAACGCCAAGATTTTAGAAAAAGCTGTAATTCATCTGCTCACTACTTTTTTAGCCAAAAAACAAGCTGCTACACCCATTCCAGTCCGGCTTACATGCCTGGCATAGCACAGAGATAGCAGTGGTCGAAATTGCTGAATTGATTAGCATCATCCTGGATTCTGGTCTTAATTTGGCATTGGTGCTGTTGGACTTGTCAGCAGGCTAAGCTCTAGGATAGTTAGGATCCTTTCTGGAGGTAAGGGATCAGGTACTGTGGATGAAACCTGTTAGACCTGGCATCCTTGTTGTGGTCTCCCCTGTCTTTTTTGCCTCTGCTTCCCATGTGTTGACTGTGTGCTGGAGTCTGTTTTTGCTGGGGTTGTACTCTGGGTGCTTTACCACTGCTGACCAATGCTAAAGGGCAAGTACTCCTTTGCAAATTGAATGTGTAATTGGCTTTTCCATGATTGCCATATTTGATTTACTAGTAAGTCCCTAGTAAAGTGCACTAGAGGTGCCCAGGGCCTGTAAATCAAATGCTAGTAGTGGGCCTGCAGCACGGGTTGCGCCATCCACATTAGTAACCCTGTAAATATGGCTCAGGCCTGACACTGCGGAGTCTGTGAGTGCAGTTTTAATCTTACAAAGCCAAAAAGTTAAAATGGGGGTGATGCTTCAAGGGTTCGCACTGAGCCCTATCCTTTTCAACATTTATCTCTCCCCTTTGACATTCTTGATTCCTCGTTCAGCACCAAGATCATTCACTATGCAAACAGTACCCATCTCCTGCGTACCTAAGAGGGAAAGTCAGTTAGTGTCAAAGAAACATTTGCTCTTTGTTTAAAGTCACTACTTGATTGGCTTAGGAAGAACAAATTACAATGCAACCCAGACAAGACTATGATCCTGTTGCTCGGGCTGAATCCCCTACCGGGATGGACAGGAGCCTGACCAATTAATGTTCCTCCTTTGCCTCCTCCTACGGAGGTGTCAAGAAATCTGTCATTTTGTTTGATTCGCATCTCTCTTTCTGCTCTCAGGTTTCATTGGTTGTAAAATCCAGTTTTGGGATACTTCGCCTGCTTGGGAAATATTTGCACCTGATTCCTCAGGAAGCTCAGGTCACAGTTGTTAAGGCCTTGATATCATTGTGGCTGTATGATGTCAACGTCCTGTACCTAGGTATCCCAGAGTACTTAAACCAGCATTTACAGCTGGTACAAAATATGGCGGTCTGTCCATCTTACCAGCTGTCTAAGCAATTGCCAGTATCGCTCCTCCACGAAAAGCTCCACTGTCTCCCAGTGCGCATGTGACTGATGCCTAAAGCTTTAACTCTAATACATCAAGCCCTCCACAATAAGGCTCCCTCTTATTTGAATAAGAGGATCAATGACTATAGACCAGGGAGATTGTGGCCTTCCAGTCATGCGGAGCTGCTAAAAGTCCCAGGCTTAAAAGCACCATAAAGGGGGCTCCTCCTTCATGGTATTGACCGCGGGTATGTGGAACCAGCTGTCTAGCCACCTGAGATTCATGACATAGAAAGAAGGCTCCAAAAACACACAGAAAGCATACTTCTTTAGTCATTAGGGTACAGGTTTGCCTTAATGGGGTCTGTTCCCCTGTACCTCCCTATGATGCTGAGCACCAGGACACCCCTGGAGTAGCTGTGTACTATATAAATAACCTTCATTCAGTCATTCATTCAGTCATTCATTCACTCAGTTGGTAAATGGATGACTGTGAGCTGCCTCAATCTCAACTCTGACAGAACAGAGATACTCTTTCTTGGGACGGACAGTAGCACAAACACCTGGCAGCCCTCAGAGCTCGGTGCCACCCACTCCATCATTGATGTAACAAATCTAGGCAGCCAGTTTGATTCCTAGTTATCAATTCAATTCAGTTCTCTCTATTCGGTCAATATTTAGACCATTAGAGTACAATCAACCATACATCAGTAGATAGAAAAAGAGAAAAACTAAAAAGGAATAGTAGAAAAGCTCTTAATAAATACCAAAAACAGGAACAGCCTTTGGTTTCTTCATAGTCTAAGAGAAATAAATAGCAGGAACCCTCCCAGTTATCTTTTGAGCTGCAGGTTAGAGCTGTGCCAGCCAGCTGTTTCCACACACTAACACCTATCAGGAACATCCATTTGATTCCTGAGGAAAATCATGTATTTGTTATTCATGCCTTGGTAACCTCAAAGCCTTGTTAAGTGAATAGCCTTTCCCTAGGTTTATCATTGCAACTGTTTTATTGCTTGCAGATTATTCAGAGCACTGCAGCTGGGCTGATCTGAAGGTCTAGGCTCGCTCTTCTGTAGCAGGTTCATTGGTGGCCATTGTTAGCCACATTCATTTTAAAACTCTAACATTCGCTTTCGGAGCCTGTGATCAAAAAGGCCCCTTCCATTTAAGAAGAATATTGCACCCCTACCAACAGGAGAGATCACACAGCTCCAATGGACAAAAACTTTTACGTGGCACAGGGGTCCACAAGGCAAGAAGAGGTGGTTGTTCCTTTTCCCTCTTGACCTCCAAACTTTGGAACTCTTTGCTTTGAACCCACCAACTCAGTTTTTCATAAACTTCTGAAGACCTATCTTTTTGATATATAGGCCTCCTGCCTTTGGCTTGTTTGATTGCCTCCATCATTTGTAAGCCTCTGGCCTCGGGACACCTCTTTGGAAGCAGCCGCGCTTTATGAACTTTATTGTATTGTATAGCAATGGCCCTCCATGGCCTACCCCAAGGCTGGCTCCTTGTGGATGGTTTACAGGCTTCTGCGAGTCCTTCATGCCCCAGTGAGATGACTTGGAGGGGCTCTGTAGCTTCTGTCATCTCTGCCGTTCCCTGTGGAGGAACTGGACCTGTCCGGGAGCATCGGACATTGGAGTGCGGTGTGTGAGGCCACAGGAGCTTTAGCAAGTGCCGGCCATCGTGAGTGGGCTAGGATCTGCCTCTTGCATGCACTTTCTATGCACTTCCTTAGTGGAGTTTAGGCAAGAATGGTTGAAATATAAAGACAGAGTCCTTATTCCATTTTACCTGTATCTGTTCTGCTCTTTTACCCAAGTGACAAATATTGGCTGAGACCATTGTTCATTAATGTCAAGAGGTTAGTTAAGTAGGACAGGGAAGAAGAAAAACTAATTGTAGCATCCCAGTCACAGCCCAACCAGCGGAAGGACAGTAATCAAGCTTACGCAGTCAGTACCCGGTCCATGCCCCAAAGTGAAGCCTACATGTGTGGGCCACAGAAGGCAGGGAATATGGTCCATGCTCCAAAGTGAAGCCTACACTTGTGGGCCACAGAAGGCAGGGAATAGGAGTGACAATGAAGCCAATGACTGTCAAGCAGTCAGTACTTGGTCCATGCTCCAAAGTGAAACCTACACGTGTGGGCCACAGAAGGCAGGGAATAGGAGTGGCAATGAAGCCAATGACTGTCAAGCAGTCAGTACTTGGTCCATGCTCCAAAGTGAAGCCTACACGTGTGGGCCACAGAAGGCAGAGATTAGGAGTGGCAATGAAGCCAATGACTGTCAAGCAGTCAGTACTTGGTCCATGTTCCAAAGTGAAGCGTGCACGTGTGGGCCACAGAAGACAGAGAATAGGAGTGGCAATGAAGCCAATGACTGTCAAGCAGTCAGTACTTGGTCCATGCTCCGGCTGAAAGAAGAGGAAGTGAAGCCTACAAGTGTGGGCCGAAGATAAGAGTGACAATGAAGTCAATGGCTGGTAAGCAATGCGCAGGCTGCCACGACACTTGCAAGCGAGAGTGTGTGCAGCGTCAGGTAATAGATGCATTGAAATATGCATTGAGTGAAAGGGGCGTATGTAGGAAAGTAGCCTCTTTCTAGCCTTGTTACCCCCACGTTTGGCCTGTTTGTTAGTATATGTCAGGGTGTTTTCACTGTCTCAATGGAATCCTGCTAGCCAGGGCCCAGTGCTCATAGTGAAAACCCTATGTTGTAAGTATGTTTGATATGTGTCACTGGGATCCTGCTAGCCAGGACCCCAGTGCTCATAAGGTTGTGACCTATATGTGTTCCCTGTGTGGTGCCTAACTGTCTCACGGAGGCTCTGCTAACCAGAACCTCAGTGGTTATGCTCTCTCTGCTTTCCAAATTTGTCACTAACAGGCTAGTTACTAAATTTACCAATTCACATTGGCATACTGGTACACCCATATAATTCCCTTGTATATGGTACTGAGGTACCCAGGGTATTGGGGTTCCAGGAGATCCCTATGGGCTGCAGCATTTCTTTTGCCACCCATAGGGAGCTCTGACAATTCTTACACAGGCCTGCCACTGCAGCCTGCGTGAAATAACATCCACGTTATTTCACAGCCATTTACCACTGCACATAAGTAACTTATAAGTCACCTATTTGTCTAACCTTCACCTGGTGAAGGTTGGGTGCAAAATTACTTAGTGTCTGGGCACCCTGGCACTAGCCAAGGTGCCCCCACATCGTTCAGGGCAAATTCCCCGGACTTTGTGAGTGCGGGGACACCATTACATGCGTGCACTATGCATAGGTCACTACCTATGTGTAGCGTCACAATGGTAACTCCGAACATGGCCATGTAACATGTCTTAGAACATGGAATTGTCACCCCAATACCATTCTGTTATTGGGGGGACAATTCCAAGATCCCCCGGGTCTCTAGCACAGAACCCAGGTACTGCCAAACTGCCTTTCCGGGGTCTCCACTGCAGCTGCTGCTGCTGCCAACCCGTCAGACAGGTTTCTGCCCTCCTGGGGTCCAGGCAGCCCTGGCCCAGGAAGGCAGAACAAATGATTTCCTCATATGAGGGTGTTGCACCCTCTCCCTTTGGAAATAGGTGTAAAGGGCTGGGGAGGAGTAACCTCCCCCAGCCTCTGGAAATGCTTTGATGGGTACAGATGGTGCCCATTTCTGCATAAGCCAGTCTACACCGGTTCAGGGATCCCCCAGCCCTGCTCTGGCGCGAAACTGGACAAAGGAAAGGGGAGTGACCACTCCCCTGACCAGTACCTCCCAGAGGAGGTGCCCAGAGCTCCTCCAGTGTGTCCCAGACCTCTGCCATCTTGGAAACAGAGGTGTTGGGGGCACACTGGACTGCTCTGAGTGGCCAGTGCCAGCAGGTGACGTCAGAGGCTCCTTCTGATAGGCTTTTACCTCTCTTGGTAGCCAATCCTCCTAACCTGGTAGCCAAACCTCCTTTTCTGGCTACTTAGGGTCTCTGCTTTGGGGAATTCTTTAGATAACGAATGCAAGAGCTCACCAGAGTTCCTCTGCATCTCCCTCTTCACCTTCTACCAAGGATCGACCGCTGACTGCTCCAGGACACCTGCAAAACCGCAACAAAGTAGCAAGACGACTGTCAGCAACATTGTAGCGCCTCGTCCTGCCGGCTTTCTCGACCGTTCCCTGGTGGTGCATGCTCTGGGGGTAGCCTGCTTTCACCTTGCACCAAAAGTTCTGGAGAAATCTCCTGTGGGTCGACAGAATCTTCCCTCTGCTAACGCAGGCACCAAAAGACTGCAACACTGGTCCTCTGGGTCCCCTCTCATCCCAACGAGCGTGGTCCCTGGAACACAGCAACTCTGTCCAAGTGACTCCCACAGTCCAGTGACTCTTCAGTTCAAGTTTGGTGGAGCTAAGTCCTTGCCTCCCCAGGCTAGACTGCAAAGCTGTGCACCGCGTGATTTGCAGCTGCTCTGGCTCCTGTACACTCTTCCAGGATTTCCTTCCTGCACAGCCAGGCCTGGGACCCCAGCACTCCTTCCTGCAGTGCACATCCTTCTGAGTTGTCCTCCGGCGTAGTGGGACTCCCTTTTGTGACTTAGCATGGACTCCAGTTCACTTTTCTTCTAAGTGCCTGTTGGGGTACTTCTGCGGGTGCTGCCTGCTTCTGTGAGGGCTCTCTGAGTTGCTGAGTGCCTCCTCTGTCTCTTCCTCTAAAAGGCGACATCCTGGTCTTTCCTGGTCCTCAGCAGCACCAAAAAACCTCTACGGCAACCCTTGAAGCTAGCAAGGCTTGTTTGCAGTCTTTCTGCGTGGGAACACTTCTGCAAGCTTCAGCGCGACGTGGGACATCTTTCTTCGAAAGGAGAAGTTCCTAGTCCTCTTCTTCTTTCTTGCAGAACTCCAAGCTTCTTCCAACAGGTGGCAGCTTCCTTGCACCTTCAGCTGGGGTTTCCTGGGCTCCTGCCCCCTGGACACTGTTGCGACTATTGGACTTGGTCCCCTTGTCTTACAGGTACTCAGGTCCAGTAATCTGTTGTCAGTGCACTGCTGGTGTTTGTTCTTCCTGCAGAATCCCCCATCACGACTTCTGTGCTCTCTGGGGGTAGTAGGTGTACTTTACTCCGACTTTGCAGGGTCTTGGGGTGGGGTATTTTTCTAACCCTCACTGTTTTCTTACAGTACCAGCAACCCTCTACAAGCTCACATAGGTCTGGGGTCCATTCATGATTCGTATTCCACTTTTGGAGTATATGGTTTGTGTTGCCCCTATACCTATGTGCTCCAATTGCAATCTATTGTAATTCTACACTGTTTCATTACTTTTCTTGCTCTTACTTACCTAATTTGGGTTTGTGTACATATAACTTGTGTATATTACTTACCTTCTTACTGAGGGTACTCACTGAGATACTTTTGGCATATTGTCATAAAAATAAAGTACCTTTATTTTTAGTAACTCTGTGTATTGTGTTTTCTTATGATAGTGTGCATTTGATATAAGTGGTATAGTAGGAGCTTTGCATGTCTCCTAGTTCAGCCTAAGCTGCTTTGCCATAGCTACCTTCTATCAGCCTAAGCTGCTAGAAACACTTCTTCTACACTAATAAGGGATAACTGGACCTGGCACAAGGTGTAAGTACTTCTGGTACCCACTACAAGCCAGGCCAGCCTCCGACAGCGTAGAAATGACAGTGAGTTTTGTAAAGTTTATGGAGGATGCTCTGTCACTTTTGAAGGCCAAAGAGTCTGGCTGGATTTTCCAAAACGATTACCGATAGCTTTTATGTTAATAGGAGAAATTGTTTTTATCCTACATTATCTCTAGCCGCAGATTCCTTACTTACCCAGCCCACCTCTCTGTTCTCTGAACTGGACTCTTTTCCATCTAAAAAGATCCCACTCTAAGGATCAGCATGCTGGTCACACACATTTGCTGATGGGCTGTAGTATCTGAGGGTGTGGACACCGTAGAGAGCAACTGACATCAGTGCACATGGCTTGCGCTTATATATGGCACCAATCAGCACTTCCGGAGATGTACACCAGTGCAGAGCCTCACCACACCACCTACCAGTGTTCAGAGGGCCTGCTAAAAAGCGTACTGATCAAGTCTCACACCTGGGGGGTACTCACAAGGTCAGGAATAAATAGGGTCAAATGGACTATGCACCAGAAAGATTGCTACCTTTGGAAAGTAATGTTTTCATCAAGAACAGGCAGTTACTTAAACATGTCTCAATCACACTCTTACAGCTCAGTGAGTGGGCAGGACATGTGTTCCCACTACAGAAATCATCTGGCTATTTGCTCAACATGCACCCACCTGAACAGACCACACAGACCTCTATAAGGGCAAGTATACTGCTCCATGGGGTACCCTGCGTCTCTCACAATTGAAATTATAACTATCTTTACTTACGTTATGTTATAACTCTCATACACATATTTTCTTTTTGGTATCCCATTTTTTAATTATTCATTCTAGTTATTTAGATACAGGAGTCAGATAGAAAACACACATTTATTTATATATTTATTCTTTGAAACATGATAATCAAACCTGCTGAACAGATACATGCTACTTTGTATAAATCAAATTATCTTCTCCAATGAAGGGGTTTAATTAATTAACAAAGTTTAGTAGAAATTGATACCTTAAGGTCTTGTTTATTGTTTTTAAACAATTGGCAAAATTCCACATAATGTAAGTAAGTCAAAGGGTGCCAAGGCCTTTTCTGCTATTTTTGTATTCTGGGATGTTCAACAATAATCAAATGTATTGTGTAAATTAAGAATAGAGTCTGATGATATAGAGAGGAACTTTGTGAAAGAGACTCGAGACAGAGGCCATTCAAAAACCAATCACCTTCCTTGGCTGAAGGCAAAAAGGAGGCACATTTGGACCTTCACTTGTTGGGCTTATGGGCCTGTCTGCCAATGCAGATGAGAATAGTAATTTTGTTGAAAATTTGGTTCTATTGTTCAGAAGAAGAATGCAGTTGTGAACTGTCTTTGAAACTCAAACTAGTTCCTTTTTCTTTCGGTGCTAAATTTAGTTTAGTTAGCCAAAGAGATAAGGTTTGGTTTGTAGATATTAATATAAAGAAAGCTTTATGATATTGCAAATATGTTCAATAATAATTTCTATTCACTCTTTTGATAATTATTGCTACCACTATTTTATTGATTTTTATAATAGTTACTATTGATATTGTATACTCTAGGATAGGATTTTGATTTAAAAAATACTTCTTAAGTTTGCCTTTCCTGAATGAAAGAGAGCTTGGGTTCAACTTACTAGTTCTGTGGTACACTACCTACAGCACATCTAATTTGGCTTTCAACTACTGCTCTTTATGATATCTCAGATAAAGAGACATCCCCGTTGGAACCGTATATTTTACTTCATATGGCTTTTTTTATTTGCAGTATTATTGTCCCTCATTTGCTTTTCTGACTCTCTACCCATGATCCGATTCTTAAACTACAAGACTGATATGACCACACCACATATTGTCATTTATTTGGTTCTTATTCCAGAACAGTCGTACTACAAACTAGATACACACTGTAGAACTGTATGGTCAGGAGTGTGCTGTGTTTCCCAAGTTTTATACTAAACAAGTTAGCCAAAACAATATTGACAGGGAATAAGGTATATCACTAGGTTATACACTTTAAATGTATTTTAATAAACTGAATTATTAACAGTCTTGATAAACGCCCCAGACAATACTTGTCATAGGGAGTGGAACATGAGATAGTTGTCATACTCTGAATGGTCTGTGAACAAGACCAAGATGTAGGAAAGTACCACCTTGCCTGGCATGTTACCCCCATATTTCACTGTATATATGTTGTTTTAGTTGTATGTGTCACTGGGACCCTGCCAGCCAGGTCCCCAGTGCTCATAAGTGTGCCCTGTTTGTGTTACCTGTGTTATGACTAACTGTCTCACTGAGGCTCTGCTAATCAGAACCTCAGTGGTTATGCTCTCTCATTTCTTTCCAAATTGTTACTAACAGGCTAGTGACCATTTTCACCAATTTACATTGGCATACTGGAACACCCTTATAATTCCCTAGTATATGGTACTGAGGTACCCAGGGTATTGGGGTTCCAGGAGATCCCTATGGGCTGCAGCATTTCTTTTGCCACCCATAGGGAGCTCTGACAATTCTTACACAGGCCTGCCACTGCAGCCTGAGTGAAATAACGTCCACGTTATTTCACAGCCATTTACCACTGCACTTAAGTAACTTATAAGTCACCTATATGTCTAACCTTTACCTGGCAAAGGTTAGGTGCAAAGTTACTTAGTGTGTGGGCACCCTGGCACTAGCCAAGGTGCCCCCACATTGTTCAGGGCAAATTCCCCGGACTTTGTGAGTGCGGGGACACCATTACACGCGTGCACTACACATAGGTCACTACCTATGTGTAGCTTCACAATGGTAACTCCGAATATGGCCATGTAACATGTCTATGATCATGGAATTGCCCCCTCTATGCCATCCTGGCATAGTTGGCATAATCCCATGATCCCACGGGTCTGTAGCACAGACCCTGGTACTGCCAAACCTGCCTTTTCAGGGGTTTCACTGCAGCTGCTGCCAACCCCTCAGACAGGTTTCTGCCCTCCTGGGGTCCAGCCAGGCTTGGCCCAGGATGGCAGAACAAAGGACTTCCTCAGAGAGAGGGTGTTACACCCTCTCCCTTTGGAAAAAGGAGTTAAGGCAGGGGAGGAGTAGCCTTCCCCAGCCTCTGGAAATGCTTTCATGGGCACAGATGGTGCCCATTTCTGCATAAGCCAGTCTACACCGGTTCAGGGACCCCTCAGCCCTGGTCTGGCGCAAAACTGGACAAAGGAAAGGGGAGTGACCACTCCCCTGACCTGCAGCTCCTCCAGTGTGCTCCAGACCTCTGCCATCTTGGAAACAGAGGTGCTGCTGGCACACTGGACTACTCTGAGTGGCCAGGGCCAGCAGGTGACGTCAGAGACTCCTTCTGATAGGCTCCTTCAGGTGTTGCTAGCCTATCCTCTCTCCTAAGTAGCCAAACCCTCTTTTCTGGCTATTTAGGGTCTCTGCTTTGGGGAATTCCTTAGATAACGAATGCAAGAGCTCATCAGAGTTCCTCTGCTTCTCTCTCTTCACCTTCTGCCAAGGAATCGACTGCTGACCGCGCTGGAAGCCTGAAAAACTGCAACAAAGTAGCAAAGACAACTACTGCAACTCTGTAACGCTGATCCTGCCGCCTTCTCGACTGTTTTCCTGGTGGTGCATGCTGTGGGGGTAGTCTGTCTCCTCTCTGCACTAGAAGCTCCGAAGAAATCTCCAGTGGGTCGACGGAATCTTCCCCCTGCTACTGCAGGCACCAAAGAACTGCATCACCGGTCCCCTGGGTCTCCTCTCAGCACGACGAGCGAGGTCCCTTGAATCCAGCAACTATGTCCAAGTGACTCCCACAGTCCAGTGACTCTTCAGTCCAAGTTTGGTGGAGGTAAGTCCTTGCCTCCCCACGCCAGACTGCATTGCTGGGAACCGTGACTTTTGCAGCTACTCCGGCCTCTGTGCACTTCCTGCAGAAATCCTTTGTGCACAGCCAAGCCTGGGTCCAAGGCACTCTAACATGCATTTCACGACTTTCTAAGTTGTCCTCTGGCGGCGTGGGACTCCTTTGTGCAACTTCGGGTGAGCACTATTTCACTCTTCTTCATAGTGCCTGTTCCGGCACTTCTGCGGGTGCTGCCTGCTTCTGAGAGGGCTCCTCGTCTTGCTCGACGCATCCTGTGTCCCCAGACGCAATTGGCGACATCCTGGTCCCTCCTGGGCCACAGCAGCATCCAAAAACCCTAACCACACGATTTGTAACTAGCAAGGCTTGTTGGCAGTCTTTCGGCGGAAAAACACTGCTGCACAACTCTCCACGGCGTGGGGGATCCATCCTCCAAAGGGAAAGTCTCTAGCCCTTGTCGTTCCTGCAGAATCCTCAGCTTCTACTGTCCAGTTGCAGCTTCTTTGCACCCACAGCTGGCATTTCCTGGGCATCTGCCCATCTCCGACTTGCTTGTGACTTTTGGACTTGGTCCTCTTATTCCACAGGTACCCTCGACTGGAAATCCATTGTTGTTGCATTGCTGGTTTGTGTCTTTCCTGCAGAATTCCCCTATCACGACTTCTATGTCCTTTGGGGAACTTTAGTGCACTTTGCACTCACTTATCAGGGTCTTGGGGTGGGCTATTATTCTAACCCTTACTATTTTCTAATAGTCCCAGCGACCCTCTACAAGGTCACATAGGTTTGGGGTCCATTCGTGGTTCGCATTCCACTTTTGGAGTATATGGTTTGTGTTGCCCCTATCCCTATGTGTCCCCATTGCATCCTATTGTAACTATACATTGTTTGCACTGTTTTCTAAGACTATACTGCATAGTTTTGGTATTGTGTACATATATCTTGTGTATATTTGCTATCCTCATACTGAGGGTACACTCTGAGATACTTTGGCATATTGTCATAAAAATAAAGTACCTTTATTTTTAGTATATCTGTGTATTGTGTTTTCTTATGATATTGTGCAAATGACACTAGTGGTACTGTAGGAGCTTCACTCGTCTCCTAGTTCAGCCTAAGCTGCTCTGCTAAGCTACCATTATCTATCAGCCTAAGCTGCTAATCACCCTATACACTAATAAGGGATACCTGGGCCTGGTGCAAGGTGTAAGTACCCCTTGGTACTTACTACAAGCCAGTCCAGCCTCCTACATTGGTTGTGCAGCGGTGGGATGAGTACTTTGCAACTACTTACCACTTTTGTCACTGTACTTTTCATAAGAGAAAAATATACAAAACAAGTTCAGTGTATGTACACCTAACCAAAAAGTTTTGCATTTCCTCTTTTCACTCTTTTCTAAGTGCTGAAAAGTACCTCTAAACTTTCTAAAAGTTCTTAAAAAGTTTTTTAAAAGTTTTTTTCTGTCTTTCTAAAAGTTCTGAAATACTTTTTCTCTCTTTTTCTGTCACTTAAACTTTTTCTAAAATGTCTGGCACAGGCCAAACTGTTGATCTGTCCAAACTTGCATATGATCACCTTAGCTGGAAAGGAGCAAGGAGTCTCTGCATAGAGAGAGGTTTGAGTGTAGGGAAGAATCCCCCCAGAGAATTGTTGGTTAACATGCTTATAGAACAGGATAAGGCCAAAGGGGCCCACTCTGCTGAAAAAGTAGCTAATGGTTCACAATCTGATCCAGGGACACCCCTAGAAAAAGAGTCAGGAAAGAAAATTCCTAGCCTGCCCATTACTAGACAGCCTAGCATAGTTGGGACTGATGTAGAGTCACACCATACTGATAGTGTTGTCTCACATCATAGCAAGAGTATTCCTTCTCACCACAGTAGAAGTGATGTTTCTGTTAACCAAGCTGTTAGGATGCCTTCTTTAAGGGATGGGTCTCCTTCTGTTCATTCTCACCATACCTCTGTTTCAAGGCATGTCCCTCCCACTCACCCTGATGACAGATTGTTAGAAAGGGAGCTCAATAGATTGAGAGTGGAACAAACCAGACTGAAGCTCAAGAAGCAACAGCTGGATTTGGATAGACAGTGCTTAGAAGTGGAGAGAGAAAGACAGAAATTGGGTTTAGCAACCCATGGTGGCAGCAGCAGTATCCCCCAAAGTCATCCTGCAAATGAGCATGATTCCAGGAATCTGCACAAGATAGTTCCCCCTTATAAGGAGGGAGATGACATTAACAAGTGGTTTGCTGCACTTGAGAGGGCCTGTGTTGTACAGGATGTTCCTCAAAGGCAGTGGGCTGCTATCCTATGGCTATCATTTAGAGGAAAGGGTAGGGATAGGCTCCTTACTGTGAAAGAAAGTGATGCCAATAATTTTACAGTTCTTAAGAATGCACTCCTGGATGGTTATGGCTTAACCACTGAACAGTACAGGATGAAGTTCAGAGAGACCAAAAAGGAGTCTTCACAAGACTGGTTTGATTTTGTTGACCATTCAGTGAAGGCCTTGGAGGGGTGGTTACATGGCAGTAAAGTTACTGATTATGAAAGCCTGTATAACTTGATCCTGAGAGAGCATATTCTTAATGATTGTGTGTCTGATTTGTTGCACCAGTACTTGGTGGACTCTGATCTGACCTCTCCCCAAGAATTGGGAAAGAAGGCAGACAAATGGGTCAGAACAAGGGTGAACAGAAAAGTTCATACAGGGGGTGACAAAGATGGCAATAAGAAGAAGGATGGTAAGTCTTCTGACAAGGGTGGGGACAAATCTAAAAATGAGTCTTCATCAGGCCCACAAAAACACTCTGGTGGGGGTGGTGGGCCCAAATCCTCTTCCAATCAAAACAAAGAAAAGAAAACATGGTGCTATTTCTGCAAAATAAAAGGCCATTGGACAACAGATCCCAGTTGTCCAAAGAAAAGCACCAAGCCTCCTACCACTAAAACCCCTACTGCTACACCTAGTATCCCTACTAATAGCAGTGGTGGTGGGAGCAAACCTACTAATATCCAATCTAAGGGAGTAGCTGGGCTCACCTTTGGTAACTTAGTTGGGGTTGGTCTGATTAGGGAGACCACAGAGGCTGTGTTAGTCTCTGAGGGGGCTATTGATTTAGCCACCTTGGTTGCTTGTCCCCTTAACATGGATAAGTACAAGCAACTACCCCTAATAAATGGTGTTGAGGTTCAGGCCTACAGGGACACTGGTGCCAGTGTCACAAAGGTGATAGAGGAACTGGTCCACCCTGAACAACACCTACTTGGTCACCAGTACCAAGTAACCGATGCTCACAACAACACCCTTAGCCACCCCATGGCTGTTGTGAATCTCAATTGGGGGGGGGGTTACTGGCCCAAAGAAAGTTGTGGTTGCCTCAGATTTACCTGTAGACTGTCTATTAGGAAATTATTTAGAGACATCAGCTTGGGCAGAAGTGGAGTTGGAGGCTCATGCAGCAATGCTGGGCATTCCAGGGCATATTTTTGCTTTAACCAGGGCTCAGGCCAAAAAGCAAAAAGGACAGGGTGACTTGGATCCTGGAACAATGGACCAAGTGCTCCCTAAAGCTACGGCTAGTAGAAGTAAAGCACTACCTACTATCCCTCCCTCTAGAGTGGATTCTTGTTCTAAGGAAGAAGAATTTCCACCCTGTGCAGAACATACACCAGAGGAGCTGGAAGCAGACACTGCTGAGCTTTTGGGTGAAGGGGGGCCTGCCAGGGAGGAGCTGAGTGTGGCACAGCAGACCTGTCCCACACTAGAGGGTCTAAGACAACAAGCTGTCAAACAAGCAAATGGGGATGTCAGTGACTCTCACAGAGTTTACTGGGAGGACAACCTCTTGTACACTGAAGCAAGGGATCCAAAACCTGGAGCTGCCAGGTGATTGGTGATTCCTCAGGAGTACAGAAAGTTCCTCCTAACTCTTGCTCACGACATTCCCCTTGCTGGACATTTGGGGCAAATGAAAACTTGGGACAGACTTGTTCCCTTGTTTCATTGGCCTCGAATGTCTGAGGACACAAAAGATTTTTGTAAGTCCTGTGAAACCTGTCAAGCCAGTCGCAAGACAGGTGGCACCCCAAAAGCACCCCTTATTCCACTGCCTGTGGTTGGGGTTCCCTTTGAAAGGGTAGGGGTAGACATAGTTGGCCCCCTTGACCCTCCTACTGCTTCAGGCAATAGGTTTATCTTGGTGGTAGTGGACCATGCCACCAGATATCCTGAAGCAATTCCTCTAAGGATCACTACAGCTCCTGCAGTGGCAAAGGCCCTCCTGGGAATCTTTTCCAAGGTGGGCTTCCCAAAAGAGGTGGTATCAGATAGGGGAAGCAATTTCATGTCTGCTTACTTAAAGGCCATGTGGAAGGAGTGTGGTGTAACTTACAAGTTCACCACACCCTATCATCCACAAACAAATGGACTGGTGGAGAGATTTAACAAAACTCTCAAAGGCATGATTATGGGACTCCCTGAAAAACTCCGCAGGAGATGGGATATCCTTTTACCATGCCTACTTTTTGCCTACAGGGAGGTACCCCAGAAAGGAGTGGGCTTCAGCCCCTTTGAACTCCTCTTTGGACACCCTGTGAGGGGTCCACTAACACTTGTCAAGGAGGGTTGGGAACAACCTTTAAAAGCTCCTCCAAAGCAAGATATAGTGGATTATGTACTTGGCCTCAGATCAAGGATGGCTGAATACATGAAAAAGGCAAGTAAAAACCTTCAAGCCAGCCAAGAACTCCAGAAGCAATGGCATGACCAGAAGGCTGTTTTGGTTCAGTACCAACCAGGGCAGAAAGTGTGGGTCTTGGAGCCTGTGGCCCCAAGAGCACTCCAAGATAAATGGAGTGGACCCCACACAATTGTTGAGAAAAAGGGTGAAGTCACCTACTTAGTTGACTTAGGCACTGCCAGGAGTCCCCTTAGGGTGCTCCATGTCAATCGCCTGAAACCCTACTATGACAGGGCTGATCTCACCCTGCTCATGACAACTGATGAGGGACAGGAAGAAGACAGTGATCCTCTACCTGATCTCTTCTCTTCCACAGAACAAGATGCTCTAGTGGAAGGTGTTGTAGTGGCAGATTGTCTTACTGCTGAGGAGAAAGATCACTGCATAAATCTCCTGGGTCAGTTTTCTGAACTCTTCTCTACTGTGCCAGGTACCACTTCTTGGTGCGAGCACACTATAGATACTGGAGACAGCTTGCCTGTCAAAAGTAAGATCTATAGGCAGCCTGACCATGTCAGAGACTGCATAAAGCAAGAGGTGCAGAAAATGTTAGAACTAGGAATGGTTGAGCACTCTGAAAGTCCATGGGATTCTCCTGTGGTACTTGTACCAAAACCTCATTCCAAAGATGGAAAGAAGGAAATGCGGTTTTGTGTAGACTACAGAGGTCTCAACCAGGTAACCAAAACTGATGCTCACCCTATACCCGGGGCAGATGAGCTCATAGATACACTGGCATCTGCCAAGTATCTAAGCACTTTTGATTTGACTGCAGGGTATTGGCAGATCAAATTATCAGAAGATGCTAAAGCTAAAACTGCATTTTCAACCATTGGAGGACATTACCAGTTCACAGTAATGCCTTTTGGATTGAAAAATGCACCTGCCACTTTTCAAAGGTTGGTGAACACAGTCCTGCAAGGGCTGGAAGCTTTCAGTGCAGCATATTTGGACGATATAGCTGTCTTTAGCTCCAGCTGGGATGATCACCTGGTCCACCTATGGAAAGTTTTAGAGGCCCTGCAAAAGGCAGGCCTCACTATCAAGGCTTCAAAGTGCCAGATAGGGCAGGGGAAGGTGGTTTATCTGGGACAACTGGTTGGTGGAGAACAGATTGCACCACTTCAGGGGAAAATCCAAAATATTATAGATTGGGTTCCCCCTACTACTCAGACTCAGGTGAGAGCCTTTTTAGGCCTCACTGGGTATTACAGGAGGTTCATAAAGAACTATGGCTCCATTGCAGCCCCTCTTAATGACCTCACCTCAAAGAAAATGCCTAAAAAGGTATTATGGACAGCAAACTGTCAGAAAGCTTTTGAGGAGCTGAAGCAGGCCATGTGCTCTGCACCTGTCCTGAAAAGCCCTTGTTACTGTAAAAAATTCTATGTCCAAACTGATGCATCTGAATTAGGAGTAGGGGCAGTCCTATCACAACTTAATTCTGAGGGCCCGGATCAACCTGTTGCTTTTATTAGTAGGAGGTTGACCCCTAGAGAAAAGCGTTGGTCTGCCATAGAGAGGGAGGCCTTTGCTGTGGTCTGGGCACTGAAGAAGTTGAGGCCATACCTGTTTGGCACTCACTTCATTGTTCAGACAGACCACAAACCTCTACTTTGGCTAAAACAAATGAAAGGTGAAAACCCTAAATTATTAAGGTGGTCCATATCTCTACAGGGGATGGACTATACAGTGGAACATAGACCTGGGAGTACCCACTCCATTGCAGATGGACTCTCCAGATATTTCCACTTAGACAATGAAGACTCATCAGGTCATGGCTAGTCTTATTGTCCTTCGTTTGGGGGGGGGGGTTGTGTAGGAAAGTACCATCTTGCCTGGCATGTTACCCCCATATTTCACTGCATATATGTTGTTTTAGTTGTATGTGTCACTGGGACCCTGCCAGCCAGGTCCCCAGTGCTCATAAGTGTGCCCTGTATGTGTTACCTGTGTTATGACTAACTGTCTCACTGAGGCTCTGCTAATCAGAACCTCAGTGGTTATGCTCTCTCATTTCTTTCCAAATTGTCACTAACAGGCTAGTGACCATTTTCACCAATTTACATTGGCATACTGGAACACCCTTATAATTCCCTAGTACATGGTACTGAGGTACCCAGGGTATTGGGGTTCCAGGAGATCCCTATGGGCTGCAGCATTTCTTTTGCCACCCATAGGGAGCTCTGACAATTCTTACACAGGCCTGCCACTGCAGCCTGAGTGAAATAACGTCCACGTTATTTCACAGCCATTTACCACTGCACTTAAGTAACTTATAAGTCACCTATATGTCTAACCTTTACCTGGTAAAGGTTAGGCGCAAAGTTACTTAGTGTGTGGGCACCCTGGCACTAGCCAAGGTGCCCCCACATTGTTCAGGGGAAATTCCCCGGACTTTGTGAGTGCGGGGACACCATTACACGCGTGCACTACACATAGGTCACTACCTATGTGTAGCTTCACAATGGTAACTCCGAATATGGCCATGTAACATGTCTATGATCATGGAATTGCCCCCTCTATGCCATCCTGGCATAGTTGGCACAATCCCATGATCCCACGGGTCTGTAGCACAGACCCTGGTACTGCCAAAACTGCCTTTTCAGGGGTTTCACTGCAGCTGCTGCTGCTGCCAACCCCTCAGACAGGTTTCTGCCCTCCTGGGGTCCAGCCAGGCTTGACCCAGGATGGCAGAACAAAGGACTTCCTCAGAGAGAGGGTGTTACACCCTCTCCCTTTGGAAAAAGGAGTTAAGGCAGGGGAGGAGTAGCTTCCCCCAGCCTCTGGAAATGCTTTCATGGGCACAGATGGTGCCCATTTCTGCATAAGCCAGTCTACACCGGTTCAGGGACCCCTCAGCCCTGCTCTGGCGCGAAACTGGACAAAGGAAAGGGGAGTGACTACTCCCCTGACTTGCACCTCCCCTGGGAGGTGCCCAGAGCTCCTCCAGTGTGCTCCAGACCTCTGCCATCTTGGAAACAGAGGTGCTGCTGGCACACTGGACTACTCTGAGTGGCCAGGGCCAGCAGGTGACGTCAGAGACTCCTTCTGATAGGCTCCTTCAGGTGTTGCTAGCCTATCCTCTCTCCTAAGTAGCCAAACCCTCTTTTCTGGCTATTTAGGGTCTCTGCTTTGGGGAATTCCTTAGATAACGAATGCAAGAGCTCATCAGAGTTCCTCTGCATCTCTCTCTTCACCTTCTGCCAAGGAATCGACTGCTGACCGCGCTGGAAGCCTGAAAAACTGCAACAAAGTAGCAAAGACGACTACTGCAACTCTGTAACGCTGATCCTGCCGCCTTCTCGACTGTTTTCCTGGTGGTGCATGCTGTGGGGGTAGTCTGTCTCCTCTCTGCACTAGAAGCTCCGAAGAAATCTCCCGTGGGTCGACAGAATCTTCCCCCCTGCTACTGCAGGCACCAAAGAACTGCATCACCGGTCCCCTGGGTCTCCTCTCAGCACGACGAGCGAGGTCCCTTGAATCCAGCAACTGTGTCCAAGTGACTCCTACAGTCCAGTGACTCTTCAGTCCAAGTTTGGTGGAGGTAAGTCCTTGCCTCCCCATGCCAGACTGCATTGCTGGGAACCACGACTTTTGTAGCTACTCCGGCCTCTGTGCACTTCCGGCAGAAAATCCTTTGTGCACAGCCAAGCCTGGGTCCACGGCACTCTAACCTGCATTGCACGACTTTCTAAGTTGTCCTCTGGCGGCGTGGGACTCCTTTGTGCAACTTCGGGTGAGCACCATTTCACTCTTCTTTGTAGTGCCTGTTCTGGCACTTCTGCGGGTGCTGCCTGCTTTTGAGAGGGCTCGTTTTCTTGCTCGACACCCCCTCTGTCCCCAGACGCAGTTGGCGACATCCTGGTCCCTCCTGGGCCACAGCAGCATCCAAAAACCCTAACCGCACGATTTGCAGCTAGCAAGGCTTGTTGGCGGTGTTTTGGCGGGATAACACTGCTGCACGACTCTCCATGGCGTGTTGGATTCATTCTCCAAAGGGAAAGTCTCTAGCCTTTGTCGTTCCTGCAGAATCCCCAGCTTCTACTGTCCAGTAGCAGCTTTTTTGCACCCACAGCTGGCATTTCCTGGGCATCTGCCCATCTCCGAATTGCTTGTGACTTTTGGACTTGGTCCCCTTGTTCCACAGGTACCCTTGACTGGAAATCCATTGTTGTTGCATTGCTGGTTTGTGTCTTTCCTGCAGAATTCCCCTATCACGACTTCTTTGTCCTTAGGGGAACTTTAGTGCACTTTGCACTCACTTTTCAGGGTCTTGGGGTGGGCTATTTTTCTAACCCTTACTATTTTCTAATAGTCCCAGTGACCCTCTACAAGGTCACATAGGTTTGGGGTCCATTCGTGGTTCGCATTCCACTTTTGGAGTGTATGGTTTGTGTTGCCCCTATTTCTATGTGTCCCCATTGCATCCTATTGTAACTATACATTGTTTGCACTGTTTTCTAAGACTATACTGCATATTTGTGGTATTGTGTACATATATCTTGTGTATATTTGCTATCCTCATACTGAGGGTACACTCTGAGATACTTTGGCATATTGTCATAAAAATAAAGTACCTTTATTTTTAGTATATCTGTGTATTGTGTTTCTTATGATATTGTGCAAATGACACTAGTGGTACTGTAGGAGCTTCACTCGTCTCCTAGTTCAGCTTAAGCTGCTCTGCTAAGCTACCATTATCTATCAGCCTAAGCTGCTAGACACCCTATACACTAATAAGGGATACCTGGGCCTGGTGCAAGGTGTAAGTACCCCTTGGTACTCACTACAAGCCAGTCCAGCCTCCTACACAAGACTGACATGCATGGCTGTCCTGCTAAGTGACACAAATGTGTGAATATGGAAAGAATTCTAAACCAGAAACGCAGAAGAAGAAAGTGTGAAGATACCTTCTCCTGAAGAATATTGTCTATGCTCTTTTGAGTTATCACAATATTGAGTGATATTGAAAAGCAGGACTTTCATAAAAAAATGTATACACTGCCCAAATTGAAAATGCAACAATTGTTATTTGACTACGCCCTCCCCGCCTCCATAGCCTTGCAACTCCACTGGACTAGGGCCTTCCCTGTGCTAAGGGGAGTGGACCTACAAATTGACCTGACCTATTTTATCATTGATTGCAAGAAAAGTAGACAAGGGCCATTTACCTCTCATTTTGAGCCTTAAATTATTGAGCTTGCGCTCCTCATGCACTTCAAGAACCATGTTTGAGTTCTGCAGCTGCAGCCTGGGTAGCTCTTGGCCAATGGTTTTAATCTATAGATTCATCTTTGGGCATTATTGTAAGAAAGTACCATCTTTCTTGGCATGTTCACCCCAATTTCGGCCTGTTTGTCAGTTTGTTTTTGCCCGTCTTACTGGGATTCTGCTAGCCAGTACCCCAGTGCTCATAGTTTGTGGCCTATGTGTGTGTTGTCAGCAGTGCTTAACTGTGTCACTAAAGTTCTGCTAACCAGAACTCCAGTGCTTATGTTCTCTCTGCTTCCAAATTAGTCACTATAGTTTAGTGACTTCATATTCCAATTCCAATTGGCACACTGGACCTCCTTTATAAGTCCCTAGTATATGGTACCTAGGTACCAAGGGTATTGGGGTTCCAGAAGATCCTTATAGGCTGCAGCATTTATTTTGCCACCCATAAGGAACTCAGGCAAACCTTTCTTCAGCACTGCCACTGCAGCCTGAGTGAAATAGTGCCCACACTAGTTCCCAGCCATTTTCACTGCTCTTAATTAACTTATAAGTCACTTATATGTCTAACCTTCATATACTGAAGGCTAGGTGCAAGGTTACTAAGTGTGAAGGCACCCTTGCACTAGCAAAGGTTCCCTCACGCTGTTCAGGGCCAATTCCCCAGACTTTGTGAGTGCGGGACACCATTACACGCGTGCACTACACATAAGTCAATACCTATATGTAGCTTCACAATGGTAACTCCGAATATGGCCATGTGAGGTGTCTAAGATCATGGAATTGTCCCCCCATTCCAAATCTGGTATTGGGGCGGGCAATGCCATGGATCCTGGAAGCTCCACTATGGACCCCCAGTACTGCCAAGCAAGCTCCCTGAGGCTTGCACTGCAGCTACAGCTGCTGATACCTCACAGACAGGTTTCTGCCCTCCTGGTGTCTGAGCAGCTCAGTCCCAGAAAGGCAGAACAATGCATTTCCTTTGGGAGGAGGGAGCTACACCCTCTACCTTTGGAAATGGGTGTTACAGGCTTGGGAGAGATAGCCTTCCATTGCCTCTGGAAATGCTTTGAAGGGCACAGATGGTGCCCTCCTTGCATAAGCCAGTCTACACCGGTTCAGGGACCCCCAGTCCCTGCGTTGGCGTGAAACTGGACTAAGGAAAGGGGAGTGACCACTCCCCTGTCCATCACCACCCCAGGGGTGGTGCCCAGAGCTCCTCCAGTGTGCCCCTGGCATTAGCCACCTTGTTTTCCAAGGGGACCCTCTGGAGACTTCTGAGTGGCCAGTGCAAGCAGGTGACATTAGAGACCCCTCCTGATAGGTGCATACCTGGGTAGGTAGCCAATCCCTCTCCCAGGGCTATTTAGGGTTTCTCCTGTGGGTGTCTCTTCAGATTTAGCTTGCAAGACTCCTCCAGGAATCCTCTGCATCCTCTGCTTCAGCTTCTGACTATCGGATCAACCGCAGACTGCTCCAAGAACCGCTGTCAATGCAACAAAGTATCCAAGACGACTCCTGTGACCTGCAACTTAAGCTGCAGCCATCATTTGCAGCAGTTTCCAAGGTGTGCGTGCTTTGAGGATTCCCTGTCTTCACCCTACACCAGAAGAACTGAAGGAATCTCCCGTGGAGTGCTGGAGTCACTTCCCTGCTCCTGCAGGCACCTTCTGCGACGACGACCGGTTCTCTGGGACTCCTCTCCTGACAACGAGCGTGCTCCCTGGAACACAGGTGGTGGACCAACATGACCCAGACTGTCCTACAGCCCAGCTGCCCAAATTTGGAGGAGGTAGGAGATTGCCTTCCCGGTTTGCGACAGTACCCCTGTGCACTGCATCAACTCCAGCTCCTTGGGCTTCTGTGCACTTCTTCCAAGAATCCTTCATGCACAGAGTAGCCCAGGTCCCCAGCATGTCATCCTGTGACGCTGAGTTGTTTTCCAGCGGCATGGGTCCTTCTTTTGTTGTGCTGCACCAACCGCATTTTGCATCTTCTTTGTCCTCATGTCCTGGGACTCCCGTGGGTGCTGCCTGGTCATCAGTGGGCTCTCTCCAGTGTTGGGAGCCCCCTCTGCCTCCTCAGTCCAAGTTGAGGTCCCCCAGGTCCCTCCTGGGTCCAGGCAGCGCCATTTTGATGCAAATTACGACCTTGCGTGAACCAAACGCAAACAGCCTGCATCCAACATCTTGACGTGGGACATCTCCTGCACCCTGCAGGAAACCGCAGCCATGTTCTTTAGTGCTCTTCTGCAGACTTCTTCTCACCGGAGAATCCTTTTTTGCACCATCTTCTAGGTTGGCAGGTCCTTCCTGGAATCTTCTGTGACTTCTTGGCTTGGTCTCATCTCTTCACAGGTCTTAAGGTCCAGGAATCCACCAATTGTTGATTGCAGTCTTCCTTGGTTCTTGCAATAGCTTTTAACACGCTTTGTTGTGTGCCCTGAGGAAACCTGCAGTACTTTACTCCTACTTTCCTGGGCTCTGCGGTGAGGTATTTTACTTACCTTTGGTGTTTTCTTACACTACCAGAACCCATCTACACATTACACTTGCCTACGGTGGAATTTGTGATTTGCATTCAACTTTCTTAGTATATGGTTTGTGTTGCCCCTAGGCCTATTGCATTCTATAGGATTTCCTACTGTTTGCACTATTCTATGACTATTTGCTTACCTGATTTTGGTGTCTAGTGTGTATATTGTGTATAATACTTACCTCCAGAAGGAGTATTGTCTCTAAGATATTTTTGGTACTGTGTCACCCAAATAAATACCTTTATTTTTGGTAACACTGAGGGGGTGATTCTAACTCTGGCGGGCGGCGGAGGCCGCCCGCCAAAGTTCCCCCGCCAGAACACCGCTCCGCGGTCAGGAGAACGCCGCGGTGATTCTGTGTTTCCCGCTGGGCTGGCGGGCGACCGCCAGAAGGCCGCCCGCCAGCCCAGCGGGAAACCCCTTCCCACGAGGAAGCCGGCTCCGAATGGAGCCGGCTGAGTGGGAAGGGTGCGACGGGTGCAGTTGCACCCGTCGCGAATTTCAGTGTCTGCTAAGCAGACACTGAAATTCTTTGTGGGGCCCTCTTACGGGGGCCCCTGCAGTGCCCATGCCATTGGCATGGGCACTGCAGGGGCCCCCAGGGGCCCCACGACACCCCATACCGCCATCCTGTTCCTGGCGGCCGAACCGCCAGGAACAGGATGGCGGTATGGGGTGTCGGAATCCCCATGGCGGCGCAGCAAGCTGCGCCGCCATGGAGGATTCCCCAGGGCAGCGGGAAACTGGCGGGAGACCGCCAGTTTCCCGTTTCTGACCGCGGCTGAACCGCCGCGGTCAGAATGCCCTTGGGAGCACCGCCAGCCTGTTGGCGGTGCTCCCGTGGTCCCTCAGAATGACCCCCTGAGTGTTGTCTTTACTTGTGTATAAATACTGTGTCACTATAAGTGGTATTGCATGAGCTTTGCATGTCTCCTAATTCAGCCTAAGCTGCTCTGCTATAGCTACCTCTATCAGCCTAAGATGCTAGAACACTTCTACATTCACTAACAAGGGATAACTGGACCTGGTATAAGGTGTAAGTACCCAAGGGACCCACTACAAACCAGTTCAGCCTCCTACTGTTGTCACTTGGGAACTCCTTGAGTTGATCATACTATGCTGCAGTGCATTAACAACATCTGCCACACTGCACAAAATCCCTTGTACCTTCCTGTGTAGACTTAGGCAATTCTTTACAGAAGATGATTTGAAAACTCTTTTCCAGGATGTCATTGTATTCAGCCTGGAGGGGGGCTTTTTTATTGGGGTTTCCAGAGTGCCACTTTCTCTCCTTGAGGCTGTGTTTTAAGATGGATGATTGGAGGAAGTAGTTTTCAGCATGAAATGCCCAAAGGATGGGGATGAACTTGAATTGATTGTCAAGTGACACCAATCAATTCATTTAATAATTCATTAACTATATCAGACTCCAAGTAATGAATCTTAGTGGACTCAAGGTCCTGACACCAACTCTATCTTAGGCCTTTAAGTGCACAGATTGTATCATTAGCTGACTTAAGATCTCTTCATCATTGTGTTTTATTAAAATGAGTAACTTCAGTTTTTACTTTGTATCACCAATTCATGTGAGAAATCAGGCTCCATTCTGCATGTATGCTTCTTTTTGCTGTGTTATTTGTGTATTTTCAAGTATGTGTTATACAGTGCACCAACGCCTATCTTCTTGCTAAATAAATGTTTCAATATAACTATAAAATGAGAGATATTAAAAAAATATATATCGTTGGGCCCTGCTTCCTTGTTCAGATAAGAATAATTGACATTTGAAACAAGACTTGGATATTTATTGCTGCAGAAAACCATTGACTATTAAACTACTCAAAGTTACAGAAGTACCTTTCTCTGTTGAGATGTGTGAAATGTGCATAATGTTCACGCCATTGCTCTAATTATGTAAAATATCTGGCTTTTAGCACTATATTGCAGGGTAATATTCCTCCTTGCATCCATTTTGGGCACGAAGATGCATTTTTCACTGACAATATAGAGTGAAAAGCCCAAGTGCTGTGAACTGCAGCAGTCCGCTCTCGGTTGTTAGGTTGTTCACGGTCTTGTATGCTGTCAGTTTTCAGCCTAGTAAGATTATGTTTGAGGGAACAGCAATAATTTAGTGGAACTAATTTAAATCAAGGCTGTTATCCCAAACGGTGAAAATAAGCCTAATATATTCTTATATTATTCAACGGCACTAATTAAGCAGCAATCACTAGGTAAATATAATATGCTCACAATCTCAAAAAGCGAAGGGGAAAAGGCTAGGCAATAGAACGCTTGGGCATATCATTCAGATTTCATGGAACATATAGGCCCATATTTATGGGAGATTTGTACCGTGTTAGCGTAATGTTTTTGACGATAAAATGGCACAAACTTAACTCCATATTTATAGTTGACGCTAGACCCGTCTAGCATCAAAATTACATGGTTAGCGTAATTGTTCGGATGCACCAAACCACCTTGCGTCATTTTGTGACAATGATATGCAAGGTAGGCATTCCTTCCAAACAATGACGCCTACCCCCTAGCATTATATTTACCTCCGGATACTAAAACGCACACCTAGGAAGTGGACATAAAAAAATTACTCAAACCTCGATTCACGTCAAATTTTAACGCCTGGGTCAGACCAGGTGTTAAAATGAGGCCCACACACCAATGCTTAAGGAAAACACACAGAAGGAACATTTGAAACTTCCAGGATGACTTGTAAGTTGTACTGCTCCAGCTTGGCACACACCGCAGACATCAGCAACGACAGCAGCTCCCTCCACCACCACACAGCAACCCAAAAGACCACCACAGCAGCCACAAAGGCAGCGCAGAAGGCAGGAGAGGATCTTTCGGCAGCGTGCAACCATCCTTGGGCTCAGGGAATAAGATGTAATCAGGACTTACCATCTCAACCGGGAGTCAATTGTACACCTGCTGCACCACATTGTGCCAGACAACACAGCCAGGGTGGAAACTCCCAGAACTATACCACCCATCACAAAGTTCCTCGCTGTCCTGCACATGTTGGCATCTGGATGTTCTCAGACAATAGGTGCACTAGTCACTGGTCTCTCCCAGCTATCCTTCTCAGTCTTCTACCAAAGGTCCTGGACGCCATCATCCGCCTCACACCCCACACATCTGCTCCCAAACACCCAGCAACTGCAGCAGGAGACCAAGCAAGGTTTCTATCAAATTGCTGGGTTTCTGCATGTGCTGGGTGCAATGGACTGCACCCATGTCCAACTGGTACCACCTGCAGCAACCAAACACCTCTACAGGAACTGGAAGCCCACACAGTCTGTCAATGTGCACGCCATTGTGGACCACCGTGGGCTCTTCACTAACATCTTAGCCAAATTTCCCAGCAGCGCCCAAGATGCATACATATTCTGGCACTCAACCATCAATGAGAGGTTCCAGGATGGACAATATGGCAATGGGCTACTCGTGGGTAAGTCACCAAACCTATCAATACACACACAATACACCAACCCTGTAGGACAAACAAGACATACACCACACCAAATACACATGGGCATGGGAACACAGATGTACAGGCAACAACACATATGGACCATACCACAGTACACCACAATCATTGCACATCACAAACACATGCACCCACATGTACATAACACAGCCACAACCTGACTGGCACACCGCGTGAAGGACAGGTGGAGCTATGCTCCATTTGTATACAGAAGATGCCCACAAACCACTACAAGTGTGCACTGGTTGACTACTAATTATACATCACACTCACATTACACCAAACAAAGAATAGCTCAGCTATGTCAATGGCATACGCCATAGCAATGTAGAGAATGTCACACATAGGCACAGCCCCAGTTTATTCATGGTGGGCAAGCCTCTGGCAGAACCTACATCAAATGCCACCCAAGTGGTGCCATAACTAACTACATATCATCTACATATACCCCACATACACGTAGTGTGCACATATGTCTGTCTGCTGCATTGAGTCGCACATATAGGAATACTAATTAACCTGCCATGAAAGACCATGGGTCAGAATCATGAGAAATGCTGCTGAACCTACTCTAGTGCCACCTCACATGCGACACTTAGCGCCCCCTAAAACCATCATGTCTGTTCCATAGACTATAAATTGTCCACCATGGTGTAAGAGTTAGTGCAAAACTGTAAATATCATGGAAGCCATATTAGGACTCTGTAGGCGTATAGAGGACATTATTGACCTTACATGCACTGTACTAAGGGACCCATGTGAAAAATAGCTGTGTCCCTTTCCAAAGCCTCCACTGTGCATGTGTTGAAAGTATCTGTTAAAATTAATGGAATTTAAGCTAGGAGATACAACTGCACCAAATTTGATCATCCTACAAATAAATGGTATACACTTTCGTACACTTGATGGCAGGCACAACCATCATCTGCCACAAAGGCTCACTAAGTCTAGCACTGCATGTGTAGTGCCACATGGTAACATGGAAGAGATAATCTGGCTTTGTAGGGCTAATATGGTGTCTCTATATCTGACACCATTGTGCTGCAAGGAAGTGGTAGGTTCCATCTAACAATATGACACTGCAACAAATATGGACTATACAACACATGTTATATATATTATGAGCATCATTTTGAAATCCAAATGAACATTTCCAGGTCCTTAAGCCAATACCCAAGATTGTCATGCCCATCAACATAGTACAATGAAACCATTTCACAAGACCAGGAACATACACTATACCACAAGCACGTCTGAATTGCCACTGAAACTCCAACTAACAACTGCCATAGTATATTCCAAACACCTTTTTACCAACACATATTCTTTCTTATCTTCGCAGCTGATCAAGGTTTACGGCAGACAGCCATGGGTAATGACTCCATTTGCCAATCCAACACCCGTGGAACAGCGTGCCTACGGTGAAGGACACAGGAGAACACGCAATGTTGTGGAGTGGACAATTGGCCTTCTCAAATCAAGGCTCAGGTGTCTGGCCCTGACAGGAGGAAGCCTCTTATATGCTCCACCTCTCGTATGCAAGATCATACCGGCATGTGCTATCCTCCACAACATCTGTGTAAGAACAAATCTCCCCTGGTATGACTAGGCTGATGTCCCAAACGAAGAGGAGGATGATGATGGAACAGATAATTTGGAGGGGGAACAACAAAACACTGCTGCCAGAGTTTGCAGGAGACAACATTGTTGAGAACTTCCATTCATAGTAACTCTACTCACAACATCACTTTGCAAATAGCACAAATAAAAAAACTTTTCACCTGATTCTCCTTGGTCTACTCATTCTCCACTACATACACCACTGGAATGTGACTCAAACCTCAGGTAGCTTGTAAGAAATACAAAAGTTACAAGTATGGTAGCAACATTGTTTGTGATATAAGAGGGTCTACTTCCTCCATCTCACCTATCAGTGACACGCAATTCACTGGCATGTGACTCCTGAAGGCCTACATCCATACCCCACTACATATATTGTGCCATCAAGTGGGCAACATGCTAATTCCTAACCCATTCCCCACAACAACACCATGCCTAACAGGATGAATGCAAGGGGAGGCACACATAAGGTAGGGCCTGACAAGAAATGGAGGTTAAGTAATGTTAGAACTAGACACTGTCACAACTCAGGGTGATTGCTGCTTTGCCTGCACGGTACATGTGTAACAAGGGGGGACATCATAGGTAACAATGGTCCTTCAGCAATTGTCCAGGGATTGTAACCAATGTCAGAAGCAGAGCCTGCACAGTTTATCCATGGGATTATGTTCTGGCACTGCCATTGGGTACAACCCTGACACATGGTGGACTGTACCTCACCTACGGCACAAACACATTGGCTGTGGAGTGCACAATGGGTTGCCTGGCAAACTAAGCAGCCACAGGTGCAGATTTCCTATCCAAATACATTACCTATTGCCAGGGTCTAAGAATGCAATGGGACAGTGCATCACCAAATGATAATCTGAGTGGAATGTTGGCAGAGTGTGTTACATTCCCTATGTATATAAGATGCATACTTGTCACATAAATCTGCTGTCTTCACACATGCCTACAGCAAAATCCAGATAAACAAATGTATTGGTGTATGTCCTAGGTAGCAAGGGGTATGCCATTATCAACAATGCTTGATCTGTGTCTGCATGTTTACCTATTATGCTCTGTATGCCACCATCACACATTATATAGCAATACACACCACTCATTTTCACTCACATGACTGAACAATTGCATGGTACTAACAGTAAGAAATTATCTCATCTTGTGGGCTCCAACATCACAATCAGGTGTGGGATGCTCAACTATGTCCTGCACTGTTCGTTACTGTCAGAGACCCAACATCAAACTAAGTGGGAGTAGACCTAGGAATATAGGTAGCAGTTGGCTAATGAAAATTACAGCAATGAGATGATTTGACACCTCAACATTATTCAGTCATGGTAAGAGTTACCTAGGTTGTGGCATGCTGGAAGAAATGCATACCCGTGTTCAATGGAGGATGTGGATGGACAACTTCGAGATACCCACAGACACTTGCTAATACAACACGTGATCTCACTTTGAAACAACACAAGTGCTGCAACAGATGAAATGTAATGTATGCGTGGCACTCATGACATCTCACAAATACCAGCAATGGGGCGGTAACTATCAAATTACAAGTAGTAGGAGATGTGTACATCTCCAAATTACACAAGTCACAAGTTGGATCTTGTTCATGTATGATTAGACAATGTTGCTGTAGAAAATATGTACAAACTGCAAGCAGCCGAAAGAATGGGAGCAATGTAGGCCACAATGCATATCTTACCAATAATGGGTGAAAAAATGGAGAAGGAAGACATATAGGGGGTCATTCCAACCTCGGCAGTAAAAGGCGCTTACCGGCATGCAGAAGACCGCCATAACACCGCTGCGGCCGCGGTAAACCGCCACGGTCATTCTGACCCACAACAGGCAAACCGCCAAAATACAGACATCCACAAAAGTCCACCACACCAAAGGTCAGCGAGAAACTGGCGATGACCAAACCTCCACCGTCACGCCAACAGAAATACGCCCATGCCATCACGACCCACGAATCTACGCGGCGGTCTTTCAACCGCGGTATTCCATTGGCGGTACACACCGCCGCGCTCAAAATACACACACAGCTCCAAAACACAGCCACATTGGACAATTCAAAATACACACACCTGATACACATACAAACAACACTCCCACACACCCAATACAATATAAAACACACACCCACATCACCCACAAACCCCCACTCGTAGAGATTCGTGAACACGCACAGAGAAAAGAGATCCGAGCACCCAGATGCCCAATTCACTGTCACCCAGCAATATTAGCACGCACTTCACACAACACAACAATACACATCACCACACTTAGCACCACACAATCCACCCCACACATAACCCACACCACCCCATGGCACCGCAAAGACACCCCAGGTTTTCGGAGGCTGAACTCAGGGTCATGGTGGAGGAAATTGTACGGGTAGAGCCACAGCTCTTCTGGACACAGGTGCAGCACACCACCATTGCCAGGAAGATGGAGCTATGGAGCAGAATAGTGGACAGGGTCAATGCTGTGGGACAGCACCCAAGAAATCGGGACGACATCAGGAAGCGGTGGAATGAGCTACGGGGGAAGGTGCGTTCCATGGTATCCGGGCACAACATTGCGGTGCAGCGGACTGGTGGCGGACCCCCACCTCCTCCCCCAGAATTTACAACATGGGAGGAGCAGGTCTTGGCGATCCTGCATCCTGAGGGCCTCGCAGGAGTATCTGGAGGAATGGACTCTGGTAAGTCTCATCTTCACTACTTCATCCCCCCCACCCCACCAGCATGCCAACTCATACCCCCACCCTCACCCCCACCCCCATCACACCTACTCCTTGCAAATGTCTCACCCTCACAACCCACCCATCCCAACACCAAGCCCTGCATGCGTCCACAAAGCATGGACACCCATCACCAAAGCCTGCCCACTACACATACCCATCCCCCCCCCAAACCACCATCACAACAGTCCCCACAAGGGAATGCCAGCACTGGGGTACACGGGCACCCACCCATTGCACGCTATGGCACACACAGAAGCAATAACCATACTTTTATACCCCTGCAGGACCCGAACGCCAGGTCACCGCGCAGGAGGGTCCACAAATGTCCACTCCACCCCCAGAAGAGGCCCACAGTGATGACAGCACCTCTGTCGACCTGGATCTAGATGACCAGCCCGGCCCATCGGGGACCTCGGGACAGTCGGTTCCCCTCAGACAGCCACAGGCCACAGCAGACCTTCGCCCCTCTGGGAACACCAGCACAGCACCCACCCAGCGGGCCCATACCTCTGTCCCCAGGACACGTCAATCAGCGGTGTGTCCACCACTACAGGGCACCCAGGATAACCCACCACCCCAACGACAACAGAGACCTGGGGGCAGTGGTAGTGGGCACACGGTTCAGGGGACAGAGGCCCAGGGAAACAGGGGAACTGGGAGGGCTGCTGTGCGACAGGGGGGGGACAGGCCACGGGAACCCACTCTCCATGAGGCCCTCACCTCCATCATGGAAGCCTACCACCACTCCCAGGAGACGATGGTGACGGTCCTGGCCAGGTTTCAGGAGATCCAGCTTCTGCAGGAGGAACAGTATATGGGGTTCATGGAGGAACTAAGAAACATCAGTTCCGCCATGGGCACCATCGTAGTGGCTCTGAATCAGGTAGTCACCACATTGCGGGACACTGTGGCACCACAAAGGGCCCCTGTCACTAGCATGGACCAAGAACTGCCTACCACCTCCGCCGGCGCTAGTGGACAGGAGGCCCCGACACAAGACCAACAGGCCACCAGAACCCCACCCCCTGCAGAAGGAGAACCACCCCGCAAGCGGGCCCTGAGATCCAGGAAGAAGACAGAGTAAGATGCCAAGACCCCCGCCAGGAAAGGATACCTCCCTGATTGTCATCCCACTGTCCCACATTGACACCCTGTCCAACCCTAAACTGTCCCTGCTCCACTTTCCACAGGCATTTGGACAATGCACCTGTGATACTGATAGTCTGGACTCTGCCATGGACAATCCTCCACCATCACCCCTCACCGATTTGCAACCACCCACCAATTTAGAGCACTGTAATGAACACACTTATTGCACAAAACAATCTGGAGTCTGGCTGTGATTTTGAACAAATGTATTAGACATGACCGTGCCAAAATGTTTATTTACATTGTGATGCCAACATACCACTGTCACACAGCTGGAGTCCATGGGGAAACAAAGCAGATGTCACGCAGTGGGGCCCACATCTCTGAAATCGGAAGGGAAAGTCACAACACAGTTACCATACACTGGGGGAAAAGGTCAGACCGTAGAGAGGTAGCAGTCTTTAAGTAAATTTAATATGCCCGTGTGGATTCTTACCTGTGTGTCATTGGAAATACTGCTGTATTACTGTGTTCCTGTTCTCTATGTCGTCCTCTTCGCCTTCCTCCTCTTCACTCTCCACAGGCTCCACAACTGCTACAACACCACCATGTGGACCATCCTCCTGCAGAAAAGGCACCTGTCGTCGCCAAGCCAGGTTGTGAAGCATACAGCAGACCACGATGATCTGGCACACCTTCTTTGGTGAGTACATTAGGGATCCACCTGTCATATGGAGGCACCTGAACCTGGCCTTCAGGAGGCCGAAGGTCCGCTCGATCACCCTCCTAGTACACCCATGTGCCTCATTGTATCGTTCCTCTGCCCTTGTCCTGGGATTCCTCACTGGGGTCAGTAGCCAGGACAGGTTGGGGTAACCAGAGTCACCAATTAGCCACACACGGTGCCTCTGGAGTTGACCCATCACGTAAGGGATGCTGCTATTCTGCATGATGTACGCGTCATGCACTGACCCAGGGAACTTGGCATTAACATGGGAGATGTACTGGTCAGCCAAACAGACCATCTGGACATTCATGGAATGATAACTCTTCCTGTTCCTGTACACCTATTCACTCCTGCTGGGGGGGACCAAAGCAACATGTGTCCCATCAATGGCACCAATGATGTTGGGAATATGTCCAAGGGCATAGAAATCACCCTTCACTGTAAGCAAATCCCCCACCTCAGGGAACACGATGTAGCTCCGCATGTGTTTGAGCAGGGCAGACAACACTCTGGACAACACCTTGGAAAACATGGGCTGGGACATCCCTGATGATATGGCCACTGTTGTTTGAAAAGACCCACTTGCAAAGAAATGGAGTACTGACAGAACCTGCTCTAGAGGGGGGATCCCTGTGGGTTGGCGGATGGGTGACATCAGGTCTGCCTCCAGCTGGGCACACAGTTCCTGTATAGTGGCTCGGTCAAGCCTGTATGTCAGTATGGCATGTCTTTCCTCCATTGTCGACAGGTCCACCAGCAGTCTGTACACGGGAAGATTCCTCCATCTCCTCGCATGTCCCAGTGGACGGTGCCTATGAAGGACAACAACGAGCACAGAGTCAATCAACCCACAGGTACGTTCTCACAGCTTGCACATAACACGATTCCCAATGCATTGTATGGCTTGTATGAGTGTCGATGCAAGGCCTAGGTATGTGTGATGCAGTAGAAATTAAGCCATGTGGGCCCTTGAAATGGCGGCTGCCTGACCTGTGAAGTGCGACAATGGGATGTGAGGTCAATGCGCTGGCGTGGCACACCGTGGCGGTAGGCGGTCGAAGACCGCGGCGAAAAGCAGCATTGGTTAACATTGAACCCTATAGGTTTCAGGAGCCAATGACGATGTGCGCCGGCGGTCGCGGTACGCACCGCCGCGGTACGCACCGCCGTGGGCGTGACCGCCATTTTCTATCTGCTTAATCACTCGATACCTGATCTTCCACAGGAGAGGACCTACACTGCAAGTGCTACTGTGACCTCGGTCTGGAAGAGACAATGGCTCATGCGACTGGGGAAAGGGCCCCTGCCTTCACTGCGGAGGAGTTGGAGAAACTTGTGGATGGGGTCCTCCCCCAGTATGCGCTACTCTACGGTCCTCCAGACCAACAGGTAAGTACACTGGGACCATGCTTTGTGGGCAATGCCTGTGTTGAGTGGGGTGGATGAAAGATGGTGGGGAGGGGAGCGATTGAGGCATGCATCAAACGACAGATGAGAGCATGTGCCACATGGCAAGGGTGGGGATGGGGGGCCACTCACATGGAGCATGCAGAAGGTGATGATTATACCTCTCTCCCTGTACATGTCACATAGGTCAGTGCCCACCAGAAAATCGATATTTGGCGTGCCATCGCCAAGGACGTCCGGACCCTGGGGATCCACAACAGACGGGGCACCCACTGCCGGAAGAGATGGGAGGACATCCGATGCTGGAGCAGGAAGACGGCGGAGGCTCAGCTGGGGATGGCCTCCCAACGTGGGAGGGGTGCCAGTCGTACTTTGACCCCCCTGATGTCCCGGATCCTGGCGGTGGCCTACCCCGATTTGGATGGGCGAGGGAGGACATCACAGCAGACACAAGGGGGTGAGTACACTCCAATCCTGGTGACTTTGCGTGCAGTGGAGGTGTCTGGGTGGGGGAGGAGGGGTGTGGGTATCCCTAGGCCAGGGCGATTTCTGTAGGCTAGGCCCCTCCGTAAGGCATGGCCCTGTGCCCCCACCCCCCACCTCTGTAGGGTGCCAAGTACAGGTATCCATGGCCCTGTGTCATCTATGTGTGCATTTGTCGTCCATAGGCTTGTAGGCCATGTCCCACGGATTGCGTAGTCGACCCCAAGTGCACAGCGTGGTGGAGGGGGCTTCTGTGTCTGTCCTCTCCGCCAACGGTGTCGCCAATGCATGCACTCAACATGTCTTTATTTCTCCCCCCCCCCTTTTTTGTGGTCTTCCTGTTCATGTGTGCATAAGCATCATCAGGCGGAGGAGAAGTGGCATCGGAGCACGTGGGAGCTGCATCCCACATGGCCCTGGAGGGCCATGCAACGGAGTCCGAATACACCAGTGGGACGGAGGGCGAGGGGAGCTCCACAGCGGGGACTCGTGCAGACTTTAGTGACAGCGACTCGTCCCCTGAAGGGAGCTCCCTTGTGGTGGCGGCAACATCCGTGCCCCCTGCAACAACAGGTACAGCCGCCACCCAGCACACCAGCACCGCCCTCCCAGCAGCCCCTCAGCGTTTGCCCAGTGCCCGCTCACCCAGGAAGGTGGGCATCTCCTTCGCCCCAGGCACCTCAGGCCCTGCCCCAGTCACCCCTGCTGCCCTCAGTGAGGAGGTCATTGACCTCCTGAGGACGCTCATTGTTGGGCAGTCTACCCTTTTGAATGCCATCCAGGGTGTAGAAAGGGAGGTGCACCAGAGTAATGCATACCTGGAGGGCATTCATTCTGGTCAGGCTGCCCTTCAGCGATCGTTCAACACTCTGGCCTCAGCACTGATGGCAGCAATTGTCCCTGTCTCTAGCCTCCCCCCTCCAACTTCCTCCACCCATACCCAATCCCCTGTACCTCTGCCTATCCCAGACACACCATCAGACCAGCCTGCACACACCTCAACATCCAAGGGAAGCTCATCCAGACATAAGCACCACACATCTCACAAGCATTCACACAAGCAACATCCACATGCAGACATACTAACACCCACTGCCTCCACTGTATCCCCCTCCTCCTCGTCTCCCTCCTCCCTCCCTGTGAAGTCTCCACTCACACCTGCATGCACAACATCTTCAGCCACTGCGTCCATCACCAGCACACCCACCAGAACACCCCGCACACGTGCAGTCACCACCCCCACTACCATTTACACGTCCCCTGTGTCCTCTCCCACTGTGTCTGTGACCCCCTCTTCCAAGCTACACAAACGCAGGCAGCCACCCACCCAACAGCCATCCACCTCACGACAGCATCCAGCCAAGCACCTGCACCCAAAGACACCAGACTGAAAACTCCTACAACCACAACCTCTTCCTCCACTCCCATACCCACTACACCTACCCGTCCCTCTCTTCCTAAATTGCTTTTCCTTTCCAAACTTGACCTCTTTCCAACAACTCCCCCACCCCGTCCATCTCATAGGACTCCAGTCAGCACCTCAGCCACCACAAAAGCGGGACCTGTAAAGACAGTTTGCCATGGACTGTGGAGTCCCTCACCCTCAAGGGCAGCCAGTTCAGTAAGGAGCCAAGGCACGGCCAGCCCACCCCCGGTAAAGCATCCAAAGATTGCCAGTGCCCGGCGCGAGAGGCCGAAGACACCAGGGACCAAAATTCCTACCATGGCTCCGGCAGGAAGTGTGGTGCCATCTGGCACACCACCAAAGGTGGGGAAGGGCCACAGGCGAACAGGGAAGGGTGGGAAGGGCAGCACGCCCGACAAGTCCGCCAGCAGGCCAGCTGGCCAGGAGGGCCCCGCCAGCCCCATCCCAGGTGGGCAGGAGGACACCCACAGGCCCGGTACTGCAGCCCAGGACAGCCCCGCAAGCCCTATCCCAGGTGGGCAGGAGGACACCCACAGGCCCGGTACTACAGCCCAGGAGGGCCCCGCAAGCCACACAACAGATGGGCAGGAAGGCACCGCCAGCCACAGGTCAGGTGGCGAATGACCTCCATGCCATGGCCGGATCCGCTGACCTGGACACTCATCCGATGCACCGCTGAACAGGGCCCTTCATCTCAAGCACCGCTGAACAGGGCCCTTCCTCTCAAGCACCGCTGCACTGGGCCCTTCCTCTCAAGCACCGCTGAACAGTGCACCGCCGTCTCAAGCACCGCTGAACTGGGCCCTTTATCTCAAGCACCGCTGCACTGGGCCCTTCATCTCAAGCACCGCTGCACTGGGCCCTTCCTCTCAAGCACCGCTGCACTGGGCCCTTTCTCTCAAGCATCGCTGAACTGGGCCCTTCATCTCAAGCACCGCTGAACAGGGCACCGCCGTCTCAAGCACCGCTGAACTGGGCAACGCCGTCTCAAGCACCGCTGAACTGGGCCCTTCATCTCAAGCACTGCTGCACTGGGCCCTTCATCTCAAGCACCGCTGAACTGGGCCCTTCATCTCAAGCACCGCTGCACTGGGCACCGCCGTCTCAAGCACCGCTGAACTGGGCCCTTCATCTCAAGCACCGCTGAACAGGGCACCGCCGTCTCAAGCACCGCTGAACTGGGCACCGCCTTCTCAAGCACCGCTGAACTGGGCACCGCCATCTCAAGCACCGCTGAACTGGGCCCTTCATCTCAAGCACAGCTGCACTGGGCCCTTCATATCAAGCACCGCTGAACTGGGCCCTTCATCTCAAGCACCGCTGAACTGGGCACCGCCGTCTCAAGCACCGCTGAACTGGGCCCTTCATCTCAAGCACCGCTGAACAGGGCATCGCCGTCTCAAGCACCGCTGAACTGGGCACCGCCGTCTCAAGCACCACTGAACTGGGCCCTTCATCTCAAGCACCGCTGCACTGGGCACCGCCGTCTCAAACACCGCTGAACTGGGCCCTTCATCTCAAGCACCGCTGAACTGGGCACCGCCGTCTCAAGCACCGCTGCACTGGGCACCGCCGTCTCAAGCACCGCTAAACTGGGCCCTTCATCTCAAGCACCGCTGAACAGGGCACCGCCGTCTCAAGCACCGCTGGCCCATTGGCAGAAGGGGCAGGCCCGCATCTGTGTCGGGCAGGGCTGCACAAAGCACTCTGGGCACCAGTCCCACTCCAGAACCTGTGGAAACTGTTATCCACTTGAGAGACTGTGGCTTTGCACTCCCCAGGATGGTACAGTGGGCAAGCCACCCACTGTAGAGACTTGAGAGACTGTGGCTTTGCACTCCCCAGAATGGTACAGTGGGCAAGCCACCCACTGTCGAGACTTGAGAGATTGTGGCTTTGCACTCCCCAGGATGGCACAGTGGGCAACCCACCCACTGTAGAGACCTGAGAGACTGTGGCTTTGCACTCCCCAGGATGGAACAGTGGCCATGGAGGCCCCTCGTGGATCTGGCGTCGTGGACTCATCTGGCTGAGGTGCCCCCCCTTCCCTTCCCCCGGAGGTGCCTGTAGTTTTCTTATCTGATGCCCCTGCAGTGTTCTCTCCGTTGGAGTCAGCTATCCTGTGTGGGCTTTGCCCATGTGATTTGGGCCCAGTGGTCCACGGACAATGCCTGCTACAATTATCGGACTTTAAAATGAATGTATATAAAGGTTTTAGATGTGTGATATATTTTTAAGCCAGTGATACAATATATTCCAATGTTTCGAATCATTTCCTTTTGTATTTGCATTCTTCCGGGGGTTTGGGGGGTGTCACTATGAGGTGTTGCTATGCATTGATGTGTGTGTTGTAGTGGGTGAGGGTGGGGGTAGGTGTGTTGCGTATGTGTGTCCCCATAATTTTTTGCCTCCCCTGTGTCGTAGGTGCAGTACTCACCGTTGTCTTCTGCGCCGGCGTTCGTGCTCCTGGTAGAGGAGCAGGAAGACAATCGCTGGGAGGATGTGGAGTTCGGGTTCCATGCTGTCCAGATTCCTCGTGGGGTGTATGGAGGTGAGCGTTTTCCGTTCGAAATGGCTGTTTCTGCCGTGTTTTTATCGGCGGGGCTACCGCCCCGGAAAAGGTGGCGGATTGGTGGGTTGTGATATGGTGGGTGGTACATTGACTCCCGCCTGTCTGTTGGCGGTGACCGCCGCGCTGTTTGTTTGTCCCGCCGTGGCGGGCGGTGTGTTGGAGTGGCGGTCTCTGTTGGCGGTTTCCGCCAGGGTCGGAATTCCATTTTTTTTACCGCCAGCCTGTTGGCGGGTTAGCCGCCGCTTTAACACCGACCGCCAGGGTTGGATTGACCCCCATAGACCAATACTGACTGTGCAACACATAAATATCCACATGTCAACATTTCACATATGTACAGAGAGGGTGGCCAGGCACATACATAACCCAGTCATGTTTGCCACCAGCATACCATGGTATTTTCCCACCGCATGGCACCATGACAGGAGGCAGTGACAGACAACTCCATCTATACCCAGCCACATTTCCAATATTGAAATCACAACAGATATACAACCCTTAAACAAGCTGCCCATGAAAACAACTAAGGACATCAAATAATGATTCATGTCCTCAATGTGCAAGCACCCGAGCTCTGTACATGGGAGGGAAAAGCTGACATCAAGTACCACAGAGGAATGTGTGATATCCTGGACTGTATGACAACATTTCTGCATGTCTCTATCTGCTTGGGAGTGTCCATAGCTCTGCTGAGTGGTAATCATGAAGAGTGGACATCCCTGCTCAATAAACCCACACACCACTGCTCTGGCTACATCAACCTATGACATTGTCCAGGGCGTGATGCATGTGCACAGGGTGGACTGGAGCACCATTAACCCACCCTACACATGCAACCATGGGTTTGTGTTGCCATACAAACTCACACAGTGGTGATGGTGAATAGGCTGGCATCTGTGCCAGATAGCAACACTGCTACACAGTGGTATGTCATTGTATGTGACAGTCATAACAAACATGATGTTGACAAATGTGAGTGTCCGGTTGGGGGTATGCACACAGATACCACATATTTTTGCACACATGTACCACTATAATGGCTCATGCATGGTAATGTGTATGGATTCAGAATAAAAGGCAAACTAGCACAAAAATAAGGGCATAGGTATCACAAAAGCATTGCCTGAAAAAAATGACCGTCACATATGTTATGACATACAAAAACATAGGTGTCAGTGATGTGACTACACATGCATTTGTAAAATGCCAACTTGTGTCTATGCAGGAAGATAGTAATGTGAGGTTTCATATCCCATGAACACACCACAGACGTCATATGTAACAGAAATGACACAACACATGTCTTTACACACACATGGCATATACCATCCTTCACTAACATATGTGTACATAAAATCTCCAGCAACTATGATGCTTGGTAAACCAAATGGCACACGTGTGGCAGATCAACATGAAGTAAAATCAAACAACACACCACAGAGTGGACATAGATGCACAAGCAAAATACCAGGGGTTACGTGATGCCAATGCAGTGCAAGTCCACTGAATACTCTGAGTACAAATTGTCATGGGTGTCACATGCCTCAACCTGTGTTGGACATAGTAGGTATGTGTATGTTTGTAGTTCAGACAAAACAATGTAGTCCACCCACAAATTTGTATTCATATACATGTGTACACACATAGCACACATGTGCCAACATTTATGTGGACACAGGGTAGGTACACATGCACATATGCACAAGGTATGAGTAATCACATGCAGCTGACTCATAAACAAACTTATTGATTCAACATACCAATGTCACCGTAATGACGTTACTGGATAGACCTGCACATGTAGCCATATCACATATACTACATTGTAGCACAGCCATGTGACATGTTAAGTGAATCAGGGTGCACTCAAGGCCTAACATGCAAAAATCCACGCAATTCTGTCATGCGTCAAAAAAAAAGAGGCAAATGCATCAACTCCACGCTGCAGCATAAAGAAAATGATGCCTGGGCCCAGAGCGGCAATTTCACTTTCAGCCGCCTTTTAGCGCACCATGGTGAAAAATCAACGCATGACTGCCATGCGTCAAATCCCCTAAGCTAAAAGACGTCTAGCCCCTGAATATCTATCGCTCATCCACAGGCATTTTCACAATAAAAGTGAGAAAAACTACGCATGACGGCCACGAGGGGGAAAACAATGCCGCATGACTGTCATGCGTAAAAAAAATGACGCATGATTGAAAATGTGGCGCAAAAGCCCAGGAAGTGATGTAACAGTACATCCTGGCTGCAAACATGGTACAGTGAGTTCACTTTCACTTTCACTTCACAGTCTGTATCTCTGTGACTGTGTGAGGGTGTGTGGAGCTGGTATTGTTGAACTTTTCAAGTGTTTGGCATGTTTATTGTGCTGTGTTGTGTAGGTTTGTCTTTATACTTGTATTTTGGATTGTACAGGTTTTGCTTCTGTATTGGGGGTGTATTCGTCTGGGGTAGTATAGTTGTCGGGGAAGTTAGGGTAGGTGTTAGGGATGTTTTTTCTTTTGATTGGGGGAACTGCTTTTGCAGTCTAGTATGTCTGGCAAAGGGATGATGGGTGGATGTCGGCTGATGAGCTCAGGGGGTTTATCTGGCTTGTTCAGCACTACCTCCCCATGATGCTACAACTGGGTGGTCGTGTCATACTTGGCTACCCCACAGAGGCAAGGTGGCTGTGGTGGGGCAAGGTGTTCTACCAATTCACAAGGATCTTTGGTTCAGGAAGGAATGACACCAACTAAAGCATCGCTGGGCAGATCTCGTTTCAAGGGAGCAGGATCTGCTGGATCATCTGGGAATAGAGATTGGTAGAACAGTTGGTAAGTCTCCAATTTTCATACAAAGCCATGTCTTTTGCATGTTCATGACAATTGCAGATACAGTTAAGTGCTGCATGTAATGGTTGTGGATCTGGACATGTCGTATGTTACCTGTATGAAGATACCCAGCGCCACCTTAGGTCTGCAATTCAAATTTAAAATAATGAAGTTGATGCAGGGCAGATGTATCATTTACCCTACACAACCATCACAAAGTGTTGTGATGCAGGCATAGGGCAACTCGGTAATGAGCAGCAACAAATGAGGCCTGCATCATGCAACATGTATGGAAGGGGGTCCCAAAACCTTTTTGGGAGGCAAATGTACCTTATTTGACATTTTTATGTACTCTGAACAGCTGCTGAGAGCAGGTGTGATATGGTGTCATATCAATGTATGAGAAGGGCCCCCATGTACTTAGCAGAAGTCATGATGATCTGTTACAACTCCTGCTGAGTACATCATTAACCTACACAGTAATATATGCAGTTAGTTCCCACCAGCATCATGCTGTGCCTTAATTCTCATTAGACACACAAATGGCGGTGAGTAAGAGGTCCACTGAGGGCCACAAGGACAGTATGGTTGCAATTGGTGCTGCACCGCTGTTGTTCTATTGGCCCCTTTGTATCATTGGCCAAGGCCATGTAAGGGAGCTTGAGCATGCACTGGCTCCAGACTGCTAGCAGTTCTCTGTTCCAGTTCATTGTGTATCACATACACCCTATGTGATGCCTATTACCATGCACATGTGTAGAGTCAGTTCTGCAGGCCTGCCACTTCCCACTGACAGTACAGGGTTGCGATGTATCTGCTCCATCACTGGCACATCACTCAGTAACCTGCACCAACAAATGCATCCTTGAACCACTGAGCAAATGTGTCTGTGTTGGGGCGTATTTCTATGTCCATGTTCTTATCCCTCCCTGGACAAACAATGGTATACCAGGGCAACAATCGCAGGCCACACACTATTGGCAATACATCCATGATTTCAATCAGTCAATGTGCAGGTAGGTACACCTATCTTCACATGAGTAAACTCCCATAGCATTTTTGATCATGTGTGTGCCTTGTGACGGCACACATATTACTTACTTCACTGTAGGATGTATCACAGCTTCCCTCAACACCTTGGAATACCCACACAACCCCTAGGCAGTAGTTTGTCAGTTTGCTGCGACAATGAGGTAGATGACTACAACATCTGAGGCAGGCCTCAAATGCTATGGGTATTACAATGGGACACCCACTGCAACACCCGTCGCATGCCCCTCCGATGGAATATACAGTGTCAAGCAGTCCCATATGGTCATGGAGGCGTATGGCTAACAGACACCTGCATGACAATGCCATCTATAAATAGTGCAGTGAGAAGCACCACAGGAGTGTTAGGGCCAGGGATAGTTTGTAGGTGCATTGGTCACCATTACCTGAGAGTATGTGTGATTAACTGATCATAGATGTTTGTCAGTTGCTCTGATCTACTACTAGGATGACTTGCTCACTCAGTCTAACAAGTTTACAGTGAACAATGTCGGCCATTAACTGATATGTACAAATTACACTAAGCAATGTTTTCCATTTATGTCTTGCAGGTGGACCTGCGCTCTACACCACAGGAGAGGTTGCCCGATTCGAAGACCCCGATGCATCCAGTAAGTGTCATCTTGTGCATCATGTGTGCTAATCCAGGGTTTGATGTGAGCCACTCTGAAGTATGAAATGCAGTGAAAGATGGTTTTCCCTGACCAATGATCTGATATCATTGGAGAATGGATGATGACATCATGTATGTTGGAATGTTGGGCAATGAGAATGGCTTGCTTGTAGTTCAAGGGGCAATGTGTGCTGGTATGGAATTGTGTTTAGTAAGAATAGTAATGGCTGGCCACATATTCATTGATGTTTATTATGATAGGTATCAGGGCAGCTGTTTGTCACTTTGTCACAGCACCATTGTCAGCACTGTATGCCACACATAGCTTACACTTACTGACAAGACGGTAGAGATGTGGGTTATATCTGCAGAGGTCTCTAGAGGAATTATGTAGGAGACATACACCACAGGTGCCTCAGTACTCTTCATATATAATGAGTCTGTAGTACTGCAAGGAGCCATATTGTGCTGCACATCAGTCAGTAGTGTACACAATTAGTGGAGAAGTCAGTTGGTTGTGGCAAAAGTCTATGACTCTTCCCACACCAAATGTCTGCAGTTTTTACAACATGGTCCTTCCAACATGATATTTGTGAGTGATGTAGGTCACATCACATATGCATATGATCGGAATGCAGTGTGCATACTGGTATTTTGATGATATCTGACATGCATGTGCAAATGATGTAGAAAGTTTCAGGATACTGTTGCAGCACATATTGGAGTGCCAAACTAATTGTGTGCTTAAGGACACTCATACAACCACCATGTGTGTGCCGTTTGACACATGTAGTACTACATAGAACAGGGTATGGGGCTTCAGTTCTGTTATGTGCTGACAACTTTGATGTGCAGCTAAGGCTTTGGCCAAACTTTCTGGGAACATTGCATCAGTTGTATATGTGGGAACATCATGGGCAATGGTATGCCGCCTTGTAACATATGCGCAGGCCAGGTCTTACACGAGGACACATGAATGTTGATTTACCAAACCTTAGAATAGCAGATGGGAAGTTACCAGACCCCCTATCATATGGCCCACACCTTGCTCCATGATGACTGGGCAAGCCTTGATGTTTCACCAGGGGTGTTGAGGTGATGGATTGCATGCACAGTCCCCCTTATGCACAGGGACACAGGAAATCCAAACTTGTTTGGGCACGTGATCCTCACAAGTGGATTACCATCATCCCAGTGACATGCACATGATACTGTTGATGGCTGTTAGGAAAGGGTCATGGATAAGGAGTAAGTCATTGTTGAGGAATGTGTGTTGGGCTGTATATGTTATTTGCAGTTGCAGTGTACCTTAAATGTCTGTACAACCTCCACCCAATGCTCATAATGATGCTTGCTTCTCCTCATAGTTCAGCTGCCAACATGACACCAGAACAGAGGCAAGTGTTCCACAAGAGGGCCAAACGCTACCACCACATACTGGAATTAGAACACGGATAGCGTCAAATTGGCAGGAGGTTCCGAAAGGAAAAGGCATCTGGGGAAGTGCGTGCCTTTGCACATGTTGGACCTCCAAAGCAGCCACAGAAGGACAATGGAGCTAAGTGTTCAGGGGTACAAGGGGCCACAACTGGACCAAGGCCCTCCATGTCAGCTGCACCAGTATTGACCCAGGCACAAGTACAGCCACCTGCAGCAGTAGTCCCCAATGAATTTGAACAGGACAAGAGAAGTGACATTGGCAACATTTTAGAGAGACTAGACAAATTGGAGGAGGAGTCAGCAGAGAACATGAGGATGTTAAGATGCATAAAGAAGAAGCTGAAGAAGAGCAAAAAAAAAAAACCTTTTTGTGTACCACAACCTCCCAGTTCATTCCCCTCCCTTTTAATATTTGACATCATTTTATATTGGGTTTTAGATGTGTAGTTTTAGGATAGTGTAGGGTAGGCATAGGTTAGGTTAGGTTTGGTTAGGTATAGTGGGGGTTCTACTTTTTTTATTGTTGGAGGATGGGTGGAGGGTCATGTTGGGGTATTTGTGTATAAAAAATAAAAAACAAAATAGAAAAAATATATATTTATTTAGGTCACAGGTTAGATAAGTACATGTGTAGTCATAGTTTATGTTGTCCTACATATATCTTGTCTCTTAAGGAGGTGGGGGGGCAATGTTAAGAGTGTGGTGTTACATGTGTAAGATACGTTTAGAATAGGTTAGATAGGTACAGTTGTTAGTTAAGTTAAGTTATTATAGTTTTTTTTTAGCATAGGCTAGGTTTTAGGTAATATTTTGGTATATGGTGTTAATAAATCCTGTTTTTTGATTGAGTGTCTGGGTTTCTCATGAGTGTACTGGCCAAGTTAGGGGAATGGCCTAGGGCATGCTTACTGTCTTGATTTCCCAGAATTACCATGTACATCCCTTATGATGAAGGAGCTGTCAGATAGGCTGCAACATAATGCCTACTAGTCCATACATTTGCCATCCAGTGTTTCAGCCATTCACAATGTGTATGTATACTGTGTCTTGGACAGGTAAGTATGGTACTTCATCTGTCATTGGTGGGATCCTGTAGTTACATTGTTGGGAAGTAGGATACATCAGACAACAGGCTAAACTGGAACTGTATCCTGCAACAGTGACAGGTGCCCATCACTGATAAGGTTAACTACTTCTGTACCAAAGGAATGAGTTGTTCTAGTACTCCCATCTGGGTACATTACCATTGAATTGGTTCTGAGCCATACATGCCATATATCAACTGCATAGGATATCTGCTGAATATTCGTAGTGAATGCTAATTGAGTTGGTTGTATCCAGCAACACCATCATTCACCTTTCTCATGTTAGAATCCTAGTATGTGACTTTATATCTCACAGTCATGTACTCATGTTGTGATAATCTGTACTCATTGACATGGATTCACACATTACAATCATTGAGCTGAGTAGATGGATCACAGAGGACGTAGACATGCTACATGTGTATGAGGTGCTTTATTTCACAGGTGGAAGTGTAATTGTGAATTATGTACAAAGTCCAGGTCAGAGACCCCATGAGTGAACGTTACCGATATATGGCACAATCAGAGTCTAGGGTTGAGGGACATGTCATGAGACATGCTTAGGAGAAGTGTCGATTAGTGAGGAGGTAACAACTTGCCAATAGGTATGAAAGAGATAATGACATAACATAGCAGACAAGTCAACAGTGGTTGGGTGAAGACTGCACATTTCCTACTGCGACAACACTGGCATGATCTTAAGGCAAGAACGAAGGAGAAGTTATACATGTGGCACAAACTGGTGCTACCGGGTAGTTTTACTAGTGAACGTTGTTCCTTCCACACCTTCCTTCTCTGATGTGTGTGGTTCTGCCTGCGCCACTGGTGGTGCTGTTGTAGAGGTAGAGGGGGTAACACAAACTTCAGGGGATAAAGGTGTGGAGTCAAAGGTCCCAGCAGCTTCCATTTGTGGGAGCACATAAGACATCACTGCAGCAAGGAGGAACTGCTGATTAGGGTCCAGCCTGCTTTGCATGCGCTCGCGCATGCGTATAGCAGGGAGACCCTTTTGTATTTAGAAAAGGGCTCCGAGCCCTGTCAACTTCACGTCAGTGCTTTTTATTGGTTCGTGGGCTTCCCTAATTAAATTGGCTTGCTTTCATTAGTCGAAGGCACCCATACCTCATGCCTTTTCCGGTGGTTAGCCCTCCTCGAGCGCAGCGACCAAGTACAGAAAACATGCGAGGCTCGCTGTTTTCCATCGGGCTCGTGGACTTTTTTTTAACTAATTTACGAGCCCGATCTCGCTAGGCAGAAGTTGAGCGCTTTACCTACTTGATATCACTTTTTCAGGTTACGTGCATAAATGCACTTTTGCCCGATAGGTGAAAAGTCGGGTTAGGAGTTTACAACACGATCGGCTCTAACACGAGCAAACGCGAGACCCGATGCATTGTAAATGCTTGTTTTTCAATACCGCTGCAAAATCACGGTGGTAAGCAGCCATATCTTCACCGAGGGAGGCTACTTCCCCCAGAATGGACTCCAGGGTATTCTGCATAGCCCCGAGCCTGTTGTCTGTTATTCTCCTGCCAGTTTCGGAGGGCAATTGTTGTGGGCTCTCCCTCATGGCAGCAGCAATGTCCCCCATGGCCTGCTGGAGCCCACGCAGCGGGGAGTGGGTGCACCTGATGGCAGCTGTGTTGTCCTTATTTGTACTGAGGCAGGTCCACGCTCCCTCTAGGCTGCCTGCCATGGTCTCCATCCTCACCCGCACCTGCTTGGCCAGCTCCCTCTGGACTCCTACCACTATCCTCTGAAAGGTGATCTATGGGTCCTCGGAGTCCAGGGCTGTGTCAGTAGTGGCTGCTGGTGTGTGTTTGTAGCTGGGTGGTTCATGTGGAGACTGCAACACTGTGTGTCCTCCTTGTGACTGGAGGTGGTGTCTGGAGGGATCCTAGAACATCTTGGGGAGTCTGTTCATTGATGGTCGTCAGATGGTCATCCAGGTCATCTGTGAAATCCAGGACAGGCAGGTCAGCAGGAGGTAAGCCATCATCCTCTGCAATGAGATAGTGTCAAATCAATCTTAGATTGTTGTGGCTGTTGACATGGTAGTTCATGGTTTTTTTAGTGGAGGCTCAGTGACAAGTTACAAACCCAATGTTGTTGTTGCACATGATGTTTTGTCTGCTGCTTCACAGATGGCTCATGCTCACAAGGTATTTTGGGGCACATTTTGGTGGGCTGAGTGCCACCAGAGTCTCATATTTGTTGAGCCTCCAGTGGCGCAATGGCCTGACCTATATTTACAAGGTGGCGATAAGCCACTTTTTGTGGCTTAACCCCACCTTGTATGTATGGACCCTTCACATGCAGCACTTTTCATGGATGGTGCGTGCAATGGGTGTTGCTGTGGGGTGTACAGCTGCACACATGATGTTCACAGACATGCTCATGTGTTGTATTTGTCTTATATATTGCTCATTACCACGTGGGGCATATGTTTGTGTCTGAGTTGTTGTGGGTTCACCCTGTATGTGTTGTGTTCCATAGGTTTCAAGCTTCAGGACAGATTTTTCTCATGTGGCATGGCTCAGGGCAGCACCAATTTGTGTAGCTCAACACTGCACCAGTTTAGATACACAGGGTAGTGCCAAGATTACTGGCATACATGATAGCTCTGCAATTCCCCCTGTGCCTGCACTGATTTGTTCTCCCTGCACAGACACAGGCATTGTTGCAGCATGAGGAAGGAGTGTCTGCCTTGAGGGGATGAATTGTTTACGTGCGGGGAGGTGTCCCTTCCTGCACATGTGCAAGTCATGTTAGCAAAGGTGGCATTTCAATGTGTGCTGCAATATGCATCACACATGTGTAAGGGCAATGCGACAAGGAGGTAGGGTAGCATTTTGGCCAGATACACCACCCTGACATCACCCCAGGGATGGTATTGAATTCCGTCCTAGTCTCAGATTTCTAAGTTGTGTACAGGGGCTTTGACACTATGCAATGGGTGTTGTCATGGCACAGACACAGCCACACTATGCACATCCATTCCAGCCTATGTGCTGTATATTTACATGATGGAGTATAGCCCTAGTGATTGGCCTATGTCCACATTGTGTATATGTTGGAGTGCATAGCACAACTGAGGCGTCTGTACATGTGTGGCTTGGGTGGGGATGGGGAGTCTTGATTCAGGGCCAATGTGTCCCAATGCAATCAATTAGCATGCATTGGTTATGTCCTATGTACCTCCTCCTTCTGCCATTTGTGAGATTGCAGATATACCCTACGTGCAACTTACCCTGCGTTTGTGGTGGTTGTTGGTTGTCTACGCTGTCCAGTCGTGCGAGTCCAGTGACCAGCTCTTCCGGGATGATTGCTGCAACCATCTCCCCCAGCTCATCCAGGTCCTCCTGTGGTGCGAGACTTCCACCTCCAGTCTCCAGTGCTGCCTTTCTGTTCCTGGCCATTTTCTCCTTAGTCCTGCACTTGCAATCATGACAGCGCTTCCTGCAATCAATGACAATTCTCTTCACCTCGCTGTTTACTTTGTCCACTATTTCCTGCCGTATGGCCTCTTTCCTACCTATTGGCAATTTGGAGGTGATGAAGGGCTGGTGTTGGTGCTCCGTCACCTCTCTGACAAGGATGTCATGCTCCTCCTCACTATAGTGACACTTGTGCTTTCTCTTCTCCTTCTCCGGGGACTTTTCAGGATCCTCCTGGCTGGTGCTTGGGTGACTGGGGTCTCCCTGGGGTCCCTCCTGGCCTGTAGACTATTTAATTTTTACGCTAATGTGGTGTAAATAAGGCCTTAACCCATTTTATGTCAAAATACTGCCGCAACACGGTCTAGCACCACTTTTGCAGCATTAGAGTAATTTTTCCTTACAACATAGTGCAATCATTCCTTAGTGCTATCATTCGTCATTTTATAACTATGGCACATGTATGGTGTTAGGGAAAGGTGTTAGCTTGCGTAAAAAAAATGACGCAAAACTGCATTAGCGCAGTTGTGCATAATTTTTCATAAATATGTGCCATAATGTGTGAAGAGACATAAATCAATGGTGTGGACAACTAGGGTGCTCACAGAAATATCCAAACAAATGCATACACAAAAACACATAAAGACCAAACAATGTCATAGCACCAGTCCCAATGGTAAACTCATGTCCATGGGGTAGTCCGAATGTCGAGACTGCACCTTTCCTGTTGTAGTTGTCTTTAACCACATGGGAAGTATTATCAGCTTTTCAATCCCTGAGTGATTAAAGGGCTCTCCTCAGGGCGCTGCCATCCACCTCTCACACAAAGAGATTATTAATCAATGGGACCCCATGTGAAAATACTCTTGGATCAGAGGACTTCCCAAAAAATGTACAGGACGTGGGTCAAGTAATTCCTCAGTGGCTCTCTTCACCATGTGTCTGGTGGCTGAAAGGACAGAAATGCACTGTATCATGTACATTGTCATTGAGCCGTGCAGCAAAAAGACTAGAGGTGCTGCCCTAAGCCAATATTTTGTAAATGTACCCCTAGTGTGCATTAGCTGCATCTCTGAGTGACAGGTGTCCTTCTAGTGGTATCTTAATCAACAAACTAGTTAACCTTATCATTTATGCTCCATTAAGTGTGATGTCTTGGAATGGTGATGTTGACATTGTGAAGAAACTAAAGGAGATCGATCATCAGTTTACTCCTTTTGAAATAATTCATTGGAAAAAACTTTCCATTCTGGGATTATAGTTAGTGAGGGAGTCACTTGAAATGATTTGGATTCCTGTAGGAATTTGGGTGCAAACAATTATAAAAAACTTAAAAAATCTCAATAATAAACTGCAGAGTGCTCTGTTTCTAAATAAGAATAGCATACCTTAAGTTTAAAGCGAACTACAGTGATTAATATTCAAAGACACCGGTGAGGGAAGTCCCCTGCTCACTACAAGGGTCCGCTTTTAAAGATTTAGGGGCATATTTATGAGAGATTGGTATCACTCTTGCACCACATAATGTGGCTTTGAATGGCTTTTTTTAATGGCTTCAAAATTCTGGGGTAGTGCTAAGGAGGGCGAATCGCTGCATTGCAATACTCTGTGCAAGTGTTCCCTGGGCACTGCCCGGGTGCATGCAATTCCCATGGTTTTTGATGCATTTCCCGATTTACATGGTAAACCTGAGAATGCGCCAACAAGATATGCCTCCCCAGGAGAGGCATAATAAGAAGAAACATATTTATTTCTCATTATTACTTCCTCTTTCAATGTGCCTTTAAGGATTGTCTTTGTGCAGCAATCAATCAATCAAACATTTATTGAGTGTGTCAAATCACCCGTGAGGTTCTCGAGGCAATGGAGCTGCAAGCTGCTGCATGGAGTAATGATCTTTTGAACATCCAGGGGGCATATTTATACTTTTTGATTCAAAACTGCACCAATGCAGTTTTGCATCAAAAGGTTTTGCGCCGGCTTGCACCATTCTTTGGCACCAGCCGGGCACCTTATTTATGCAATGGTGCAAGCCGGCACAAAGAGTAGGCTAGTGTAAAAAAAATATGACATTAGCCGGGTGGGGGTGGCAGTATGGGAGGGGATTGTGCACAAAAAATGACATTAGGCAGGTTAGAGTAAAAAACAAAAATTATTAGCCTAGCGTCATTTTCTGACGCAAAACTATCCATACAACATGACTCCTGTCCTTGAAAAGACAGGTTTCATGCCCACCACCCCAATGGCCAACACAGGGGACCAGGGCCACCTGGGCATGGCCATTGCACCCAGTGCCATAGAGGGGGCCCATTTCAGGGCCCCCAATGGCACTTTAAAAAAATACTTACCTGTACTTACCTATACTAACCTGGGATGGGGTCCCCAATCCTTCGCTGTCCCTCTGGTGTGAGTGGGGGTGTCCTTGGAGTCTGGGGAGGGCACCTGTGGGCTTATTCCATGGTGTTCCACCATGGAAATAGTCCCACAGGTCTCCAAACGCCTGACCTGCCTGACCTGACCCAGGCATTAAATAATGGTACAAAGCAAGCTTTGCACCATTATTTGCCCCCCCACCTCCCTCCTTGCGTAATTTTAGCACGTGGGATATATATGACGCTAAGGTCATAGAGTCATTTTTTGCACAGCAGTGCCTATCTTGCATCTCATTTACACAAGGTAGGTTTCCACGTCCAAAGAATGACTTTAACCCTATAACTTTGGCGCTAGACGGGTCTAGCAACAAAGTATAAATATGGACTTCGTTTTGCACCGAATTTGCGTAAAACAATTACGCAAATTCAGCGCAAAACAAATATAAATATGCCTCCAGGTCTTTAGGTTTCTTCTTAATAGCTGGAGTGACAGTACAGTCCTGAGGTGCAAGAAGTTACATCCTCCGCTGTTGGCTCAACAGATCCGTAGGGTGTCTGTAAGGGAGGGGAAGATGATCGGAGGTGTCAGGTTGGTTGGTGGGAGATCAGGCATTTGTTGATGTATGCTGATCCTGCATGGTGCAGGGCCTTGTAGGCGTGGGTCAGCATCTGGAACTGCCATCTCTTCTGAATCATGAGCCAGAGTAGTATTTTGAGATGGGTGTTATGTGGGTCCTTCTGAGGAGATCCACTGTGAGTCTTGCTGCTGAGTTCCATATTATCTGGAGTCTCTTCAGGAGGTGTGCTGTGATTCTTATGTAGAGCTTGTTTCCATTGTCCAGTGTACTGGTGGTCTGCATGATGGTCCTTCTGGTGTCTGCTGGGAGACACCTGAAGATTTTGCGGAGCATGCAAATGGTGTGGAAGCCGGCAGACGAGACTGTGTCAATTTGTTTCTTCATGGATAGCTTGCTATCCAGGATGATGCTGAGGTTGTGGATGTGGTCTATTGGGGCAGGGGGTGTGCCGAGCTCTGCGGGCCACATGTGTCAGTCCATGGAAAGGTGTTGTTCCCAAAGATGAGGACTTCAGTTTTTTCATTGTTGAATTTGAGACAGTTGCCTTTCGTTCAGTCCACTACATTCATTATGCAACTGTGGAAGTAAGCTTTTGAGGAGGAGCGATCTTCAGACTGTGAGAAGATGAGCTGTGTGTCACTGGCGTAGGAGATGATGTTGAGTACATGTGATCTGATGGTGACGGCCAGGGGTAGTCATGTAGGTGTAGAAGAAGGGCAGGTTGAGGAATGATCCTGGGGGACTCTGCAGATGAGCTTCTTGGGCTCTGATGTAAACGGTGGGAGACTGATCCTTTGGGTTCTGCCTGTGATGTACAATGTGATCATTTGAGGGCTTTCCCTTGAATCCCAATGTGGTGGATTCTGTTGATCAAGATGTGGTTGGAGACGGTGTCAAACATGGCAGACAGATCCATGAGGGTGAGGGATGATGTTTCATACTGTCCAGGAGGGATCTGATGTCATCTGTGGCTGTGACGTGGGCTGTCTTGGTGGTGTGGTTAGCTCAAAATCCAGATTGGGAGGGGTCCTGGAGGTTGGGTGAGTTGCTGGGTGATTGCTTTATCAAGGACTTTTGCTGAATAGGCGAGCAGAGAGATGGGTCAGTAGTTCTTCAATTCAGCTGGATCGGCGGGTGTTTTTTTTAGGAGGGGCCTCACTTCAGCATTTTTCCAGTCCTTCAGGAAGGAGGCTGCAGTAATGGAGGTATTCAGGACCGTTCTGAGCTTGTCACCAAATGTCTTGCTTCTCAGATTGAAGACGTGGTGGGGTAAGGCTCTGTGGGCGATCCCGAGTGCATGGAGTTCATGATGGAGATAATATCTTGCATGATGAGAAGTTCTCAGTGAATGAGAAGGTGTTCGGGTTTTGTGTTTGTGTATGGAAGGTGGCTGATGCTGTCTGCAGTGGAGGGTTGGTGTTTGAAGTTTTCATAGTTAGCCGAGATCTTTTCATTGAAGAAGTTCACAAAGTTGTCTCACAGTTCCTGGGAGGAAGAGATGTCATTCTCGGTGGCTGCGGGATTAGTGAACTCCTTCATGATGGCGAAGAGTTCTTTGTGTTTGTTTGTGTTGGCTTCGATGTGGTCTGCTAGAACCTTCTTCTTGGTTTCTTTCAGGAGGCAATGGTACTGGTTGAGGGCGGTCTTGAAGGCGGAGCAGTCTTCTATTTTGTTGTTGATCCACAACTACCTTTCAAGTTGTCAGCAGCTGCAGTTGGAGGAGTACAATTCCTCATTGAACCAGTTTGCCCCTTTGCTTTGTTCTCTGAACTTTAGCTATCTTGGCAGGCGCAATGGCGTCAGCACACTTTGTGATCCACTGGGAGAAACTCTTTGCTCCTTGTTAAGGGTTGTGTGTAGAGTCTGAGAGGTGGGAGTGGAGATAGCTGTTCCACTGGTCTTCTGACACCATTTTCCAGTTTCTTTGAGTAGATCTAGGGGGCAGGAGAGAGGGTATGTGGGCCCAGAGATGGTGAAGTTTATGCTGTGGTTGGCGGACCAGGTAATTGGTTTGGATGTACCTGATGCTGTTGCTGGAGTTGAAGATGGGGTCGAGGATGAGTCCTGCGATGTGGATAGGGTCGGTGACAAGCTGCTTGAGTCCGATGTTGCTCAAGGTTTCCAGGATATCAGTGGAGTTGGCTTCTCTGGGGTCATTGCGGTGGAAGTTGCAGTCCCCTACGAATTTGTAGTGTTTGTCGTCAATTGTGGGGTGGTGAGTTCTGGGATGGCGTTGCAAAAGCTGGGTCGTGGTCCTGGTGGTCTGTAGGCAAGGGTGCCTCTGATGGTGGTTTCTGTCTATGTGGAGTTGGAAGTTGATGTGTTCCATAACTGGTATCAGGTCATCAGGGGATGTCATGTAGCGGATGGTATCCCTGTAGACGATGGCGATTCCACCTCCATGCTTGTTGGTTGAGTCCTAGTGAATTATTTTGTAATCTTTGGGGATGGTGGTGGTGATGTCTGGTGCGAAGGCAGAGTTCTGCCAGGTTTCTGGGAGGATGATGACATCTGGGGTGAGGTAGGAGATTGTGTCCCAGACCTCGGTGGTGTGTTTAACTAGTAAACGTGCATTGAGTAGGATGCACTGGAGTCATGTCATAGTGGTCTCTACCTCTTTATCTCACTAAAGATCCATGTGAAAATTGGACAAATGCTGAAACACGTCAATGTCCTTCTAGCTTATGACTGGGTAAGTTAGTATCTTGATGGAGATGATCATAGTCAGTGGTTAGAAGATGAAATGGGAAGTCTGAGACCGTATGACAATGGAACTGAAAATAGAATCATGTGATACATTTTCACCATAGTTTAATAATTCACAATATTTTAATAAAATTAAATCTAAGAGTTATATTGTGCTGTCATGCAGCTGTGTACATGGGAGTGCCTCATGTTACCTCTATGCATCTGTTCACATCTTCTGGTGACAAATGGCAGTCTGTCCTTTCCTCTCTCTCACTGACCTATCTAGATCCTACATGTGTCCAACATTCACAGAAGAAACTCTCAGAAAATGCAATGTGGTATGTGATGGGGGCTGGAAAGGAGGTAGACCAAAACAAAATAAAAAGCTGGAAAACCATTCATATTAGAAGTAGCCATTTATTGATTAAATTACTCATCCTTAATGCAGCAAGAAAGGTCATTCCCCCATACATAATAAATATACATATCAATGGGCACAAAAATCTAAATAATACAGTTAATACAATAACTTTACAGATGTTTACAGATGTTAGTTAATTGAAAAGACAAAAAGTGCAGGTTATGTGAATCAGTTTAGACATCACATTATATGACTTTACATGAGAAAGATGAACCATCAAGAGCTTGTGCAAAGGGCGGCGCTGAGCAGTGCCTTGTAAGGCTCAGTAAACCAGAATCATTTATGAGAAAAGCTGAGAGTGCATTGGCAATTTGTTCTTGCACATTGTAAAAGAGAACCCTCTGACAATGAGCTTGAAAGGTGGTGATGCTAGATCAGTGAAACATATACTTTAATGTACTGCAGTTCCTGCTGAAGATGGACGACTCTATGGCAACATCTGGAGAACCTCTGTGCCAAGGAGTCCTTGCTTCATCCTCAGTGCCATCTTGCATTCTAAAAAGGTCCTCTCCGGAGAGTGGGGAGGTGATGGAAGGGATGCTCAGTTACCAACTGGTGAAAGACAAATGTCCATGAAATAGAATGGGTGGATTGCTGAAGGAATGATTAGCAATCTGGAACTCATGTCTTTCTTAGGTAGAAGCGGGATCTGACGTAAGAGCAAATAGTGAGGTAGGTCTTTTTATCACAGTCCCTAGCAGAGAATCAGCAGAAAAAAGATCCATCAAGTGCATATCAAAAGAGAGCAGGAGTTCATGATATGTGGACATGTGAGTAATTGGCATGAGAGGGGTCTCCTGTTCTGCTTTCAGTAGGACTGTTGGCGGAAGGAACTACCAGTCCGCTGGTAGGAAACAATACATGGATTGGACAACAGTGGAGAAGACACTGCCAATCTTCAAACTGTGGGTATTATCCTCAACTTCTAACTCTCTAGATTAAATGTCCTGCTGTAGTCAAACCAACGCACAGCTTATTGTTAGATTTGTCCTGTGTTCCTATCACAAGTTCTTAAACAACCAGTACCTCCTCCGAGGATGCACGCCTGGATCTTCTTGTTTCAAACTGCCCTATGCTTGTTGTTTTGTGTTTGAAGAGTTACTGGATGGAGGATGGTAATCAGAATATTTGTATCCAAAAATTGCTGCTTGCCTCACATAGTCCTTGATCCTTACTGGTGGTATGGAGGGCACTATGTAATCATTTGGGCCATGTCCAAATATTTCGTTCTTGGGGTATTTTTCACTGGTGACATTGTATTTCACCAACCAGCGTTCGAATATTCTGCAGAAAGAAAAGATTGAGTTGTAAAAATGGCAAGTCACTCATTTGGATACATAATATTGAAATGGAGAAGAGGGATTTTTTGTTAAAGACTCAGACTGGGGGCCAATTATCTCTTACAACATTCGGCATGCAAGTCGGGGAACAAAGGAGTTGGTAGAGTTGGAATGGATAACAGTCTAGATTCTGATGCTAGGATATCTGAGATGAGTGCACAGAGAGCTCTGTTGTGGCAATGATTTGGAAATGAGGCTAGCTCTGGCTGTTAGAATGTACCAAACATCAGGGTAAGAGAATGTGGTGGCTTGACAGCGGGCATCTAGCTAGCCCCAGTTGTACACACTGAGTGGGGAATGGGAGGTATAAGAGACTGCATGGCTAATCCCCAGCTGTTCACATTGAGTTGTTAATGGGGGGTAAGAGACTGCATGGCTAATCCCCAGCTGTTCACATTGAGTTGTTAATGGGGGGGTAAGAGACTGCATGGCATTGTTAATGGGGGTGGGGGGGGGGTTAGATACTGCATGGCTAATCCCCAGCTGTACACATTGAGTTGTTAATGGGGGGGGGGTTAGAGACTGCATGGCTAATCCCCAGCTGTTCACATTGAGTTGTTAATGGGGGGGGGTTAGATACTGCATGGCTAATCCCCAGCTGTACACATTGAGTTGTTAATGGGGGTGGGGGTAGAGACTGCATGGCTAATCCCCAGCTGTTCACATTGAGTTGGAAATGTGGTGGTGAGACACTGGGCATCAGGCCAGCCCCATCTGTGCACCTTGAGTTCATAATGTGGTGAGAGACTGGGCATCTGGGTAGCCCCTGTTGTACACTAGCTCAGTTTGGGTTATGGTGGTTTTAATCCAGCTGGACTCATTACTATTAGTTTTTTTGATAAAAAAGTATTATACGTTTTTGAAAATATTAAATACTTTTTTTGTTAAATCCAACAAAAATATCTCATTCTAAGTATATGAGATACTAAAGCCTAAAAAGTCTCTCTCTTTCTCTCTCACTTTCGTTCTCTCTTTCTGTCTCTCTTTCAATTTCTCCCACTCACCTAGACATTTGCGCACTAACTCACAGACCCACTCAGACATTCATGCACCCACTCACAGACCCACTCAGACATTCATGCACCCACTCACAGACCCACTCAGACATTCATGCACCCACTCACAGACCCACTCACTCACACACCCACTCACAGACCTACTGACTTCCTCATGCACCCACTCACAGATCCAGCACACATTGAGGCACCCACTAAAACATTGATGAACCCACTCTCACGCTCAGACCGACAATCTGACAGCCACTCTCACCCCCAGATACACCCTCTCACACCTATTCTCATGCCCAGAGAAGCTTTGGCTAACTCCTGCTGTGCACGGCGAAAGGGCTGTGCACACCATGGGTTTGGGTGGTTAGTGGGTGTTGGCCGCAGGGTCTGGCTGCAGGCCAGGTCTTGCAGGCAGCCTTCCCTGCCCATGGGTGAAGGACGTGCACTGTTGGGTGCTTATAGGGGGTTGACCTGAGGACCTGGCCGGAGGCCACGCCCCGTGGCCAACCGCCACCGCGCATGACCTAAGGCCATGCGTTGCGGTGGTTGGATTAACGTATAGTGATTGAAATCACTATACTTTAAACATAGAAATTTACAGAAAAAAGCAAAGGTTACATGAATGTTATAGTTAGGAAATATAATTTAAAAAACCATAGAAATTACCTTAAAACAAACAGAGGTTCCATGGACATTATAGTAAGGCTCACATTTTAAACGTACCAAACCATAGAAATTCACCAGTTATAGTTAGAGTTACCTCAAGTAACTAAAACTCGTGCCCTAAGGTAACCATATCTCACATCCCTCACCATGCACAGTTTTTTTCGTCAAAACCTTTACTGCAAATATTACATTGATATTATCAATGATGCTATGAAAGATGGCATTAGTGCCGTAATTTGTTGGGTAAATTGCAGTGCATGGCGAGGACGCGAGTTATAGTTACCTTAGGGCACGAATTATAGTTACTTGAGGTAACCCTAACTACAACAGTTACATTTCTATGGTTTGTACATTTAAAATGGGAGACTAACTATAACTTCCCTGTAACCTTTAGTTTTTTAAGTGAGTTTCTATGTTTTTTTAAATTCTATTTTGTAACTATAACATCCCTGTTACCTTTGTTTTTTTAGTGAAGTTCTAATGTTTTTTTTAACAAATAGTAATTTTAATTGCTATACGTTAATCCAACCACTGCGCAGTGTGAGGCCAACCCCCTATAAGCATACAACTGTGCACATCCTTCAGCCTTGTACTGGGGAGGTTGCCCGCAAGACCTGGCCGGCAGCTTTACCCTGCAGCCAACGCTCCCCAACCACCTAAACCTATGCTGTGCACAGCCCATTCGCCGTGCTCAGCGGACGTTAGTCACAGCTTCTCTGGGTGTGAGAATAGGTGTGAGAGGGTGTATCTGGGGGTTTCAGTGGCTATCAGGTTGTCTGTCTGAGTGTGAGAGTGTGTTTTACTGGGTGCGTCAGTCTGTGTAAGGGTCTGTGAGTGGCTGGATAAGGTTGTCACTGGGTCTATAAGTGGGTGCGTGAGTGTCTGACTGGGTCTGTGAGTGGGTGCATGAGTGAGTGGGTCAGTGAATGGGTGCATAAGTGCCTAAGTGGATGTGTGAATGGGAGGAATTGATTGAAAGAGAGACAGAAAGAGAGAAAACATGTGAGAGAGAAAAAGAGAGTTTTTTCAGGCTTGATTATCTCATATACTTAGAATGAGATATTTTTGTTGGATTAACAAAAAATTTATTTAATACATTCAAAACAGTTTGTTTTTTTTATTTAAAAAAAATGAGCCCAACTGGACTCAAACCCCCATAGTTCTGCAACCTTTACACTGAGATATAAGGGCTTTCTTTTTTTTAGTTCTTTGTGTGTTTTGTTAAAAAAAAAAAATGTAGGCACCACAGGGGGAGCCCGCGGTCCCTACTTTTTTAAAAAACTTAAATCTTTATAATAAAGCTCTTTACAGGCTATGTGGGACCATGGAGGAGCCCTCAAGGGCACCCCACACGGTCCATAGATTATTTTTGTTCTTACAATGCCCTTACGGGCTACCTGGCACTGCGGTGGAAGCCATTAGGTTTCGCCCACTGTACCAATGCTTCAACAAGCTCGGCGCTGCTATGTTAGCAGCTGCACGCTTGCTGAAGCATTACATCTCTGTCCTCTGCAAGTGTGCAGGGGACAGAGATGAAACTTTGGATTTTGACAGCGGGACCTGCTTTAAAGCCAAGCCACAGAAAACAGCTATGTCCCGAGGATGAGCACCCCGGGACATAGCTAGAGCCAGCCTTAGGGGGTGGCAGTCCCCAGGGCCATCAGAGGCCCCTTGGGGGCCCCCTTCAATGTTTATATAGCCACAGGGAGGTGGTGGCCCCTAGGGCACGGGGTCCCATAGGGACCCCCTTTCTTTTTATAAACATTTGCACCGGGGGCTGTGGTCCCTGGGGAAGCAGGGGGTTGGGCCTCATGGCCCCCCCAACAAAAATATAGTGTTGTCCCAGGGGGGTGGTGGTCCCCGGGTCAGCAGGGGGTTCAAGCTCCCCGCTCCAAATAACGTGTTGCCCAGGGGAGGTGGTTGTCACCGGGGCATCTGGGGTCCACAGGGCCCCAGTGCATTAATTAAGAGATCACCCCAGGAAAGTAGTGGTCCCCGGGGCAGTGAGAGGGGGACAGGAGGCTCCCCGACTTTTGTTTTAAAGAAGCCCCCGGGACCTGGCCCACCTGGGGGCATTAGGCTAACAAAGCGTGGGAGCCCGCTCTTCCATTTTCTTTTTTTTTACAAGGTGATTCACGGATCCACTGCGTCTCCTCTTGTAAACTAAAAAAAAATGCTGAGTCCCAGGATGGGTGACAAAACTTCTGTTGTTGAATTATCAGCCAATCGGATCTCAGCACAAGATTGTTAGTGGTCGCAAATCCTTTGCATCCCTAGATATATAAATTTGTTTTCCCCTTAATTTCCCCAAAACTACTGAACGGAATTACACCAAACAAAAAAAGCACTGTTTCTGGACCAGAACCTACCTTTCTGCCAAATTTGGTGGAATTTCTTTCAGTAGTTTGTGTGCTATCGCTGTTTTAAAAATCCCTATGGAGAAATGAATAGGGAAAATGTGTTTTTGGACCCCCCTTTCTCCTCCTCCCCTCTGGACGGATCACACCAAATCCTTTCAGGCAGCAGCTGACGGAACTGGTAAATCTTTTTGGAAAGCTTTGTGAAGATTCGTCAAGCGGCGCCAAACATATAGGTAAGTCCCTGCAGACCCCTATAAGAACCCAGCCCTGCACAGCCCTCCCTTCCCAGGCTGATCTTGGCCTCAGTGACCTCTTCCCCCGGGGCCCAGCATAAATAGTTTGGGGTTTTTTGGGAGATGGCTGCATGCTCCCCTGCCCATTCTCAGCCCCGGGAACCCCATCCACTGGGGACCAGCATAAAGATTTAGGCCCTCATTATGAACTTGGCGGTCGAAAAATTTCCGCCACCAGCATGGCAGTCTCGACCACCACATAATTACCACAATGACCACAGTGGGGACCGCCACAGGCAGCCTGGCATAATTCTTCATCTGACAGGGCAGTGCTGCCCTCTGGATAAAGAACCCTTGTTCAGCCAGCCATTCACTGGCAGTTTCACCTGCCAGGAAAAGGCTGGCGGAAGGGGTGCTCCGAGGCCCCCCTGTGGGCCCCTGCACTTGGCATGGGCAGTGCAGGGGCCCCCATGCACAGCCCCGTTGCGCAGGTCACTTCCCGATTTACAGGCAGTGATCTACGCGATGGGTGCTGCTGCACCCGCTGCACTGTGTCATTGACTGAGCCGTCGGTAATCTCCTGGCCCAGCAATCCGCTGGGCCGGCTGGCGGAAACACTGTTTCTGCCCGCCGGCCCAGTGATATGCTGTTTATAGGGCGGCAGGGTGAAAAGGGGGCAGCAGGAATCCCGTCATGTTCATAATGACCCCCTTAATCTTTTGGAGGGGGAGGGCCATGCAGCCTACATCCCCAGGCCGATCAAAGCCCCGTGGACCCCATTCACCGGGGCCCAGACTATATATTTATTTTTTGAGGGGGGCAGGAGGGGGCTGCATGGCCACCCTTCTCAGGCCAGTCTTGGCCCCGGGGACCTCATCTCCACATCAATGTTTGATGTGAAGCTAAATACTTTACTGTGTTCTGTGTGCAATGCAAGCACCTTCCCAATTGAGTGGAGAGGAATTGTGGATTTCATTACAGAGGTTGGGTAGTTGTCTCAGCTGGCGCACCCTTCGTTTTGGGCACAAAGGCAGTGGGAAGTTTCAGCAATATATATATATACACACATCAACATATTTAAAAGCTGTTTACTTACCTGCAATGCACTTACATTTCCCACAATTTTTGTTTCTAAAAGGCCTCATTTGAAAATGCATAATCATAAAAAGTGTTGTTCTAAAAGACTTTCAATGTAAAGGCATTTTCGTTGTAAAGCCTTTCATGGAAAGGCTTCTTGTTTTCTAACCTTTGTGATAAAGGCTGTTTCCTGGTGGAGAGAGAGTGGGCATCTGGCTAGCCACATTTGTGCATATTGAGCTTGTAATGTGTGGGTAAGAGAAAAGATGGCTCACCCTAGCTGTACAAATTGAGTGGGGGATATGGTGGTGAGAGACTGGGCAGCTGTCTAGCCCCTGCAGTACTCATTGAGTTGGGGATGTGGTGGCGAGAGACTGGGCAGCTGTCTAGCCCCTGCAGTACTCACTGAGTGGGGGATGTAGTGGTAAGAGACTGGGCAGCTGTCTAGCCCCTGCAGTACTCATTGAGTGGGGGATGTGGTGGCGAGAGACTGGGCAGCTGTCTAGCCCCTGCAGTACTCAATGAGTGGGGGATGTGGTGGCAAGAAACTGGGCAGCTGTCTAGCCCTCGCAGTACTCATTGAGTGGGGGATGTGACGGCGAGAGACTGGGCATCTGTCTAGCCCCCGCAGTACTCATTGAGTGGGGGATGTGGCGGCGAGAGACTGGGCAACTGTCTAGCCCCGCAGTACTCACTGAGTGGGGGATGTGGCGGCGAGAGACTGGGCAGCTGTCTAGCCCCCGCAGTACTCACTGAGTGGGGGATGTGGCGGCGAGAGACTGGGCAGCTGTCTAGCCCCCGCAGTACTCACTGAGTGGGGGATGAGGCAGCGAGAGACTGGGCAGCTGTCTAGCCCCCGAAGTACTCACTGAGTGGGGGATGTGGTGGCGAGAGACAGGGCAGCTGTCTAGCTCCTGCAGTACTCATTGAGTGGGGAATGTAGTGGCGATGGAATGGACTCATGGGTAGCACTAGCTAGAGAATATGGGCCCTCATTATTACCTTGGCAGACGGCTACAGCCGCCCGCCAACATCTGACCGCCGGGCGGCCGCCAATGCAGACCCACCCCGCCGCTGTCATTATGAGATCCCCGCTGGGCCGGCGGGCGGAAAACTGGTTTCCGCCCGCCGGCCCAGCAGGGATCTCGGCCGCAACATAGGAGCTGGCTCCAAATGGAGCCGGCGGTGTTGCGGCCGTGCTACGGGTGCAGTTGCACCCGTCGCGCTTTTCACTGTCTGCATAGCAGACAGTGAAAAGCTGCATGGGGCCCTGTCAGGGGGCCCCTGCACTGCCAATGCCAGTGGCATGGGCAGTGCAGGGGCCCCCATGGGCCCTGCGACTCCCCGTACCAACAGCCTTTTCCTGACAGTTCAAACCGCCAGGAAAAGGCTGGCGGTCGGGGACTTGTAATTCCCTGGGCAGCGCTGCAAGCAGAGCTGCCCTGGCGGATTATAACCGCCGGGGCAAATTTGGTGGGAAACCGCCGGCCCCGGCGGTGCGACCGCGGCGCTACCACCGCGGTCGCAATCCCCTCTGAAGCACCGCCAGCCTGTTGGCGGTGCTTCAGCCAAAACAGCCCTGGCAGTCTTGGACCGCCAGGGTTGTAATGAGGGCCATAGTCTTATAGCCCTTCGTAGCGGACTATGGGGGTCATTCTGACCCTGGCGGTCCGAGACCGCCAGGGCCATTATGACTGAAAGCAACGCCAACAGGCTGGCGGTCGGTTTTCTGCCATTTCAGCCCCGGCTGGGATAATCCGGATTATGACCCCCTTACCGCCAGCCTGTTTCTGGCGGTTTTCACCGCCAGGAAGAGGCTGGCGGTAAGGGGTGTCCTGGGGCCCCTGGGGGTGTCCTGGGGCCCCTGGGGGCCCCTGCACTGCCCATGCCACTGGCATGGGCAGTGCAGGGGCCCCCTGACAGGGCCCCCGCCAGCTTTTCACTGTCTGCCTAGCATGACTGCACCCGTCGCACGGCCGCAACACCGCCGGCTCCATTCGGAGCCGGCTCCTGTGTTGCGGCCTCATTCCCGCTGGGCTGGCGGGCGCAAACTTGGTTTGCACCCGCCGGCCCAGCGGGAATGTTGGAATGGGGGCCGCGTGAGTGCGGCTGCATTGGCGGCCGCATGCCGGTTTCCGCCTGGCGGGCGGCGGTAGCCGGCCGCCAAGGTCGGAATGACCCCCTATATCGGCTATTAGAGGCCAGCTCGAGTGCTAACAAAGAAGCAGGACTTTAATATAGCCTTATAGCCTGCTGCTGGGGGCTATATTAGTTGATAAAAGCCATCAACATGAGCTATAGACCCAAACCACAGACGAGGGTCTATGGCAAGGGAGAGGGTCTTTAACAATGGTGTATGCCGAGGCAGAAGGGCTATAAAGCTATTAGAAGATGCAGCTCACTAAGGGTAGAATGTTCAAAATTAAAAAGGGAGAAACATGAAGACAAACATTGGAATGTGGAAGCTCCAGGATTATTCCAGGAATAATAAGCCTGAAACTACTCCATTGTCTTTAATGGAGCTCTCAACTTACCAATCTTTTAAATTCCAGTGTAGCTGCTATGGAGCCAGAAGGCTATTAAAACAATCCACTTTGTGAAGACAGAATGTCTGAATTAATAAACAATGTCAACTCAGAACCCGGGAGGGGGGCTGAAATGCCCCTGAGGCTCCGGAGCCTCTGTTTACATCTGTTGCTGTGATTGTTCAACAGATAACAGCCTTTCGGCTGGTCACAGCTGTTAGCTGTTGAACACTCACAGCAATAGTTATGAAAGAAGTCTGAAGTCAGCACTTGGTTCTCGCTGTTCTTGGCTAAACTGACTTCCTCCTTCAGCCTAGCCAGGGAGACCCAGGAGGTGAGCAGCATTTCCCCCTCAACTTCTTGTGAGGCTTCAATAACATTGTGAGCTATGGGGGGAGGGTACGGCTCCTGTGTTTGCCAGATGCAGAAGCTCTGCCCAGTCCGCATAGTTTGAGGAGGCAGGCAAAACAGAGAGGCAGAGGTTGTGTATTAGGACATTGTACTTTTGAAAACAGCTGGCCTATACCATTTCAAATGGGCTGCAGCTACTCCATTGTCTTCAAGGGAGCTCTCAACATGCCAATGTTCTAATACAGAACATATACGTTAAGATAAATCTGGCCGCAATCAATGGGACCTTTTACTATGTCTAGCTGATGGTACGTGCGCCACAGTCCAGCAGCTGCAATGTGGTGCCAATGCATTAGACATCACACAGGCCAGCTGTAGAATGCAGACCATGCATCATGAGGGTGCAGGTGGCAGATTGAACTTGTCACAATCTATATTAATTAGAATGCATTACATAAACCTGGAGGGTTACATTTGGACAGGGTATGAGCTGGCACATGATTAGCCATGACAGCTGTTTAGGTGTGGATGTGATTACTGACTTGACACTGAACTCTGGCAACTCACTTTATCTGGAGCTCCCAGAATGCCCAATAAGAAGATTTAATGGACCTTGCCTGCTGTATATTACATTTTTTATGCATTTCCTTGTGTTGGCTTTTGGACACCATGATGCTCTCATTATGAGACATTTGCATGGTCCACAGTGCCCCCCAAAATTTCAAGTATCATTTTCTGAAATCTAAGGATGTCCCCTAAAGGTCAGAGTGTACACAATATCTCTGTAACGGTTCTTGCTTTAGAAGCAAGAGGCAAGGTGGTTGAGCTGTGTCCTTGTGGTCCCCAACATTTAGGCCCAAATTCATGAAAAATGACGCACAACTAGGCAGTTGTGCGTCATTCCTTTTAGCGCGAGCTAACTCCATTCCATAGTACCATCCATGTGCCATATTTATAAAATAACAGAGGGAGGTGCTTAGGACTGGCTAGTGTCAAAGAAAATGCCACTAGCCGGGCCAAAATGGCGTTAGGGGAAAAGAGCTAGTGGGTCAAAAATTACTCTAGACTGGTATGCGGCAAAAATATTGCTGCAAGTCAGCCTAGCATCATTTTTCAACACACAAGAAACAAAAAAAATATTCCTGTCTAAGTGTAGACAAGAGTCATTACCACATACCCAATGGCCACCACTGGGGACCATTGGCCCCAGGGGATGCCCAACATACCCTGTGCAAGGCAGGGGGCCCCATGTAAGGGGCCCCCAGTGGCACACCACACACTTATAAAAAAACGTACCTGCAACTTACCTGTGATGGGCTGCCTCCTCCAGTAGTGCCCCTGTGGTGTGGGTGGTGGTGTTGCTGGGGGATGGTGTGGGCATCTTCGTGCCCATTCCATGGTGTTTCCCCATGGAAAAGTGCCTCACAGCCCCTAAACTCCTGGGCTGACCCAGTCATTAAATAATGGCGCTAAGCGGGTTTAGCACCATTATTTAGGTATGCCTCCCACCAATGCGTCGTTTCTGTGCTGGGAGTTAAATATGGCGCTAGATAGATATATAGGAGCCTTGGTGACTGTTTATCTCTCATAATTGTATCAAGGTTTTAATGCAGTAGCTGTAACATCTGTTTTTTTTTACACATAGATTATTCAGGCAGTTATTTTCTAAACTATAGATTGTGCCTTACTTGTCAATGAACCCGTGGTGCAAAAGGAAGATGGGGTCGTTGCTGGAGAGGGGGACCAGGCTCATCGTTCCGCCCATGTACATGTGGAACATGTTGTGCAGGCTCCGCCTCCTTACCTCACCGTTGGATGGATCAACAAAGCCTGTGAACAGAAAATGTGATGGACTATTTGATATGAGATGTTGAGGAACATATTAGAACACACTGACTCAAGAGGAGAAAGAAGGAGCAATAAATAAGACACTAGTATTTTTAACTAATTTGCTGTCCCGTACAGGCTCAGGGATGCTGTTCCCCTTATTTGATCCTAATTTATGCTACAAACACACTGCTTGATTTAAGTGGGCATTCTTGGATTTTAAGAATGTTCACCAATGGCCGCCAATGAAGGATCCTTCTTCTACTGAACACGGCTATTCAATGCAAATACTGGTGAGTATAAGGTATTGCCCTTGGGAGTAGCTGGAAGAGTGGGGATGATCGTGTGGACCATCAGTTAATATCTTTGTCAGTCCTTGCAATTGATTGTTTACTTCTGCTTCCATTATTGCACAATTTGAAGTATAAGATTGTGTATTTTGTAGCAGGGAGTGTAACATAATCTGTGTTTCTCACATGGGTGGTTATTGAGTTGGCGGCCCAAAAACTAGATCCTGTTTATCTTTTCTGCATCCTTCATCCCAACTCAGTACCAAATCAGTGCCGGGCCCCCTCACCTTCCCTTTGATAGCTCCACCAGTAGGCTTTAAGGAGAGCATTGAAGCATAGATTCAACCTCTGCAGCCAGTCAAGCTCCAGAGTGTCCTATGGTGCAGTTGAGAGTTCTTCTGCACTGGTTGTAGAACTAGGGGTGGGCAAACCTCACTGAATTTGACTCCACTGAATTATGAAGTTACATAGGTACACTATGAATTAGCACCTGGAGCATGTTATGCTCTGAAAAATCAGCACAAACAGCACCACGCAGCTTGCAAGAGGGTGCAGCTATTCAAGTAGATTTTGTTGCCGATCAAGTACATTTTCTGGTCAAGCTCCAGCATTCGGATTGTCAGTGGTCACATTTGCCTGTGACTACCCTGTTAGAAAAGTCTGTCCGGATGTCCTCCTAGTGACCAGAAATCATGCTAGGTGGCATCAAATCTCAAACATGCTCACAAACTTACCATTCTGGAGCTGCACTATGGAAAAAATTCCACCTTGTGGGTTTTGGTGGAATTTGACCAGAATTCCATGTTAGATGAGCCACCAAAATTCCACCAGTTCTGCCAGTGGAACAGAATATTTCCCCCATACTGGGAAATGTCTCCTCAGACATAGGTTCTAGGGTCAGCAGCTGGATGACATCCTGATATCTGAGGCACTTTCCATCCGTTCACCACATTCACTCTGTAGAAATCAGTAAATACTCAAACATCTGGATTCCAGCCACCTTCTCTATCTGTTCATCCTTTAATCAGCTATGTGAAAAAAGAAGAGATATTTCACACAAAAACAAGATATTTGTGAAACACCAAATTTCACCTACCTTCCAGACAGTTGCGGAAGCTGTGCTTGGAACTGATATTATACGGAGGAGTGTCGTAGTCCTTCCACTGTAGCACGTCTTCCACTTGCTGAGCAGAGGACAACTGGTTGTTGTTGGGGTCAGCACCAGGGTTCCTATGTATAGGCTCCATCCTGCACTTATCTTCTGCACCTATGCAATACTTATCAAGGTAGTTGAACCCGCTGCAGATACTCTGGAAATGGAATGGAAGAAGTGAGGTTAGAAACTCTATGGTGAGACTAGAGGATGGTATGTCTGAGGCAGCCCATGTCAGAATGGTGTTTACTCTACTGCATACCTCCTATACAATGCCGCCACCCAAAGATTGGTCACTGCAGACCTTTTGGTGATCTTAAAAGAAACAGGACCACAAAGTCCATAATTGTCTGATCAAGGGTCCTTGTGGACTTATTAAAATCATAGAGCAGAGGCATGTGCTTGCATGACCTTTGGCTTTGGTTTTAGTAGTGCCTTGAAGGCAGCCTCAGGACTCACAGACAGGAGAGCCATCATGTTCAGTTACACAGCAGAGATCTGTGTGAGTGTGAAATGAGATTCCTATGGATTTTTTGAGGTCAGGGATGTCTTCTTCCACACATTCAGTGACCTCCTTGAAAACCAGAGCCTAGTCACGTGATCTCACCCTGGCTGCCATTGCCTCCACTCACTGTGGGTGCTGCAGTCTGGTGCAGATGGAAAGACTGAAAGCCAATCATTTGGAATGGGGATGTAGATTGTAAAGGCCCCTGAGGACAATAAGATTATTGGATTGTGAGGGCACTGCTTAGGCATTAGCTTCTCTCAAGGCTGAGACTACACCCAAGAGTTAGAAAGGTTAGAATTATTCTGCTGCCTTTTGAGAAGCAGCAGAGCGGATGGATGGATGGATGGATGGATGGCTGGATAGATGGATAGAGGGATGGACGAACGTATGGACGAATGGATGGATGGATGGAGGGAGGGAGGGACAGACGGACGGATTGATGGATGGATGGACGGACGTATGGATGAACGGATGGATGAATGGATAGATGGAGGGAGGGAAGGAGGGACAGACGGACGGATGGATGTGGTTGGATGGAGAGCTGGTAATGATTAGACAAGAATGCAGCAGCAATGTGCAAAGAGGGACTGGAATCGGTTGAAAGACATGAACAGAGATTAAAAATAAGAGAGTAAAAGCTGAGAATCATCAGCACAGCGCTTAGCAAAGAGGTTAAAATAGGTAATGATCCCAGAGGGCAGAGACATGGATGGAGTACAAGAGGGTAAGTGACCCTAGGAATGTGGGGCTTTAAAGCAGCAGGGAAAGGAATCAGACAAACAATAGGGTGGAACAGGACAGTTACAAGAAGAAGGACTGGAAGAGAATAAAAAAAGAGCTGTGCAGTAAAGGCAAACAACAGGCAGAAAGAAGACCAGAGAGGTGAACTGCAGTAGGAATGGTAGGAATGTACATGAGAACACAAAGAAAAGAGGGTCTGGGGTGACGCGCAGACGGACTGTGGTTTGTGATGGCAAGACACAGGGTTTGTACACATCATCTGTGGCAGAGAAGGAATTGTATGGGAGCCAAGAAGGAATGAGAGCAGGTGATGCACAGTACATTCCAGAGAGAAATGGAAGAAATAAAGGTCACATACTCATACATTATGTTGCTTATGTGCTGAGAAAGAAACTCAATAGCCTTAGACCAATGTGCAGCAATGTGCAGCAAAGTGCAGCAATGTGCACCAATGTGCAACAATATGCAGCAATGTGCACCAATGTGCACCAATGATTACCAATGTGGAACAATGTGCAGCAATATGCAGCAACATGCAGCAATGTGCAGCAATGTGCAGCAATATGCAGCAATGTGCAGCACTATGCAGGGATGTGCACCAATGTGCACCAATGTGCAGCAATGTTTACCAATGTGCAGCAATGCGCACAAATGTGCACCAATGTGCGGCAATGTGCACGGAGCTGCACGTTCCTATTCATACTTCCCATCTTCAATCATCTTCAATCACAAGAATCATAAGATTCATTTTCTCATCATAATGCAGAGAAATAGTATTTAAAGTCAGAACAAGAGCCTTTCAGAGAAAGTGAAGCTTCAACCATTCAATCATTTGACGCTAGTGCAGCAAAGCGCCTCGATTTACGCTATTGGCCTAATGACCGCCATGGGCTCCATGTTGTAAATACAGCGCACCCATGGTGTCGTTAAGTGGGGCGACGCAAGAGAAGTGGCGCATCAGTTTCTCGTAAATATGGCCCTCTGTGTCAAAGGCGCACACGGGTGGCACTTGCTGACGTCATCAGAATGCTACTCGAAAGTACAGCGACATAAAGTGACCAGCGGCTGGCCTTGCTTCCCAGCAGGCTGTGGACTGAAAAAACTGAGCTTTGAGCAGGGACGTGAGCAAGATACACAGGAATCTCTGATTTTTAGCAAGACATTGATACTAATGTAGACATCAGAAAAGAAGGGGTTCAATCACAGCTCTCGTCCAAAGTTTGCCACCTAGTATCTTAAAATGGTGCCAACTTCATTGTAATTACATATAATGTTTTTATTTTACTTACTATAATGTTAGTATCTGATTTTTCAAATACTCTTCACTAAAATTGGTCTTTAACATATTCATAAACCTTTTCAAGATTATAGTGGGATTTCTTGTGTGTGCATCCTTCAGGGAAAGATGTCCCAGTAACTCCCAAACACAATGTATCCCTGAGAGTCTCTGCCAGGGTTTCATCTTTAGTGGATGGTCATTATCTCCTGGTATGTTGTGGGACAGGCAAAAGTGACAGTTGATTTGAACCTCTGCTTGCTGAAGGGCCAGTGAATATACTGGACCATGCTTACAGGGAGACCTGGAAATATGTCTCAGCAAATGGGGAGAGTAAGGAGATACCATCAGTTGTGGCTGACAGGGCTCTTGGGTGTGCCTACCAGTGACCCTCTTCCATCTTCTAACTCCTGGTGATGTGGGTCATGAAGGATATGGATACTTGGTTTGTGGTTTTAAATATGTTGGAGTCAGTGTTCCCCATGTAATGCCACAATCCACTGCCCCAGAGTAAAGGGCTTCGCATTAAAGGCAAAACACAGCAACTGTACGTGGTGAAGCTAGAGAGAGGCATGTGTATTTTCCTTTATGATACAGGTTAAGTTTCAAGAGATTCCTACTAATTAGCTCTTGGTCAAGAGGCACTTGTGTATTGCAGTGCAGGAGCACTGGGTTGAGTTCCCCACATGAACACCAGTGCAGAAAACCATCCCATTGTATGCACACATTGTTTTTCCCCACTTTGCACCCCCCTCTATTATACACCACTTCATCGCTTGCAGACCAGTACACACATTCCTGGGCACATACATTCATCATTGAAAGTTTATAAGCAAACAGGCAAAGTTGTGTATTTACCTTCCAGTTGCCAAAGTACGAAGAAGAAGTCAGCAAACCCTGGTTATCGCTCTTGCCCATCATGTCATCCGTGCAGATGCTGCAGGTCCTGCCCTCCATGCTCCAGTCGTAGTACGGAAGCGCAAAATCATAGTCGTGGGTCAGAATCTGTATTTCCCTCTCAAAGAAGAGGAGGTACCACCGATGCCAAGGAAGGAAGTTGGGGCCTTCATGAGCAAGGTTTATTACTCCATCAAAGAGATTATCCAGTAGGAATGAAGAAGAGGAATGAAAGTGCATCCAGGCAAAGACATCATAGACAGAGGCTTCTACGAAGCGGAAGGTGTTTCTGTCATATCTGTTGCCAGTAATGAGAATTTTATATCTTGCACTTGTTTTCAACTTTGCAAGGCTCAGGTAACTGAAAAATGTTAATCTCTCCTGACGTGAGAGCTCACGGATCTCTCTCCGGATGATGGTCTTCTTCTCAGTGCACTTGGCTCCACAGAGGCCAAACTTACATTCCCCACAGTCAAAGCCAGCGTAGTTCCCATTGCAGACACAAACACTGTCGTAGTACTCATGGGGCCAGTCTAAGCGGTCATCGTTCGGCTGAGTGTAGCTCCTCTTCTCTGAATACGTCTGATGCATGAACCTGCAGCGTCCTCTTCCTGAGGCTGCCCCACACATGCTGCCGTCCTTCCACTGGGGACAGCAGCGCCTGTCCTTCAGGGCCTGGGCAGTAGTGCAGGCCGTGGGGAACTGGCCCACGACCCCACAAAGGAACACAGAGAGCAGCACAAAAGAGGTCAGCATGGTTACCAGATATCTTTGGGTCTACCTGAGGAGGGAAAAAGAATTAATGAATTCAGTGTTACCCTGACAGGAAGGGCATGATTTAGAACAGCTTATGTGGGCACGGCAGAGGTCATTAGTGAAACAACAACATTGGTTTAAAAAATACAACTGTTGATGGGAGCCAGCCTCAGAGGAGCCTGGGTCTCCCACTTCTACCTGCTTTGACCAGAATCATTCCTCTGATTGGCTTGATGCCTATGTCTTTTGATCAAACACCATCTAATCTTTGTAAGTGTACATGGATCTGTGTGCCGAGAAATTGACATGAGGGGTCAAAATACAAAAGTGAAGGTTTTGGAGGATAAAATGAGTCAAGAGTCTGTATAAAGAGCCAGGAAGCCATCTAAGATGTGAAGACCCTGGTGAAAACCAGAAGGAGGAGCAAAGCTTCTCTACATGGAGCCCAGAAGTGGAAAGGAATAGTAAGGAAAATTGAGCACATTTAAATCTGCTCATTTCTGACTATACCTTTTTCTATGCTGTCCAGCATTGGTCATCTTCCATATGCTAGCATCTATTCCCTTGTTTAGGTTCCTACATTCAGATCCAATCCTCAGATCTGGAGTATCCACTTACTTGGAGCTCGAATCGGATCCTGTGATCTGCTTCTTTATCAGTATTCTCAAGCTCTTGTTTGCTGAAGTTAAAATGATCCCAAACCCCTTTTGAGCTGCATCTGTGGCACTCTGGGTACTCTGGGTCCCACCCTCAGACTAATCTCTTTGTTCATAGTAGAGATCACCACATGCTTGAGGCTGTGAGTATCTCAGACCCTCTCCAGTCTGTGTTCTCCAATCACTCCTCTGGAATCCCACTCTAAAGCTCCTCTGTTGGCCGAGACCGAAGATCCCCAGTTCTCTGATACCCTGAGACCCTTTGTAGTATGTACTCTCCTTTTCCCCCACACGCTGATGAGTGAAGTCCAACCTCTAGACTTGACTCCTCAACTCCATTGGACAGCTCCAACTTCTCCAGAGCTCTGATCACCTTTTCTCAGTCTAACCACTGCCTGTCTCAGTAAGTGTCTCTAACGTACTGTATATTTGTGAGCAAACCATTCCCTGGGATACTAAGAGTGTATTTACTGAGTATTTGGTCAGCACAACAAATACCGCAGACTCAGCCCTGCTCAAGGCCTTCCTAGTCTGCGCATATAAAATCAATGTGGCACATATTGGTTGGGTTGTGTTTCTTTGGATGAGAGAATGTTGCTTACGGAAGCTGGGACTGCATCTCACAACTCCTAGTTTCACACTCAGAACTCAGACAAGATCATCCCTCAATGCAGGTCAGGCTCCTGCCACTGGCAAAATGTTGAAAACTAAATATATTTTTCATGTCAACTATTCTTATTGTGTTCAAATTTCCACACTACTACATGTTCCCAGCTTGGAGTGCATGCGCTTGCTACAACCTAAATGGGGCTCCTTCCTCTCCAGGGTTCATCCTGATGGGATGCAGGAGATTCCTATTTGTGGGGGCAGAGATGAGTGGCATGCTCAAGTACATGACGTGCTGCGATGTGGAGGGATGAAGAGACGTGGATGATCTCTACCGTCCACTGTCACCATTGAGAGGGTCTTCACTACGCTCTTCTGGAAGGGGTGTAAGATGGTAGGGGGTACAATAAATAATGCACCCAGCATTCCATCAAATCACCGGAGGCACAAGAGTGACAGATTCATTATAGGTTTATTATAATTACAGGTTTTTGTGTCAGGCATGAAAGCTTTTGCTAGAACACTGGCTGCTAGATTACTAATGCACACAGTTGGCTTCTTGCTGTCTTCAGCTTCCCAGCTCTCATTGTATAACCTTGCCCTCATGCCCCTATGCAGCTTCTAAGCTAACACTAAACAGTGTATATGCCCAAGACCCTGGTGAAAGTAGGCCCTGGAAGGAGGTGGTGAAAAACAAGTGTGCAGGGGACCACGTGGCTGCTGAGAAGGTTCCCTTCCGCACTGGGGCATCCCATAGCAGTCACCAGCAGGTACATGGATGCAGAGATGAGTCTACGGCCTATCAGGCACAGGATAAGGCATGCCCTGACATACAGGAGGACCGCCAAGACAGTGCTTTAGGCAGACTACAAAGCACCTCATTAGAAGGATGCCATTAGGACCCTGCCAGAGACATGTTTCAACCATAGTGTATCCAACTTTGTATGATTTCCACGGGGCGGTGTATTGATAACACGAAAACAAAGGGCCGAACACCTTCTTAATATACATCTACAATGGCTCTGTCACATCCATCATGTTTGTGACTGATTATCTCATCCACCAAACTCTAAGTAAGGCTTTGTGTCCCAGATCCTTAGAAAGCACACATGAAAACACTCCTTTTGTAGAAAGAGAAACCCACTCATAGACAGTATGTACTCTCACTGCTATGGACACCTCTAAAGGCTTGAGTCTGCATTAACTTTTCTTGGACCAACACAAACAAATATACACAAGTTCATGGAATGCCACAGATGCCTTTTTGTGGTGGCTCTAAGCAGCACACAGAGCCCATGGGCATACGTCTGTTATGGGAGAAGGAAGGCCCTGGGTAGATGTAGGCCCCAGACTCTGACTGGGATTTCTAGAGATGTAAGGGTGAGAGAGGAGCAGCTCTGAGATTGTGGACCTAAGGCTCTCGTGCCACTGCCTGGCTACAACCCATGACTCAAACAAGGGACATTCTTCCCTGTGTGATGCAAAGTGCCTGACATGGTCCCTTCATACCATGGGCCTGGAGGAACTGGTAACAGAAGCAAGAATAGTGGGTTGATGAATTGTAATACTGTGGCCACAGGAAACGGGTGAAGGAAATGTTCAAGAGAAATACAATTTTCATTACATGGGTTGATCAAGCAGGAAAAAGGGATAAGGAAGAAGGGAAAGGAGAGCCTGGCAGCCCTCATCCATGGTCAAGCACGCTCACCAATTTAAGATCTGGGCAGGAAATGTGGGTCTGTAAAGGAGGTTTTGCAATAATGAGAGAAGTTAAAACCAAAAGGATTTGAGTAACTTGTTTAGAAGTTGTAGGAAGGTTTGATTCAATGTAGTTTGCATGAGAGGGAACCCATAGTGTGCCCATTGCTGATGGGAGGATGAGGTGCTTTAATAATGAACCAAAGCCACATCTGTGAGCTTTCTACTCTCATGGGAAGGCGGGAAGCATGGATACCATCCAAACTATGCCAGGCATGCAGGACATGTGCCATGCTCTGAAAGCTATAATTGAAAGTGATTTTTTCCCATGTACCTTGGCACTGATGGCACTCTAAGCAGTGTGTGCACAGAAGGCATGCAAGTCACATGCTGCCCTTCCTCGGGGGCAGAAGCAGCTGAGGAGGATAGCATCAGGTTCTCTTTTGCCCCCACCAATGCCTGGCACATACCTCTTGCTTGGCACAGTGAGGTGTGTGCAGATTATCTGATAAACAAGCAGCAGCATGCCCAGCACAGCAGGTGCACAAAGGATGGCATAGTGTGCCAGTGCCCCAGGACAGAGTCAGCAGGAGCACTACAGGTGACCAAAGCTGCTAAGCATATTCTATGAAGCAGTCTAGGGTGTTGCCAGCAGAGCAGGACAATTCTCAGGGTAAATGAGGAATTAACAGAAACACAAGTTACAGCAACAGCTCCACTGAGCAGGCAGCACTGTCTCCAATGTGTGAAGACAATACACAAACTCTGGAGCACACAATCTACCACCAAACCAGAGACCTGTGGGAAACACAGAAAACTAAGGGAAGATGTCACCCCATCAGGATTACACAGCGAGCTCTGGAGTGGATCATGGAACCTCTGAACTATACTTGCCACTTCTATGTACAATGTGGCTGATCAAGGAGGGCTCACAGGGTCACAGAAGTAATTCTAACATTTCAACTACGAAGTTCCCTTCCAGACACTGTGTTTTACTCTCTTGTGCAGGTGTCTCGGCTTCTAGAAAAGAGAGGGGGGGGGTATGGTAGCGAGAGAGGGATGCGGGAGAGAGAGAGAGATTGTGTGTGTGTGCATGTGTGCGTTTGTGCGTGCGTGTGTATGTGTGTGTGTGTGTATGCATGCACACACATGTATGTAGGTACACAAGTGTGCATTTATGTTTAACAGTGTGTTCATGCATAAGTGGTTATGTGTTCTGGGTGACATGAAATTGTTTTTTCTAAATTTTCTTAAAGTGAGCAGGTTAAAACATTTAGAAAAATATGAGCAGTAGGAATTCAAAGGTGGTGGTTGGTCACTCTCAAAGGAAGGTGTGAGGCTGACATAGGCAGACAGTTAAATATGAATACTGCAAAGCCTGGACTCTGTCTGGCGGAAACAACTAGCAAGCAGATGAGGCCGTCCCTAGGTTCATATACAAGAGGGGTGGTCTAGCTTAGATGAGTACAGTATGACAAAGTACCCCCTTCAGGTATGGACCTCCAAAACTACCTGTAGATGTTGACACGTCTTCATAGTGATCTCTACTTTAGCAGATCAGAGGCTAAAACAATGCCTCTGTGACCTTGAGCTCAATCTCAGAAATGGATTGCACAATGGACCTTCCAGTATACACACCAGACACCACTGCACTCCAGGATCTAGCATCCCGGTCACTGGAAAAACAGAATCCTCTCCTGTACTGTACCTCTGTGCTCAGGCGGAGCTTTCCGAAGCTGATGAAGGTCCACCTCCTCACTCTCCAACCTTCTTCAGCAGGTGCTGGGAGTCTGCAAATGGACACATATTTATAGGGCCTGCACATCATGAGAAACTGGTCCCCAAGAATGGGGTGGGACCAGCTTTCCTCCAGGAAGTTGTGTCAGAGCAACAGGGGAGGAAGCAGCCTGCAGGCAGGCTGTGTGAGTGTAGCAAACACCAGATTTCACAAGAGTGGGAAAGGCAGTATGAGCAGCACTGATTCACCATCAGGTTAATTTAGGAACACCATGATCTATATTTAGCTTAGGTGAGCTATGTATGGAAAGCAAACGTATACATTCCATTCTCACTGCCAGCAGCACTTTTACATAACAGTTGAAAAATTCCACAAGCAAGGCACATTCCTCAGAGTCCTGATAGATAATCACATTCCCATACTGGAAATGCAGATTAAGATATACACCCAATATTTGCAATTGCATTTTTGGGATAAGTCATTAGGGATGACAGATTGGACCGTCTCAATCCAATGAGTTACCCTTTCCAGCACTAGGAGGCAGCAATACATATTTCAGTGTAGTGCCTAGCAGTGATCCAGAAACCTTGCATTGTACAGAAGGAGGTTGTGAGGCTCAACACCTCTGCAGATTGGACATGCCCAGGGCTGCACAGTAGCGGCTGTCCTGCCATTACCTCAGGAAGGGTATGTGCCTTCCAGGCTGCCTTCAGCCAGTGGGCATCTGTGTTTTATTCCTCCTCTGACACTGGGATGTTCGACAGACGTACATGAGCTGGAGATGGCGGTTTCAGGGATCTCACATCTGGAAAGTAAATAATTCACATCTAAAGTGTATCTTACAGACAACTGTGGTCCGAACAGATGCAGCTGTTCCTCATCCAGGCGCCAGGAGTGCAGCAGCCCACAGGGAAAATCAGATTAATTGGAACTGGCAGTAAATTTATCTTGGAAACAGGAGGGGGAGTTAAGAGTAAGTACTCAGGTATGTATTTAAGGTACACTAGTACTCTTGGTAGGTTGTCAAAGTACACTAGTACCTTAGATAGGTAGTCAAGTTACATTAGTATCCTGAGTAGGCAGTCAAGGTACACTAGTACTTTAGGTAGGTAGTCAAGGTACACTAGTACTCTAGGAAGGCAGTCAAGGTACACTAGTTATTTAGGTGTGGTAGTTGAGATACACTAGTACTCTAGGGAGGTAGTTAAGGTACACTGGCACTCTATGTAGGTAGCCAAGGTACACTAGCACTCTAGGTAGGTGGTTAAGGTACACTAGTATGCTAGGTGGGTAGTCAAGGTACACAAATACTCCAGATACGTAGGCAAGGTACACTAGTACTCTAGGTAGGTAGTCAAGGTACATTAGTACCCTATATAGGTAGTCAAGGTACACTAGAAATGTAGTTGGTAGTCAAGGTACACTAGTACTCGAGGTAGGGAGTCAAGGTAAACTAGGACCACAGATAGATAGGCAAGGTACACTAGTACTCTAGTAGGCAGTCAAGGTACACTAGTATGTTAGGTGGGTAGTTGAGTTACACTAGTTGTCTAGGTAGGTAGTTAAGGTACATTGGTACTCTATGTATGTATCCAAGGTACACTAGTACTGTAGGTGGGTAGTCAAGGTACACTAATACCCTAGGTAGGTAGTCAGGGTACACTAGTACTCTAGGCAGGTAGTCAAGGTAGACTAGTACTCCTGATAGGTAGGCAAGGTACACTAGTACTCTAGGTAGGTAGTCAAAGTATACTAGTACTCTAGGTAGGTAGTTAAGATACACTAGTACCCTATGTTGGAAGTAATGGTATACTAGTAATCTAGGTAGGTAGTTTAGGTACATTAGCCCACAATGCGTAGCAGAGAATACAGACAGACGTCCCATGAACCTTCTGCTACAGCCAACCTGAAAAAGGTCTACAACTGGAATTTAGTTATGCCAATAATGTTCAGGTTATAGATGAGTCCTCCTCACCACTGACCCAGACCCAGCACAAACAAAACAGCTGGACTGGTATTTTTAGGGGGATTTATTACAGGCAAACCTAGTGCATAATACATGTGAACTGTTAGAAATGGGGTCTCTAGTTGGCAGCGGTATACACCTTTGTCCAAATAGGATCACAATCTTAGCCAGGATAAGTCACACACAATTCAAATTATCCTGTGCCCACCCTCTGGTAGCTTGGCACTGAACAGCTTAACTTAGAAGGCAATGTGTAAAGTATTTGTGCATTAAATCATGTAATAACACAGTGAGAACACCACAGAAAGACACCACACAGATTCAGAAAAATATAGGATATTTATCTGATTAAATGCAGTTCAAAACGATCAAGATTTGATAAGTACAAGTTGAAATATCATTTTTGAATTGATAAAAAGAGTCTTTAGTTCTTAAAATTAACAATGGTCTCTTGCAAGCACAAAATACCTGGTTTGCGTCAATATTACACACATGAAGCCCGCAGAGGAGGAGATGCGTGGAAAATGATCGGTGTGTGTCAGAATTCCAGGCGCACACAGATCATGCGTTGATTCCTTTCCACGTGGCAAGGGCTTTGTGTTGAATTCCGGCACGCAGGCTTGAATGCTCTTTGCAATGCGGGGTCTTTTCACACCCAGGGACAATGCATGGAAATCCTATGCATGCTGGATGAAGTCACAGATGCTGCGTCGATCCAGTGGTTGATGCGGGGAAGTTTCTAACGCACGGCTGGCGCTGCGTCGATTTCTCTCGCACGAAGTCAGGATGTGTTGTTCCGGCTCGGCGATGCGTCAATCCGGTGGACTGTGCGTCAAAGGTCCATTCGCAACACTGGTGCTGCGTCAATCTCCACTCGGGAAGCCCGGCTGCATCATTCTGGTTCGGCAATGCAGTGATTTTCTCACTGCTGGGCAGGCTGTGGGTCGATTCTGGCAGGCTGTGCGTTGATTTTCGCCACACAAGGAGTTTCTTTGCAGAGATGAAGTCTTTTTTGGCCCTGAGACTTCAGGAAACAGGAGGCAAGCTCAATCCAAGCCCTTGGAGAGCACTTCTCAGCAGAGCCAGAGGCCAGCATTGCAGCAGGGCAACAGCAAGGCAGCAGCCCTTTACAGCAAAGCAGTCCAAGTGAGTCCTTTGGGCAGCCAGGCAGCTTCTTGTGGTAGGTTGCAGGTTCTGGTGCAGAGTGTATGTCCCAAGAAGTGTCAGAGTTGAGAGGGTAAGAGACCCAGTTTATATACCCAAATGTGACTTTGAAGTGGGGGAGACTTCAAAGAGTGGCTTAGAAGTACACAAGGTCCCCTCGTGTCTGCCAGGGTCGCAGTAGGGGATTAGGCAGTCCATTGTGTGAGGGCAGGCCACTTTCCTTTGAAATGTGTCAGGCCCTCCACCCTTCCGGCCGAGGAAGACCCATTCAGTTTTCAGATGTGCTCAGGTGTGACTGAGCATCCTGTGTTTGTGGTTGTCTGGGTGAAATGCACAAGGGAGCTGTCAACCAGCCCAACCAAACGTGGATATGAGACATGCTGTAAGGCACAGAAGGATTTTAAGTGCAGAGAAATGCTCACTTTCTAAAAGTGCCATTTCTAAAATAGTAATATTAAATCCAACCTCACCAATCAGCAGGATTTTGTATTTACCAATCGGGCCATACTAAATATGACCTGTTTACCCTTTTCTAATCAGAATCCACCACTCAAACAGTTTATGAGGATAGCCCTAATGTTAGCGTATAAAAGGAGCAGGCCTCACAGCAGTGGAAAACGAAATTAGGAGTTTTCCACTACCAGGATATATAAAACACACAGATATATGTCCTGCCTTTTACCTACACAGCACCCTGCCCTATGGGTTACCTAGGGCCTACCTCAGGGGTGACTTATATGTAGGAAAAGGGGAGTTTAAGGCTTGGCAAGTATTTTTACATGCCTAGTCGAAGTGGCAGTGAAACTGCACACACAGGCCTTTGAATGGCAGGCCTGAGACATGGTTAAGGGGCTACTTATGTGGGTGGCACAACCAGTTCTGCAGGCCCATTAGCAGCATTCAATCTAAAGGCCCTAGGCACATGTAGTACACTTTACTAGGGACTTACACATATGCCAATTGGTTTTAGGGAGAGAGCATATGCACTTTAGCACTGATTAGCAGTGGTAAAGTGCGCAGAGTTCTAAAGCCAGAAAAAAAGTGTCCAAAAAATGGAGGGAGGAATGCAAAAAGTAAGGGGTGACCATGCTAAGGCTGTCAGGTGTAACATAAACAAATTGTGCAAATATGACATTTGCAGCAGCAATAACAAAAATAACAAAAATAAAGCACATGTGCAATAATAGAAGAACTTAGAGGACATTGGATGGCCTTTCTTTCTCCAGACCTGACCCCAAGGAAAGCTGTCCTGTGCTTGCACAGGTCACACACTGCTGTCTGAAGTAGTGCTTAATTTGTAAATAAAAACGTGCTGGTGTCCAAAGCTCTCCTTTCAAACATGTGGCATTTAAATGTGCAAGCACAGACTATCAAGGCATCTTGGGCCTCTTTAATCCATTCACTGCCACTCCCTGCCCCTTCGGGTCGCTCTTGCATCTTTCTGCTTTCTCGCTTTGTGACGCTTTTTCATTTTTTTCTTTCTCTGCCTTTCCCATATGTGTCTTTTGCCCACAGTAAGGGGCATATTTATACTTTGTTTGCGCCGTTTTAGCATCATATTTTTGATGCCAAAACATTGCAAACAACTCCATATTTATATTTTGATGCTAGGCCCGTCTACCATAAAAATATTGGACTTATCATCATTTTTTGGATGTGTGAACCCACCTTGCGTCAATGATATCCAAGGTAGGTGCTTCCATCCAAAAAATTACGCTAAGCCCTTAGCGCGATATTTATCCCCCAATGCAAAAATGATGAACGAGTGGGAAGTGGACCCAAATAATGACGCAAAGCTCGCTTAACATCATTATTTAACGCCTGGGTCTGACCAGGTGTTGAGGTACGTGTAGACCCATTTCCATGGCCAAACCCCATAAAATGGGCCCACAGGTGCCCACCACGAACCTCAGGAACACCCCCACCCACACCAGAGGGACGCCAAAGGATGGGGACCCCATCCTGGGTAAGTATGGGTAGGTATCACATTTTTTTTTCTGTGCCATTGGGGGCCCCTTACATGGTCCTCCCTGCATGGCACTGGGTCTAATGGCCAATATGGCCATTGGGGTGGTGGGCATGACTCCTGTCTTTACTAAGACAGGAGTAATTTTTGGGTGGTATTGCATCATGTTGTGATGCTAAGCTGGTTAATGCCATATATATTGCATTAACCAGCATAGCGTCATATCTGGTGTCCTAACGCTATATTCCCCTACCGCCACCCAACCCCCCCCTTCCCGCATAGCATCTTTTCTTTTGATGCTAGCCTAGCCAATCCTTAGTGCCGGCTTGCTCCATTCCATAAATCTGGCACTCAGGAATGATGCAAGCTGATGGCAAACTTTTTGAGGCAAAACTTTGTTTGCGTAGCTTTGCGCCAAAAAGTATAAATATGGGCCTAAGTGCTGGCCCTCAAATTAAGTGCCAGTGCCCTGGACTGGAAACCACCAGTTCAAATTAGCACTGGTCTGAAGACCTTGGGGAGATCCTCCTGCATGGAACAAATGACAGAGCAAGATGTCCTATGTGTAGTCATTTTCCACCAAGGTGCCCTTGTGCTACTAACATGTGGTGCAAGCAATAGTTTTATCATTTGTGTTGAGTGCTTTATACTCCTGCAAGAGGTTGGCATTACTATGTAGAAGTACAAAAAAACCATTCTCTATGTGTTGTATGTATATGAAGTTAAACGAAGGAAAGGCACACCATCCCAGAACATATGCTTAAAAGATCCTATTGTAACACATACAATAATGTGTTAACGCAGAACATAGCTTAGGGGTCAAACACTTTACAATAATGTGCAGTAAAACAGCACTTCATGAAAGTAAAAATGTTTAATAAATCACTCTTAAATGACTGGCAGCCTATGGGGACGGCACAACTAACAAACCCAACATATGATGAAGAATTGTTTTGTATTGTATTGCAGTATGTATACAGCACTTACTGGCCCTAGGTGGGTTGTTGAAGTGCTTGCAAAAATGGGTATCACGCTACACCTTAGGCTGCGTGGTTGCAAGTGTGTTGTCTTTGTTTTGATCCCATGTCCGAGGTCTTTCCATGTCATGTGTGAGGACCACCGAGGTGCGGTTATCGTGTTATGGGAAGCATTGCTAGAAGTGTGATGGGTGAAGTGAGATGCAGGGCACATCGTATGGTCTTCAGTAAGATGGCAGCTGTGAGCTGCTCTGCAGAGCCATTTGCAGTATTTCTTATGTTCATAGTCACTGAGCTCGTTACTGGACATGTTGACCATTCTTAGATAATTTGTATAAAAGTGTGTGGTCTGAAGCAGGCGTAACTTAAAGGGGAAAATGGCGGCAAGATCTGCTAAGATGGACTTTGCTAAAATCATGCCAGACCTAATTGTCATTGTGAGGTGTCAGTAAGCGGTCACAGTATCTAGCTAGTTGGGACCTGCCGTGGTGGACTACATTAAACATTCTCCGTTGGCCAGTGGCACGTGGCAAACCTCGTCAGCTGGTACTGGGAGGTTTATTTGAGGTGGACTGGTACCACAGTGGGGGATGGGCATGACCCTTAGCAGTTGTGTTGTAAGTGAGTGTGTCCAGCAGAAAAAGGAAATTATTACACAGCCTGCATGAACTATAATTCACTGCCCAGTCACTGAGTGTTATGGTATCACTACTAATGTGGTTTATACATTCAATTTGTGTTGTAAGTGCATTTACAAAGCACTTACTTCCTTGGTGAGGCGCTGTACTGGTTTACACCATGTAGCACTCTGCTCTCGATAGTTAGTCATTTTTTTCTTGACTATTGCTGGTTATTGGGATTAGTTTTCTGCTCTTAAGGAAACCAAGCCATATTTTCTATGAGGTGGATTAAATTAACAGGATTTAGCTGTGGTCTTTTGTGGAGGGTGGGGTATGTGAATTCATGCTCTGGTTGGTGGTTCTAATTGATAAACTATAGGAGATCAGGTGTTGCTAGGTTGCAGGGGTATGACTCTTAAAAGAGAAGTTGTGACCCTCGAATGAGATATGGAGAATTTGCTGAGATGCAATTACAAGTTTTAAGGGACAAGAGGCACACAGAGGAGGGAAGGAGGGAGACAGGAATTTGACTGGAAAGGGAGAGTCAGACATCTGAAGTTAAAAGTTAGTCAGTTTTCATGCAATATGTTTAGTATTATTTTTGAGGTTTTTGAGATGGCATGCAAAACTGCAAAAAGAAAACCTGACTTCCTTGTGTTGCAATATCACTGTAGTCCGTGCGACATCAGCACACACACACACACACACACACACAAACCACCATTGCACACGGAGTGAACACACTTACAATAAAAATGCTTCATTTTCTCATAAAATGCGATGGAAGGACACCAGCAACTGGAATGTTGTGTTTTGAATGTTTGTGCCAGAGATGCTCCCACCACTGATGATTAGGGCGGGGAGAAGGAGGGCAGAGTCTGTTTCAGTGTGTGTGTGAGTAATGCTCTCAGTGTAGGTAGCTCTAGGGATGTCTCCAGTCTGAAGCATCCACAACACAGGGACACCGGATTGTGCAATCCTGCATCTGGTTGTCACTCAGCATCCCTGTCACCGCAAACAGGCACACAAAGAGAAAGGCCCTGCCTAGAACCGCCCTCAGCTGAATAATAGAAACTGCAGTCCCACCCCTTTCACTTAAACATCTACCAAACCTGCAGTGCTCCGGGACTCAAGCTGCAGGCACAACAATAAATCATTTGACGAGTGCCAGATGTCAATCTGGGCACCGTGTGTCCCACCACACTGGTGCTCACCCCCACAAAATATCCAGAATAACATTTCTTAGTGATCCCAGTCATCTTTCCATATACCTTCTCCCAACCTCAGAACACTTTAAAATAAAGAAACCTGCCCTCTCCAAGACTGGGAGGCATTTCAATATTCCAATCCCTCGAAATGTTAACTGACGCGACCAGACACATCACAACAGAAGCAGCGTAAGATGTAATCTTACTCTTAGAACTGCACATAACATTGTGAGTCACTTCCCAAGACCCTGATTTAAGAAAAGTGCCACTGCACCCAGTCCAGCGCCCCCTAATGCCACCATGCGTGCGCTCTATCTAAGATACGGCGCACCATGGTGGTAGTTAGGGGAATGAGCATCAAAATGTTTGACACTAGTTCGGATCTTTGCAGGATTAGCATCAAAGATGCTGATGCTGATCCTGCAAAGCTCATTGAGACGCATTGTAATCAATGGAAGCCCCTTTTATGCCTGCTCTGAGCAGGGTTAAAGGAGCTGAAATAAATGATGCAAAGAAATCTTTAGATTGCTTTGCGCCATCATTTCATCCCCCCTAACGGAGGAACGCCCCCTTTGCATACATTATGCCGTGCACCACTCTGTAAATTTGGCGCAGTGATTTTGGCGTCATTGGGCCACATTAGCGTAAAACATGACGCTGATATGGCTCCAGGAGGCGCTGGGGGCTCGTAAATCAGCCCCTCCGTACATGGGCTCTCTGTCTGCCATCCCTGCGTGTCCCCACACTCTAGTCTTACAGGAAATGGTTTCTTTGAGCTGCTCCATCATCGGCTCCTGATTGGTGACCACAGAGACCCTGATTGCAAGCTGGGTGGAGGGTGCATCTCGGTGGAATACCGCTCCAGCCAATCAGAACTCGCCCTTCTTTCCGCACCTGTCCCTCTTCTATCAGCCCAGCATGTCAAATGTATTTTGTTGCATAGTTAACTGAAAAGTTTACAAAAAGCTAAAGCACAGTAACTTTAAAAACTATAACATTGTACAAAAATAGTCAAAATCTACTGCAAGTGCAAAATTTAAAAACCAACATTTTACCAAAAAATGTAAGAGATCGAATTGAATGACAAAAAAAGTGCCAAGGGGGCAACGCTGTTTAACCATGTGCAAGTCTGCTTACAGTGCTGAACTGACATAGCGCCATGACGCTGGGAAGGGAACCAACGACTGGACACTCTCCGTGGACCAGTTCATTGTCCACAACTCGGACGGGACAGGAATTGAAAATTCAGATTTATTCTCAAAGTGCCGAAGTGACAACACTGCTGATACCAGGGGCGCCCGCTGCCCGCTGCCCGCTGCCCGAGCGCCGGGATCTCCCCACTCAGCCGCCGGCCGCTCTCTGGCGAGTACTCGGCTTATTGGCGCAATGTCTAGACGTTATCACTGGGAATCAAGCCTCATATTCCCCCACTGTAGTACTGGAATGGCAATCCATCAATTAATCATTCAGGATCCATAAAGTGTGGCACATCACCCGTGGGGGCCTCAGGGCGCTGGCTTGTCAGCAGGCCCAGCCGGGGCGCGGTAGTGAGGGAGCACCAGGGGTTGGCACTCAGAGGGGTGCCGTGTAGACACATAGGCCCATATTTATACTTTTTGACGCTAAACTGCGCTAACGCAGTTTAGCGTCAAAAAGTTTTGCGCCGTCTAACGCCATTCTGAAGCGCCATGCGGGCGCCGTATTTATGGAATGGCGTTAGACGGCGCAATCAGACCGGCGCTGCCTGGTTTGCGTGGGAAAAAACCACGTAGACCAGACAGCGCCGGCGTAGGGGGAAAATGGCGCATGGGCGTCTTAAAATGGGGCAAGTCAGGTTACGTCGAAAAAATCGTCTTAACCCGACTTGCGCCATTTTTTAACGACGCCCATCCCCCATCAACATGACTCCTATCATTGTAAAGATAGGAGTCATGCCCCCTTGCCCAATGGCCATGCCCAGGGGACTTCTGTCCCCTGGGCATGGTCATTGGGCATAGTGGCATGTAGGGGGGCACAAATCAGGCCCCCCTATGCCACAAAAATTTTTTAAAAAAATACTTACCTGAACTTACCTTAATGTCCATGGGATGGGTCCCTCCGTCCTTGGGTGTCCTCCTGGGGTGGGCAAGGGTGGCAGGGGGGGTCCCTGGGGGCAGGGGAGGGCACTCTGGGCTCATTTTGAGCCCACTTGTCCCTTAACGCCATGCCTGACCCAGGCGTTAAAAAGCGGCGCAAATGCGCCGTTTTTAGCCACGCCCACTCCCGGGCGTCTCTTTTGCCCGGGAGTATAAATACCACGTAAAGGCCTGGGAGTCATTTTTTAGACGGGAACGCCTCCCTTGCATATCATTAACGCAAGGAAGGGGTTCACGCTAAAAAGTGACGCACATTCCGGGAACTTTGGCGCTATTCGCCTCTAACGCCATAGTATAAATATGGCGTTAGTTGGCGTTAGATTTGCGTCGAAATTGCGTCAAAAAAAACGACGCAATTTCGGCGCAAACGGAGTATAAATATGGCCCATAACCTGCAGCACTGATGCTTGAACTCAACCATCAGTGGTGTCCTCACCCCCTGGGCCGATGATCCAAAGCCGGGAGTGATGCAGCCCCTGGGCTTGAGCTGACTCTCGACTGACTCAGAGCAGCAACTGTCCATGGTTTGCCACCCACTACCTGTAGGTGTGTGCCAGGACCCAGGCGTGGCGCTCGTGGGAAAGGCACCTTCATCCTCCAAGAGCGATCCCTGGCGCGAGCAGCTGGTGATCCCTTCTTAAATTCTGCGAAAGAGAGGAGCGGGTACCACTGCTGTGGTGCTTGGAAGCTTGTGCGTGGCATCACATCTACCTACGTGACGTCATTACTTGTGGCATCACATCTACCTACGTGACGTCATTACTTGTGGCATCACATCTACCTACGTGACGTCATTACTTGTGGCATCACATCTACCCAAGTGACGTCATTACTTGTGGCATCACATCTACCTACGTGACGTCATTACTTGTGGCATCACATCTACCCGCGTGACGTCATTACTTGGAGCATGTGCGTGGCATCACATCTACCTACGTGACGTCATTACTTGTGGCATCACATCTACCCGCGTGACGTCATTACTTGGAGCATGTGCGTGGAGCTCGCGTCAGACTGGTGGGATATTCTAACAGACGCGTCCCTTCATCTGTTCCATTCAGCCAGTTATAGAATATTGAACTTTGCCGTGTGTATTGGAACCAAACGTGCCGGCTGACCTCAGATTATAACCATAGATGCTAAGAATAAAACAGATTTAAACAGTCAAGATATGATCCTCCCTGGGTCGAGCATGATTCCATTCTCGGTGGCGACGCAGAAGGGATCTGCGCATTTCACTTTACCATTTTTTCAACTTTATACGCCTTCGAGTGAAGACATGCTTCGCCTACAGTCCAACTTTGAAACACAGGTAATTAGTGCCTTCACTTTCCTAACTCTGCTGTTTGCTTCTCATGCACTAACTCGGAGATTGCCTTTTTAGGTCTCTCCTAGACAGTGCACGTCTCTCTCCTTGAGACATTTTGTTTGCTAAAAGTGCTCTTGCACACGCACATGACTTACAATTGGTTGTTTTCAATTGTAACCTTCAGTTGAGTACTTTTTATTGGTCAGGTGCCATAGGCTTCCTTCCTCTTTGTGTGTTTGTCCCTCCCCTGGAGCATGAATGCATTACTTGTGCCTTTCCTCTGCTCATTTCTTTTAAGTTCTCACCACTCTGTGTCCCGCCCTCCCTCATCTGTGTTGCTTGCCCTCACCCCCCTCTCTCCGCTGTTGCCCCTGGTGTTGCTTTACCCATCCACCATTCCTCCCTTGTTGCCTGGTGTGCTTACCCCAGCCACTACCTACGACCCTCTGCTGTCCATTTTGCCCCAACTCCACCTCCCCCTTCTGTGTTTCCTATCAGCCTGCTCTCCCATGTTGTCTCCATAGCTCCTCCTGCATTTCCCCCACCCCTCTCCGTCCATGTTGCCCTCTGCAGTCCCTTCCTCCATTTTCCCCCTCACCTACCACCCCTAAAGAAACAAAAAAAAGTGCTACGGCATGGGCACCCCCTTTGGTTGCCCGTGTTGACACCACAAACACACCAACCCCCACCCAAAAACCACCCTCAAATTGCCTCCAGCCCCACCAGCAATAAAACAAACCTTTATGACTTTCACTTCCGGTCATACTGAAGGGCAGGTAGGCTGCTGTACACCATGGCTAAAACAATGTTGACAAAGACAATAGCTGTCTAGAAGGTGTGACCTATTGGCTTTGCCAGTGCTTGATTTTTCTTGATTTTGTTCCTCCTGTACAGCATGAATGAAAGGGACTGGCAGAGCCAACAGGTCTCAAAGGTGCGAGCTTATGACCACTGCGTGCGTGAGTGTGAGGCGTCTCCTGGGACCCATCAATCAAGGCTCTTGGAAGCCCAGCAGCGGCCCCTCTTCACTGACTGAGGGCCCCACACGCACCACGCGCAAGAAGTTTAATGAGGGCTCTGACATTTAACCCTGCCCAGGGGCGTTTTAAGTTTTAAATGCAGTTTTATTTCTTTGAATCCGCTGGTGTGGGCTCAGGTTCACACCGGGCTTCTGCTCTTTTATCATCTAAGGAAGGAGGTTGAATTTTTGGTGAACATACCAGCGCCACCTAGTGCAGCGCCACGTTTCTTGCGTCCCTTAGCGCCCCTAACACCACCATGTGTGCATCGTATTTCAATTACGGCCCACAATGGCGGTAGTCAGGGGGACTATCATCATTATTTTTTACACTAGTCTGGCACTTTGCAGGATTAGCTTAAAAAATGTTGACGTTCATCCTGCAAAGCCCCCGGAGGCCCACTGAAAACAATGGGAGCCTCCTTTTAACGCCAGGTCTTTGCAAGCATTAAAAATACAGATAAAAATGCTGCAAAGAAATCTCTTTCTTTGCTCCATTTTTTCAGCCGCCCTAGCGCCGGATCGCCCCCTTGCAAACAATAGCCCACATTTAGGAGGGCCTAGCGCCATTTCAATGCCACATTAACATTATTTTTTTAACACTTTTTTATGCTAATGTGGCGTTGGAAGGCCAAAAATGTAGCACCGTAATTACAAAGTGGCGCAATGCATGCATTGCGCCACTTTGTAACCCCTTGATCCGCATTATGCCTGAGCCAAGCATAATGTATGCAAGGGTGGCGCTCCCCCGTTAGGGGCACCACAAAAACGGCACAAAGAAATAAAATGTAAAAGATTTCTTTGTGTCATTTTTTTCTGACAATGGAGGCTCTGGGTGCTTTGAAGGATTAGCTTCAACATTTTTTACGCTAGGCCTACAAAGCACTGAACTAGCGTCAAAAAGTATTATGCTAGTTCCCTAACTACCGCCATGGTGTGCCCTATTTTAAATTTGGCGCACATGTGATGGCGTTAAGGGGTGCACTAGGTGCAGCACCACTTTTCATAATCTGCCTCATTATGCCTGGCGCAGGCATACCGTGGCGCAAGGGGTTACAAAGTGGGGCAAAGCAAGCATTGTACCACTTTGTAAATATGGCGTTGCATTTTTGGCCTTCCAACTCCAAATTAGCATTAAAAAAATCTCTTAAATCTGGGCCATAGTGTGTGAAGAGACATAAATCAATGGTGAGGACGACGCAGTGCTTACATTTGACCCCTCCTCCCCCTGTGCGTAATTTTACCACATGGAGATTAATAAGGCGCTAAGGCCAAAGAGTCATTTTTTGAACGGGAACTCCTATCTTGCATTTCATTGACGCAAGTTAGGTTTCCACGTCAAAACAATGACTTAAACTCCATAACTTTGGCACTAGACAGGTCTAGCACCAAATTTGTGTAAAAAAATGACACAAATTCGGCACAAAACAAGTATAAATATGCCCCTAGGTCTTTAGGTTTCTTCTTAATAGTCGGAGTGACAGTGCAGTCCTGAGGAGCAGGGGGAGGTTATCCAGGCCTTGGCTGCCAGGTGCAAGAAGTTACATCCTCCGCAGTTGGCTCAACAGATCCGTAGGGTGTCTGTGAGGGAGGGGGAAGCTGATCGGAGGTGTCAGGTTGGTTGGTGGGAGATCAGGAATTTGTTGATGTATGCTGATCCAGCATGGTGCAGCGCCTTGTAGGTGTGGGTCAGCATCTGGAACTGGCTTCTCTTCTGAATCAGGAGCCAGCGTAGTATTTTGAGATGGGTGTGATGTGGGTCCTTCTGAGGAGATCAAGTGCGAGTCTTGCAGCTGAGTTCTGTATTGTCTGGAGTCTCTTTAGGAGGCGTGCTGTGATTTCTACATATAGAGTATTGCCATAGTCCAGTCTGCTGGTGATGAGGGCCTGCGTGATGGTCATTCTGCTGTCTGCTGGGAAAATGTTACAGAGCATGCAAATTGTGTGGAAGCAGGCAGATGAAACTGCGTCAACTTGTTTCTTCATGGATAGCTTAATATACAGGATGATGCTGAGGCTGTGGGTGTGATCAGTTGGGGCAGGGAGTGTGCTGAGCTCTGCGGGCCAGATGTGTCAGTCCATGGCAAGGTGCTGTTCCCAAAGATGAGGACTTCCATTTTTTCATTGTTGAATTTGAGTCATGTGTCTTTCATCCAGTCCACTACATTCATCATGCATCTGTGGAAGTGAGCTTTTGTGGTGGAGGGCTCTTCAGACTGTGAGAGGATGAGCTGTGTTTCATTGGCATAGGAGATAATGTTGATTCCATGTGATCTGATGGTGTTGGCTAGTGGGGTTATGTAGGTGTTGAAGAAGGTCAGGCTGAGGGATGATCCTGGTGACTCAGCAGATGATCTTCTTGGGCTCCGAGGCGAATGGTGGGAGACTGATCCTTGGGGTCTATTTGAGGGCTTTCCCTTCAATCCCAATGTGGTGGAGTCTGTTGATCAGGATGTGGTGGGAGATAGTGTCAAACATGATGGACAGGTCCAGGAGGGTGAGGAATGCTGTTTCCCCATGGTCCAGGAGGGCTCTGATGTCATCTGTGGCTGCAATCAGGGCTGTCTCTGTGCTGTGGTTAGCTCAAAATCCAGATTAAGTGGGGTCCAGTAGGTTGGGAGAGTTGCTAAGTGATTGCTTTCTCAAGGACTTTTGTTGGATAGGGGATCAGAGAGATGGCCCAGTAGTTCGTCAATTCAGCTGGCTCTGTAGGTGTTTTTTTTCAAGAAGGGCCGCACTTCAGCATGTTTCCATACTCCAGGAAGGTGGCTGCAGTAATGGAGGTATTCAGGACCTTTCTTAGCTCGTCACCAAATGTCTTGCTTCTGAGATTGAAAAAGTGGTGGGGGCAAGGGTCTGTGTGTGATCCCGAGTGTATGGAGTTCATGATGGAGATAATTTCCTGCGTGATGAGGAGTTCTCAGTGGCTGAGAAGGTGTTTGGGGTTTGTGTATGTGAGCTGGCTGATGCTGTCTGCAGTGGATGGTTGGTGTTCAAAGTTTTCACAGTTAGCCGAGATCTTGTTATGGAAGAAGTCCGAATATGGAAGGTTGTCGCACAGTTCCTGGGAAGGAAAGATGTTGTTCTTAGTGGCTGTGGGATTGGTGAACTTCACACTAGCGTAGAGTTCTTTGTTGTGGTTTGTGCTGGCTTTGATGTGGTCTGCTAGTGCATTTTTTCTTGGTTTTGTTCATGACGCTGTGGTACTGGTTGAGGGCGGTCCTGAAGTTCTGATTGTTGTTGATGCTCCACTACCTTTCAAGTTGTCAGCAGCTGCATTTGGAGGAGTGCCGTTCCTCGATGAACCAGATTGCCTCTTTGCTTTCTTCTTTAACCTTTAGCTCTCTTGGCAGGTGCAATGGCATTGGCTCATTCTGTGATCCACGGGGGGAAGTTCTTTGCTGCTTGTTAAGGGTGTGTGTAGAGTCTGGGAAGTAGGAGCAGAGAGTGTTGTTCCACTGGTCTTCCGACACATTTTCCAGTTTCTTTGCGTGGATCTAAGGGGCACAGTGAGGGGGTATGTGGGTCCAGAGATGATGAAGTGTACGCTGTGGTGGTCGGACCAGGTGATTGGTGTGGTGTGGATGTACCTGACTCTGTCGCAGGAGGTGAAGATGGGGTTGAGTTTGTGTCCTGCGATGTGGGTAGGGTCGGTGACAAGCTGTTTGAGGACGATGTTGCAGGAGGTCAGTGGAGTTAACGTTGCTGGGGTCATCGAGGTGGAAGTTGAGGTCTCCCATGGATATGTAGTGCTTGGAGTCAATTGCTTGTAGGGTGGTGAGTTCTGGGATGGTGTTGCAGAAGCTGGGGTGTGGTCCCGGTGGGCTGAAGCCAACTGTGCCTCCGATTATGCTTTTTCTGTCTGTGTGAAGTTGCAACTTGAGGTGTTCCATTACTGGTATCAGGTCATCCGGGGATGTCATGCAGCAGATGGTATCCCTGTAGATGATAGCGATCCCGCGTCTATGCATTTTGGTTCAGTGCCAGTGTATTATCATGTAACCTTTGGAGATGGTGGTGACGATGTCTGGTGTGGAGGCGGGGTTCTGCCAGGTTTCTGGGAGGAAGATGATATCTAGGTTGAGGGAGGCAATTGTGTCCCAGACCTTAGTGGTGTGTTTAACTACTAAACGTGTGTTGAGTAAGATGCACTGGAATTGTGTTGTGGTGGTCCCAGTCAATGTGTGGTGCTGTAGGTGAGGAGGTAGTGTCAGCAGGAGAACAGACCTCTGGTGGTACGCGGGGATGAGCGTCAGCAGTGGTTATTGGTGCATCCGGAGTCCAGGGCTCATAGGCTAGCTGTGTTGTATCTTTGTGGGGTGGAAGAGCCAGGCATCCTGGCAGTGAGCACGGACCCGCTGTCCGTTGAACACAACCAATGTGCAGCCATACTGCGGCCTCCATTAAGTGGGTCCTAGGAGGAGGGTGGGGTGCTGGGAGGTGGTGGGCGGGGCTAGGCTTGGAGGTGGGAAAACAGGCAGCAGACATGAGCATGAATGGGGAAAATAGGAATGAAAAAGCAGGAGAAAGTACCCAGGAAAGGGGGAAAAGAAGGGAGAAAGCAGTGAAAATGAGGCAGAAGGCAGGAGAATGAACTCAGAAAAACAGGGGAAGATGAGACGGTAGTTAGAATGAGGCGGCAGCAGGGGTGAGCTGGCTCAGGTCATGCTCATTGGGGTCACGCTGAGGCCTCCATTAAGTAGGTCCTGGGAGGAGTGAGGGGCGCTGGGAGGCAATGAATGGAGCTAGGCGAGAAAACAGGAAACAGTGGAAGTGTGAATGGGAAAAAGTAATGAACAGATAAAGAAAGGAGGCTAAAAGCAGAAGAAAGCATTCAGAAAAATGGGGGGGGGAGAAAGCAGTGAAAACGAGGCAGAAGACAGGAGAAAGCACTCAGAAAAACAAAGGGAAAGGATGGAGAAATTAGTGAAAGCGAGGCAGGAGAAAGCACTCTGAAAAAAGAGAGAAAGGAGGGAAAAAGCACTGCAAATGAGGCAGAAGGCAGGGGAAAGCACTCCGAAAACAAGGGGAGAGGAGAAGACGGTAGTGAGAACGAGGCAGCAAACTGGAGAGAGCTATGCAGCAGCAGGGGAGAGCAGACCTGGAGCTTGTGCCCCTTCCTGCACAAAGACAATCCTGCACGCAATGGAGGCACCCTTGCAGCATGGTGCAAGGATGCCTGCATTGGCACTGGGCAGCCCATTATGTGACCTCACAGGGGAAAAAGTCAGGAATGCACCATATGCCTTAAATATGGTGCATTCCTGCCCTTTCCCAGTGACACAGTGCACTGCACACTAATCCCATAGCTATGTCCCCTAAACTTACCTGAAAAGGCAATCTTTGTGTAACAACATTGTGTTTTTTGGAAGTCTAGGCTACATGCAATAGAACGGAAGGCATATTGATAAATGAAATAAGCCTAAATATTATATTCTTTGTTTTAAGTGATCATCCACAGCTGATAAATATCAGACTTTTTCAAACTGCTTTACCTCTTTATCTCACTGAAGACCCATGCGACAATTGTACAAATGCTGAAACATGTCAATGTCCTTCTTTCTTATGACTTGGTAAGTTACTATCTTGATGGAGATGATCACATTCAGTGGTTAGAAGATGAAATGGGAAGTCTGAGACCGTATGACAATGGAACTGAAAATAGAATCATGTGATACATTTTCACCATATTTTAATATTTCACAATATTTTAATAAAATTAAATCTAAGAGTAACATTGTGCTGTTATGCAGCTGTGACACATGGGAGTGCCTCATGTCACCTCTTTGCAATTGTTCACATCTTCTGGTGACAACTGGCAGTCTGTCCTTTCCTCTCTCTCACTGACCTATCTAGATCCTACATGTGTCCAACATTCACAGAAGAAACTCTCAGAAAATGCAGTGTGGTATGTGATGGGGGCTGGAGAGGAGGTAGACCAAAACAAAATAAAAAGCTGGAAAACCATTCATACTAGAAGTAGCCATTTATTGATTAAATTACTCATCCTTGATGCAGCAAGAGGGGCCATTCCCCCAAACATAATAAATATACATGTCAATGGGCACAACAATCAAAATAATACATTTAAGACAGTAACTTTACAGATGTTTACAGACAAAAGAAGGGTCTCCTGTCCTGCTTTCAGTAGGACTGTTGGCAGAAGGAACTACCAGTCCGCTGGTAGGAACAAATAAATGGATTGGACAACAGTGGAGAAGACACTGCCAATCTTCAAACTGTGGGTATTATCCTCACCTTCTAACTCTCTAGATTAAATGTCCTGCTGTAGTCAAACCAACGCACGGCTTATTGTTAGATTTGTCCTGTGTTCCTCTCACAAGCTCTTAAACAACCAGTACCTCCTCCGGGGATGCACGCCTGGATCTTCTTGTTTCAAACTGCCCTATGCTTGTTGTTTTGTGTTTGAAGAGTTACTGGATGGAGGATGGTAATCAGAATATTTGTATCCAAACATTGCTGCTTGCCTCATATAGTCCTTGATCCTTACTGGTGGTATGGAGGGCACTATGTAATCATTTGGGCCATGTCCAAATATTTTGTTCTCAGGGTACATTTCACTGGTGACGTTGTTTTTTACCAACCATCGTTCATATATCCTGCAGAAGGAAAAGACTGAGTTGTAAAAATGGCAAGTCACTCATTTGGATACATAATATTGAGATGGAGAAGAGGGATGACTCAGATTGGGGGCCAATTATCTCTTACAACATTCGGCATGCAAGTGGGGGAACAAAGGAGTTAGTAGAGTTGGATTGGATAACAGTCTAGATTCTGATGCTAGGATATCTGGGATGAGTACACAGAGAGCTATATTGTGGCAATGATTTGGAAATGAGGCTAGCTCTGGCTGTTAGAATGTACCAAACATCAGGGTAAGAGAATGTGGTGGCTTGACAGTGGGCATCTAGCTAGCCCCAGTTGTACACACTGAGGGGGAATGTGGGGGTAAGAGACTGCATGGCTAATCCCCAGCTGTTTACATTGAGTTGGAAATGCGATGCTGAGGAACTGGCCATCAGGCCATCCCCATCTGTGCACACTGAGTTGATAATTTGGTGAGAGACTGGGCATCTGGCTAGCCCCAATTGTACACATTGAGAGCTCCCTTGTGGACCCATATAGCCAGTATAGGACTTTTTATTCAAAATAATATATATAAATATATATATATATATATATATATATGTATATATATATATATATATATATATATATAAGTTGGGGTTGCCTTTGAGGGCTTCCTTGCGGTCCCACATAGCCCATAAAGGGCTAAAATAATTTTAGAAACTAGTAAACTCCCATAGCTCTGTGTGAAGGTCACAGACCTAAGGGTGATTGAGTCTAGCTGGGCTCATTATCACTTTTTTTTTTTTAAATAAAAGAAAATTTGTAAACTTGAAAAATAATATTAAATACATTTTTTTTAAATCCAACAAAAATATCTCATTCGATGAGATATTAAAGCCTTAAAAAACTCTCTCTTCCTCTCTCACTTTTGTTTTCTCTTTCTGTCTCTCTTTCAATCAATTTCTCCCACTCACACACTTAGACACCCACTCAAATACTCATACAGCCACTCACAGACCCACTCAGACACTCACACACCCATTCACAGACCTACTAACACCCTCATGCACCCACTCACAGACCTGTACACACACTGACGCACCCATTAAAACACTGCTGTACGCCCTCTCACACCCAGACAGACAATCTGGCAACCACTCTCACGCCCAGATACACCCTCTTACACATATTCTGACACCCAGAGAAGCTGCAGCAAACTCCTGCCGCGCACGGAAAAAGGCATGTGCACAGCGTGGGTGGTTAGGGAGTGTTGGCTGCAGGGTTTGGCTGCAGGCCAGGTCTTGCAGGCAACCTCCCCTGCTCATGGGTGAAGGACGTGCACGTTTGGGTGCTTATAGGGGGTTGGTCTGTGGCTAACCACCACCACGCACAGCCAACGGCCGTGCGTGGTGGTGGCTGGATTACTGTATAATAATTCAAATTACTATACGTTAAAAAAAACCATAAAAATTCACTGAAAAAAGCAAAGGTTACAGGTACATTACAGTCAGGAAATCGAATTTAAAAAAAACATAGAAATTCACTTAAAAAAGGAAGGTTACGGGGAAATTATAGTTAGGCTCACATTTTAAACCTCCAAACCATAGAAATTCACTAGTTATAGTTAGAGTTGCCTCTTGTGACTATAACTCGTGCTCTAAGGTAACTGTAACTCACTCCCTCGCAATTCACTGCTACCAAACAAATTCCGGCAATCATGCCATCGTTCATAACATTGTTGATAATATCGATGTAATATTTGTAGTAAAATATTTGATGAAAAAATGGTGCATGGTGAGGGCGTTAGTTACAGTTGCATGTGGTGCCAATGCATTAGACATCGCACAGGCCATCGGTATAATGCGACCATGCATCATGAGGGTGCGGGTCACAGACTGAACTTGTCACAATCTATATTCATTGAAAGTGGAGGACAGAGATTGAAATTGTTTTAGGACTAGTTCTTAAAACTTACCACATACATTTGGAAAGGGTATAAGCTGGCAGTTGATTAGCAATGAGGGCTGTTTAGGTGTGGATGTGATTACTGACTCGACAGTGAACTCTGGCAACTCTCTTGATCTTGACCTCCCAGAATACCCAATGAGAAGACTTATTGGAGCTTGCCTGCTTGATTTTAACTTTTTTATGCTGTTCTTTGTGTTGGCTTTTGGACACCATGATGCTCCCATAACCAGACGTTTACATGGTCCACAGTGCCCCCCAAAATGACACTTATAATTTTCTGAAATCTAAAGGTCTGTGTGTACACTGCAGACAGACACACAATATCCCTCTAAAGGGTCTTGCTTTAGCAACAAGAGGCAGTGTGGTTGACCGGTGTCCTTGTGGTCCCCAAACTTTCATGTCTGTTTCTCTCTCATAATTGTCTCAAGGTTTTTATGCAGTAGCTGTAACATCTGTTTTGTTTTAAATATAGATTATATTCAGGCAGTAATTTTTTAACTGTAGATTGTGCCTTACTTGTCAATGAACCCGTGGTGCAAAAGGAAGATGGGGTCGTTGCCGGAGAGGGGGACCAGGCTCATCGTTCCGCCCATGTACATGTGGAACAAGTTGTGCAGGCTCCGCCTCGTTACCTCACCGCTGGATGGATCAACAAAGCCTGTGAACAGAAAATGTGATGGACTATTTGATAAGAGATGTTGAGGAACATATTAGAACACACTGTCTCAAGAGGAGAAAGAAGGAGCAATAAATGAAAAACTAGTATTTTTAACTAATTTGCTGTCCCGTACAGGCTCAGGGAAGCCACTACCCTTACTTAATCCTAATTTATGGAACAAACTCACTGCTTGATTTAAGTGGGCATTCTTAGATTTTAAGAATGTCCACCAATGGCCGCAGTAAAGGATTCTTCTACTGAACACAGCTATTCAATGCAAATGCTGGTGAGTATATGGTATTGTCCCTGAGGAGTGGCTGTAAGAGTGGGGCTGATCGTGTGGACCATCAGTTAACCTCTTTGTTAATCCTTTCAATTGATTGTTTACTTCTGCTTCCATTATTGCACAAATTGATGTATACAATTGTGCATTTTGTAGCAGGGAGTGTGATATAATCTGTGTTTCTCACTCTGGAGTTGGAGGCCAAAAAACTAGATCCTGTTTATCTTTTCTTCATCCCAACTCAGTACCAAATCAGGGATGGGTACCCTCACCTTCCCTTTGATAGCTCCACCAGTAGGCTTTAGGGAGAGCAGTGAAGCATGGATTCAATCTCTGCAGCCAGTCAAGCTCCAGAGTGTCCTGTGGTACAGTAGAGAGTTCTTCCTCACTGGTTGTAGCACTAGAGATGGGAAGACCTCGTTGAAATTGACTCTGTTGAATTCTGCAGAGTTACACAAATAATCTGTAAGATTCTTCAGATTTCCGCCAATGGGCGGAAAGAGGCACATAGTGCTGCTCTCACTATGATTTAGAACCCTAGCACGTTATGCTCTGAAAAATCAGCACAAACAGCACCACGCAGCTTGCAAGAGGGTGCAGTTATTCAAGTAGATTTTGCTGCAGATCACATACATTTTCTAGTTGAGCTCCAGCATTCGGACTGTCAGTGGTCACATTTGCCCATGACCTTCCTGTTAGAACAATCTATCCGGATGTCCTCCTAGTGACCAGAAATCATGCTAGGGGGCATCAAATCTCAAACGTGCTCGCAAACTTACCATTCTGGAGCTGCACTATAGACAAAATTCCACCTTGCGGGTTTTGGTGGAATTTGACCAGAATTCTGCGTTAGAAGAGCCACCAAAATTCCGCCAGTTCTGCCAGTGGAACAGAATATTTCCCCCATACTGGGAAATGTCTCATCAGACCTAGGTTCTAGGGTCAGCAGCTGGATGACATCCTGATATCTGAGGCACTTTCTATCCGTTCACCACATTCACTCTGTAGAAATCAGTAAATACTCAAACATCTGGATTCCAGCCACCTTCTCTATCTGTTCATCCTTTAATCAGCTATGTGAAAAAAGAAGAGATATTTCACACAAAAACAAGATATTTGTGAAAGACCAAATTTCACCTACCTTCCAGACAGTTGCGGAAGCTGTGCTTGGCAGTGCTATTGTGCGGAGGTGTGTCGTAGTCCTTCCACTGTAGCACGTCTTCCACTTGCTGAGCAGAGTCCAACTGTCTGTTGTTGGGGTCAGCACCAGGGTTCCTATGTAAAGGTTCCATCCTGCACTTATCTTCTGCATCTGTGCAATACTTATTAGGGTAGTTGAACCCGCTGCAGATACTCTGGAAATGGAATGGAGGGGAGTGAGGTTAGAATCTCTATGGTGAGAATAGAGGATGGTATGTCTGAGGCAGTCCATGTCAGACTCTACTGCATACCTCCTATACAATGCCGCCACCCAAAGACTGGTCACTGCAGACCTTTTGGTGATCTTAAAAGAAACAGGACCACAAAGTCCATAATTGTCTGATCAAGGGTCCTTGTGGACTTATTAAAATCATTGAGCAGAGGCATGTGCTTGCATGACCTTTGGCTTTGGTTTTAGTAGTGCCTTGAAGGCAGCCTCAGGACTCACAGACAGGAGAGCCATCATGTTCAGTTACACAGCAGAGATCTGTGTGTGTGAAATGAGATTCCTATGGATTTTTTGAGGTCAGGGATGTCTTCTTCCACACATTCAGTGACCTCCTTGAAAACCAGAGCCTAGTCACATGATCTCACCCTGGCTGCCATTGCCTCCACTCACTGTGGGTGCTGCAGTCTGTTGCAGATGGAAAGACTGAAAGCCAATCATTTGGAATGGGGATGTTAATTGTGAAGGCCCCTGAGGACAATAAGATTATTGGATTGTGAGGGCACTGCTTAGGCATTAGCTTCTCTCAAGGCTGAGACTACCCCCAAGAATTAGAAAGGTTAGAATGATTCTGCTACCTTTTGAGACAGCAGCAGAGCGGATGGATGGATGGATGGATGGATGGCTGGATAGATGGATAGAAGGACGGACGAACGTATGGACGAATGGATGGAGGGAGGGAGGGAGGGAGGGACAGACGGACGGACTGATGGATGATGGATGGACAGACGTATGGACGAACAGATGGATAAATGGATAGATGAGGGAGGGAGGGAAGGACAAACGGACGGATGGATGGAGAGCTGGTAATGATTAGACAAGAATGCAGCAGCAATGTGCAAAGAGGGACTGGAATCGGTTGAAAGACATGAACAGAGATTAAAAATAAGAGAGGAAAAGCTGAGAATCATCAGCACAGTGCTTAGCAAAGAGGTTAAAAAAGGTGATGATCCCAGAGGGCAGAGACATGGAGATGGAGTACAAGAGGGGACAGTGACCCTAGGAATGTGGGGCTTTAAAGCAGCAGGGAAAGGAAGGAGACAAACAATAGGGCTAGAACAGGACAGGTACAAGAAGAAGGACTGGAAGAGAACAAAAAAAGAGCTGTGCAGTAAAGGCAAACAACAGGCAGAAAGAAGACCAGAGAGGTGACCTGCAGTAGGAATGGTAGGCATGTACATGAGAACACAAGACAAGAGGGTCTGGGGTGACGCGCAGACGGACTGTGGTTTGTGATGGCAAGACACAGGGTTTGTACACATCCTCTGCGGCAGAGAAGGCATTGTATGGGAGCCAAGAAGGAATGAGAGCAGATGATGCACAGTACATTCCAGAGAGAATTGGAAGAAATAAAGGTCACATACTCTTACATTATATTGCTTATTTTCTTATAAAGAAACTCAATAGCCTTAGAGTAATGTGCAGCAATATGCACTAATGTGCAGCGATATGCAGCAATGTGCACTAATGTGCAGTAATATGCAGCAATGTGCAATAGTGTGCAGCAATGTGAAGCAATGTGCACCAATGTTTACCAATGTGCAGCAATGTGCACCAATGTGCAGCAATGTGCACCAGTGTGCAGCAATGTGCAGCAATATGCAGCAACATGCAGCAACGTGAGGCAATGTGCAGCAATGTGCAGCAATATGCACATGGATGCACATGTTTCTATTCGTACTTCATATCCTAAATCATAAGATTCAGAAGATTCAATTTTCTCATAATAATGCAGATAAATAGTATTTAAAGTTAGAACAAGAGGCTTTCAGAGAAAGTGAAGCTTCAACCATTCAATCATTTGACGCTAGTGCAGCAAAGCGCCTCGATTTCCGCTATTGGCCTAATGACCGCCATGGGGCTCCATGTTGTAAATACAGCGCACCCATGGTGTCGTTAAGTGGGCGACGCAAGAGAAGTGGCGCATCAGTTTCTCGTAAATATGGCCCTCTGTGTCAAAGGCGCACACGGGTGGCACTTGCTGACGTCATCAGAATGCTACTCGAAAGTACAGCGACATAAAGTGACCAGCGGCTGGCCTTGCTTCCCAGCAGGCTGTGGACTGAAAAAAACACTGAGCTTTGAGCAGGGACGTGTGCAAGATACACAGGAATCTCTGATTTTTAGCAAGACATTGATGCTAATGTAGACATCAGAAAAGAAGGGGTTCAATCACAGCTCTCATGCAAAGTTTGCTATCTAGTATCCTAAAATGTTGCCAATTTCATTGTAATTACATATATTGTTTTTATTTTACTTTCCATAATGTTAGTATCTGATTTTTCAAATACTCTGCACTGAAATTGGTCTTCAACATATTCATAAACCTTTTCAAGATTATAGTGCGATTTCCTGAGTGTGCATCCTTCAGGGAAAGATGTCCCAGTAACTCCCAAACACAATGTATCTCTGAGTGTCTCTGCCAGGGTTTGATCTTTAGTGGATGGTCATTATCTCCTGGTATGTTGTGGGACAGGCAAAAGTCACAGTTGATTTGAACCTCTGCTTGCTGAAGGGCCAGTGAATATACTAGACCATACTTACAGGGAGACCTGGAAATATGTCTCAGCAAATGGGGAGAGTAAGGAGATACCTTCAGTTGTGGCTGACAGGGCTCTTGGGTGTGCCTACCAGTGACCCTCTTCCATCTTCTAGCTCCTGGTGATGTGGGTCATGAAGGATATGGATACTTGGTTTGTGGTTTTAAATATGTTGGAGTCATTGTTCCCCATGTAATGCCACAATCCACTGCCCCCAGAGTAAAGGGCTTTGTATTGAAGGCAAAACACAGCAACTGTAATTGGTGAAACTAGAGAGAGGCATATGTATTTTCCTTTATGATACAGGTTAAGTTTCAAGAGATTCCTACTAATTAACTCTTGGTCAAGAGGCACTTGTGTATTGCAGTGTAGGAGCACTGGGTAGAGTTCCCCACACCAGTGCAGAAAACCATCCCATTGTATGCACACATTGTTTTTCCCCACTTTGTACCCCCCTGTATTAAACACCACTTCATAGCTTGCAGACCAGTACACACATTCATGGGCACATACATTCATCATGGCAAGTTCATAAGCAAACAGGCAAAGTTGTGTATTTACCTTCCAGTTGGCAAAGTACGAAGAAGAAGTCAGCAAACCCTGGTTATCGCTCTTGCCCATCATGTCATCCGTGCAGATGCTGCAGGTCCTGCCATCCATGCTCCAGTCGTAGTACGGAAGCGCAAAATCATAGTCGTGGGTCAGAATCTGTATTTCCCTCTCAAGGAAGAGGAGATACCACCGATGCCAAGGAAGGAAGTTGGGGCCTTCATGAGCAAGGTTTATTGTTGCATCAAACATATTATTTTGTAGGAATGGTGCAAAGGAATAAAAGTGCATCCAGGCAAAGACATCATAGACAGAGGCTTCTACGAAGCGGAACGTGTTTCTGTCATATCTGTTGCCAGTAATGAGAATTTTATATCTTGCACTTGTTTTCAACTTTGCAAGGCTCAGGTAACTGAAAAATGTCAATCTCTCTTGACGCGAGAGCTCATGGATCTCCCTCCGGATGATGGTCTTCTTCTCAGTGCACTTGGCTCCACGGAAACCAGACTTACATTCTCCACAGTCAAAGCCAGCGCAGTTCCCATTGCAGACACAAACACTGTCGTAGAACTCATGGGGCCAGTCTAAGCGGTCATCGTTCGGCTGAGTGTAGCTCCTCTTGTCTGAATACGTCTGATGCATGAACCTGCAGCGTCCTCTTCCTGAGTCTACCCCACACATGCTGCCGTCCTTCCACTGGGGGCAGCAGCGCCTGTCCTTCAGGGCCTGGGCAGTAGTGCAGGCCGTGGGGAACTGGCCCACGACCCCACGAAGGAACACAGAGAGCAGCACAAAAGAGGTCAGCATGGTTACCAGATATCTTTGGGTCTACCTGAGGAGGGAAAAAGAATTAATGAATTCAGTGTTACCCTGACAGGAAGGGCATGATTTAGAACAGCTTATGTGGGCACGGCAGAGGTCATTAGTGAAACAACAACATTGGTTTCATAAATACAACTGTTGATGGGAGCCAGCCTCAGAGGAGCCTGGGTCTCCCACTTCTACCTGCTTTGACCAGAATCATTCCTCTGATTGGCTTGATGCCTATGTCTTTTGATCAAACACCATCTAATCTTTGTAAGTGTACATGGATCTGTGTGCCGAGAAATGGACATGAGGGGTAAAAATACAAAAGTGAAGGTTTTGGAGGATAAAATGAGTCAAGAGTCTGTATAAAGAGCCAGGAAGCCATCTAAGATGTGAAGACCCTGGTGAAAACCAGAAGGAGGAGCAAAGCTTCTCTACGTGGAGCCCAGAAGTGGAAAGGAATTATAAGGAAAATTGAGCACATTTAAATCTGCTCATTTCTGACTATACCTTTTTCTATGGTGTCCAGCATTGGTCATCTTCCATATGCTAGCATCTATTCCCTTGTTTAGGTTCCTACATTCAGATCCAATCCTCAGATCTGGAGTATCCACTTACTTGGAGCTGGAATCGGATCCTGTGATCTGCTTCTTTATCAGTATTCTCAAGCTCTTGTTTGCTGAAGTTTAAATGCTCCCAATCCCCTTTTGAGCTGCATCTGCGGCACTCTGGGCACTCTGGGTCCCACCCTCAGACTAATCTCTTTGTTCATAGTAGAGATCACCACATGCTTGAGGCTGTGAGTATCTCAGACCCTCTCCAGTTTGTGTTCTCCAATCACTCCTCTGGAATCCCACTCTAAAGCTCCTCTGCTGGCCCAGACCGAAGGTCCCCAGTTCTCTGATACGCTGAGACCCTTTGTAGTAATTACTCTCCCTTCCCCCACACGCTGATTAGTGAAGTCCAACCTCTAGACTTGACTCCTCAACTCCATTGGACAGCTCCAACTTCTCCAGAGCTCTGATCACCTTTTCTCAGTCTAACCACTGCCTGTCTCAGTAAGTGTCTCTAACATACTGTAGATTGGTGAACAAGCCATTCCCTGGAATAGAGTGTATTTACTGAGTATTTGGTTCAGCACATCAAATACCGCAGACTCAGCCCTGCTCAAGGCCTTCCTAGTCTGCGCATATCAAATCAATGTGGCACATATTGGTTGGGTTGTGTTTCTTTGGATGAGAGAATGTTGCTATTGAAAGCTGGGACTGCATCTCACAACTCCTAGTTTCACACTCAGAACTCAGACAAGATCATCTCTCAATGCAGGTCTGGCTCCTGCCACTGGCAAAATGTTGGAAACTCAATATATTTTTCATGTCAACTGTTTTTATTGTGTTCAAATTTCCACACTGCCATACGTTCCCAGCTTGGGGTGCATGCGCTCCCATGCTTACAACCTAAATGGGGCTCCTTCCTCTCCAGGGTTCATCCTGATGGGATGCAGGAGACTCCTATTTGTGGGGGCAGAGATGAGTGGCATGCTCAAGTACATGAGGTGCTGCGATGTGGAAGGATGAAGAGACATGGATGATCCCTACCGTCCACTGTCACCATTGAGAGGCTGTAAGAGTGGGTCTTCACTAGAAGGGGTGTAAGATGGTAGGGGTACAATAAATAATGCACCCACCATTCCATCAAATCACCGGAGGCACAAGAGTGACACATTCATTATAGGTTTATTATAATTACAGGTTTTTGGTTTTTGTGTCAGGCATGAAAGCTGTTGCTGGAAAACTGGCTGCTAGATTATTGCTGCACACAGTTGGCTTCTTGCTGTCTTCAGCTTCCCAGCTCTCATTGTATAACCTTGCCCTCATGCCCCTATGCAGCTTCTAAGCTAACACTAAGCAGTGTATATGCCCAAGACCCTGGTGAAAGTAGGCCCTGGAAGGAGGTGGTGAAAAACAAGTGTGCAGGGGACCACGTGGCTGCTGAGAAGGTTCCCTTCCACACTGGGGCATCCCATAGCAGTCACCAGTAGGTACATGTATGCAGAGATGAGTCTATGGCCTATCAGGCACAGGATAAGGCATGCCCTGACATACAGGAGGACCGCCAAGACAGTGCTTTAGGCAGACTACAAAGCACCTCCTTAGAAGGATGCCATTAGGACCCTGCCAGAGACATGTTTCAACCACAGTGTATCCAACTTTGAATGATTTCCACGGGGCGGTGTATTGATAACACAAAAACAAAGGGCCGAACACCTTCTCAATATACATCTACAGTGGCTCTGGCACATCCATGATGTTTGTGACTGATTATCCCATCCACCAAACTCTAAGTAAGGCTTTGTGTCCCAGATCCTTAGAAAGCACACATGAAAACACTCCTTTTGTAGAAAGAGAAACCCACTCATAGACAGTCAGCACTGTCACTGCTATGGACACCTCTAAAGACTTGAGTCTGCATTAACTTTTCTTGGACCAACACAAGACAATATGCACAAGTTCATGGAATGCCACAGATGCCTTTTTGTGGTTGCTCTAAGCACACAGAGCCCATGGGCAGAAGTCTTTTATGGGAGAAGGAGGGCACCTGGTAGATGGTAGGTACCAGACTCTGACTGGGATTTCTAGAGCTGTAAGGGTAAGGAAGAGCCACCCTAAGAGGAGCCCTCATCTACAGACAACCAGGACCCCGCCCCCCATTCTGTGACACCATCGCCGACACTATCCGCGCCCACGCCCTCGTCACCACAGACTACCTACTCCTTGGTGACATTAACTTTCACCTGGAAAGCACCCACAACTGCAACTCCACGGGCCTGCTGGACAACCTCACAAACCTCGGCCTCAAGCAACTGGTCACCTTACCCATCTACTCAGCCGGACACACGCTACACGCCATCTTCACCTCCAGCAGCCACATCGACTTCACTCACACCACCGAACTCCACTGGACTGACCACCACTACGTCCATTTCTCCTTCCTGAAACCCACCACCCACCACCAACAACATCCTACACCCTACCGCAAGTGGAACAAGATCTCCAAAGAACAACTAATCTCCAAACTCACACAAGCTCCACCCCCAGTATCAACAACCCCAAAGCCGCTGCCCTCAACCTCACACAATGGCTAGAAACATGCACAGACTCCCTTGCCCCATTCAAAATAACCAACAACACCAGCACCATCAAGACCACCCCCTGGTTCACCGCAGAAATTCAGGCTTCCAAACGAGAATGCCAAAAAATTGAGAAAGCCTGGCACCAAGAACCTTCAGTGAGCAACTTCTCCTCCCTCAAATCAGCCATGCGCAAACATCACCAACTCAACTGGACCACCAAACAAGCCTTCAGCAAGGAACGTTTTGCAATCATCAAAGAACTCACCAAACACAAATCCTGCACCATCGACCCTCCACACTCCCAAGACCTCTGCAACTCCCTCTCCAACTACTTCCACTGCAAGAACGCAGACATACACAACAGCTTCACATCGTCATCACCCACCATCACCACCACCGACACAACCAACACCACAGCACCCTGCCGCGCCAACCTACTGAACACCTGGACCCCCACCAACAATGAAGAAATCAGCAAAACCATGAGCTCAATCCACTCAGGCTCCCCAACAGACCCTTGCCCCACCACATCTTCAACAAGGCCAGCCAGATCATCGCTCCCCGGCTCCAGGCCGTCATCAACACTTACTTCAAGACCGCAACCTTCCCAGATATTTTGGAAACACGCCAAAGTCAACGCTCTTCTCAAAAAACCCAAAGCAGACCCTGAAGACCTCACAAACTACCGACCCATCTCTCTACTCCCCTTCCCCGCAAAGGTCATGGAGAAGATAGTAAACATACAACTATCTTGCTTCCTGGAAGACAACAACATGCTTGACGTCTCTCAGTCTGGATTCCACAAAAACCACAGCACCGAGACCGCCTTCATCACCTGTACGGACAACATCAGGACCAGATGGACAAGGGCGAAACTGTCGCCCTCATCCTCCTAGACCTCTCCGCAGCTTTTGACACCGTATGCCACCAAAACCTCTGCACACGCCTCTTCGATGCCGGAATTCACCACAAAAGTCCTGGACTGGCTCAACTCCTTCCTCTCCGAAAGAACCCAGAGAGTTTGCCTCCCTCCTTTCCGGTCTACAGCCACCAAGACCATCTGTGGGGTCCCCCAAGGATCCTCCCTCAGCCCCACCCTTTTCAATATCTACATGGCTCCTCGTGCTAACATCATCCGCCACCACGGCCTCACCATCATTTCATACGCTGACAACACCCAGCTCATCATCTCCCTCACGAAGAACACATCTACCGCCAAGAATAACCTACACGCCGGATTCCTCGCCATCGCTAACTGGATGACAGCAAGCCACCTCAAATTGAACTCAGAAAAAACAAGATCATCTTCGGTCCCAACAATACAGCATGGAACGACTCTTGGTGGCCCACCACCCTTAGACCACCCCCAACACCCACCACCCACCCACGCAATCTTGGCATCATACTGGACTCATCTCTCTCCTTGACTCAGCAAATCAACGCCATATCATCCTCCTACTTCAACACCCTCGCATGCTACGCAAGACCTTCAAATGGATTCCTTTAGAAACAAGAAGAACGGTCACCCACTCCCTCATAAGCAGCAGACTGGACTACGGCAACGCCCTCTACGAAGGGACCACAGCCAAGCTTCAGAGAAAACTCCAGTGAATCCAGAACAAAGCTGCATGTCTCACCCTCAACCTCCCTCGCCACAAACACATCTCCGCCCCCCTCAGATCCCTACACTGGCTGCCCATCAACAAAAGGATCACTTTCAAAATCCTTGTCCACACTCACAAGGCCCTCCACGACACTGGACCAGCCTACCTCAACGAGCAAATCAACTTCCACAAACCTACTCAACAGCTCCGCCCTCGCTACAGTCCCCCGCATCCAACGCTCCACCTCCGGAGGCAGATCCTTCTCCCACCTCGCCGCCAAAACCTGGAACTCCTTCCCCACCAACCTACTCAAGACCCAGGACCTCCTAACCTTCAGATATCACCTCAAAACATGGCTTTTCGAGCAGTAATGCCTCCCCCCACACCTTGAGACACTACCGGGCGAGTAGTGCGCTTAAAGAAATTGTTTGATTGATTGATTGAAGAGCAGTACTGAGATTGAGGACCTAAGGCTGTCGTGCCACTGCCTGGCCACAACTCATGACTCAAACAAGGGACAGCCTTCTCTGTGTGATGCAAAGTGCCTGACACGGTCCCTTCATACCATGGGGCTGGAGTAACTGGTTACAGAGGCAATTACAGTGGGTTGATGAATTGTAATACTGTGGCCACTGGAAACAGGTGAAGGAAATGTTCAAGAGAAATACAATTTTCATCACATGGGTTGATCAAGCACGAAAAAGGGATAAGGAAGAAGGGAAAGGAGAGCCTGGCAGCCCTCATCCATGGTCAAGCACGGTCACCAATTTAAGATCTGGGCAGGAAATGTGGGTCTGTAAAGGAAGTTTTGAGAAAGAGAGAAGATAAAACCAAAAAGATTGGGTTAACTTGTTTAGAGGTTGAAGGGAGATTTGTTTGAATTAATGTAGTTTGCTTGAGAAGGAACCCATAGTGTGCCCGGTGCTGGGGAGAGGATGAGGTGCTTCAATATTAAACCAAAGCCACATCTGTGAGCTGTCTACTCCCATGGACGCCATCCAAGCTATGCCAGGCATCCAGGACGCGTGCCACGCTCTGAGAGCTATAATTTAAAGTGATCCATTCCAATGTACCTTGGCACTGATGGCACTCTATGCAGTGAGTGTGCACAGAAGGCATGCAAGTCACATGTTGCCCTTCCTCAGGGGTCAGAAGCAGCTGAGGAGGATAGCATCAGGTTCTCTTAGGCCCCCACCAATGCCTGGCACATACCTCTTGCTTGGCACAGTGAGGTGTGTGCAGATTATCTGATAAAAGATGGAAACAAGCAGCAGCATGCCCAGCACAGCAGGTGCACAAAGGATGGCATGGTGTGCCAGTGCCCCAGGACAGAGTCAGCAGGAGCACTACAGGTGACCAAAGCTGCTGAGCATATTCTATGAAGCAGTCTAGGGTGTTGCCAGCAGAGCAGGACAATTCTCAGGGAATACAAATGAGGAATTAACAGAAACACAAGTTACAGCAACAGCTCCACTGAGCAGGCAGCACTGTCTCCAATGTGTGAAGACAATACACAAACTCTGGAGCACACAATCTACCACCAAACCAGAGACCTGTGGGAAACACAGAAAACTAAGGGCATATGTCACCCCATCAGGATTACACAGCGAGCTCTGGAGTGGATTATGGAACCACTGAACTATACTTGCCACTTCTATGTACAATGTGGCTGATCAAGGAGGGCTTACAGGGTCACAGAATTCACTCTAACATTTCAAATATGAAGTTCCCAACCAGACACAGGTTTACTCTCTTGTGCAGGTGTTTCCGCTTCTACAAAAGAAAGAGGGGGGGTATGCTATAGAGAGAGGGATGCGGGAGAGAGAGAGAGATTGTGTGTGTGTGCATGTGTGCGTTTGTGCGTGCGTGTGTATGTGTGTGTGTGTGTATGCATGCACACACATGTATGTAGGTACACAAGTGTGCATTTATGTTTAACAGTGTGTTCATGCATAAGTGGTTATGTGTTCTGGGTGACATGAAATAGTTTTTTCTAAATTTTCTTAAAGTGAGCAGGTTAAAACATTTAGAAAAATATGAGCAGTAGGAATTCAAAGGTGGTGGTTGGTCACTCTCAAAGGAAGGTGTGAGGCTGACATAGGCAGACAGTTAAATATGAATACTGCAAAGCCTGGACTCTGTCTGGCGGAAACAACTAGCAAGCAGATGAGGCCGTCCCTAGGTTCATATACAAGAGGGGTGGTCTAGCTTAGATGAGTACAGTATGACAAAGTACCCCCTTCAGGTATGGACCTCCAAAACTACCTGTAGATGTTGACACGTCTTCATAGTGATCTCTACTTTAGCAGATCAGAGGCTAAAACAATGCCTCTGTGACCTTGAGCTCAATCTCAGAAATGGATTGCACAATGGACCTTCCAGTATACACACCAGACACCACTGCACTCCAGGATCTAGCATCCCGGTCACTGGAAAAACAGAATCCTCTCCTGTACTGTACCTCTGTGCTCAGGCGGAGCTTTCCGAAGCTGATGAAGGTCCACCTCCTCACTCTCCAACCTTCTTCAGCAGGTGCTGGGAGTCTGCAAATGGACACATATTTATAGGGCCTGCACAGCACGAGAAACTGGTCCCCAAGAATGGGGTGGGACCAGCTTTCCACCAGGAAGATGTGTCAGAGCTACAGGTGAGGAAGCAGCCTGCAGGCAGGCTGTGTGAGTGTAGCAAACACCAGATTTCAGAAGAGTGAGAAAGGCAGTATGAGCAGCACTGATTCACCATCAGGTTAATTTAGGAAAACCAGGTTCTGTGTTTAGCTTAGGTGAGCTATGTGTAGAAAGCAAATGTACACATTCCATTCCAACTGCCAGCAACACTTTCACATAATAGTTGAAAAATTCCACAAGCATGGCACATTCCTCAGAGTCCTGATAGATAATCACATTCCCATACTGGAAATGCAGATTAAGATATACACCCAATATTTGCAATTGCATTTTTGGGACAAGTCATTAGGGATGACAGATTGGACCGTCTCAATCCAATGAGTTACCCTTTCCAGCACTAGGCGGCAGCAAAACGTATTTCAGTGTAGTGCCTAGCAGTGATCCAGAAACCTTGCATTGTACAGAAGGAGGTTGTGAGGCTCAACACCTCTGCAGATTGGACATGCCCAGGGCTGCACAGTAGCGGCTGTCCTGCCATTACCTCAGGAAGGGTATGTGCCTTCCAGGCTGCCTTCAGCCAGTGGGCATCTGTGTTTTATTCCTCCTCTGACACTGGGATGTTGGACAGACGTACATGAGCTGGAGATGGCGGTTTCAGGGATCTCACATCTGGAAAGTAAATAATTCACATCTAAAGTGTATCTTCCAGACAACTGTGGTCCGAACAGATGCAGCTGTTCCTCAGCCAGCCACCAGGAGTGCAGCAGCCCACAGGGAAAATCAGATTAATAGGAAATGGCAGTAAATTTATCTTGGAAACAGAAGGGGGAGTTAAGAGTAAGTACTCAGGTTTGTATTTAAGGTACACTAGTACTCTTGGTAGGTTGTCAAAGTACACTAGTACCCTAGATAGGTAGTCAAGTTACATTAGTATCCTGAGTAGGCAGTCAAGGTACACTAGTACTTTAGGTAGGTAGTCAAGGTACACTAGTACTCTAGGAAGGCAGTCAAGGTACACTAGTTATTTAGGTGTGGTAGTTGAGGTACTCTAGTACTCTAGGGAGGTAGTTAAGGTACACTGGTATTCTATGTAGGTAGCCAAGCTACACTAGCATTCTAGGTAGGTGGTCTAGGTACACTAGCACGCTACGTAAGTAGTCAAGGTACACAAGTAGTCCAGATAGGTAAGCAAGGTACACTACTACTCTAGGTAAGTAGACAAGCTACACTAGTACTCTAGGTAGGTAGTCAAGGTACACTAGTACCTTATGTAGGTAGCCAAGGTACACTAGAACTTTAGGTAGGTAGTCAAGGTACACTAGTACTCGAGGTAGGGAGTTAAGGTATACTAATATTTTAGGTAGGTAGTCAAGGTACACTACTACTACAGATAAGTAGGCGAGGTACTCTAGTACTCTAGGTAGGCAGTCAAGGTATACTAGTACTTTAGGTGGGTAGTTGATGTACACTAGTACTCTAGGTAGGTAGTTAAGGCACACTGGTACTCTATGTAGATAGCCAAGGTTCACTAGTACTGTAGGTACACTAGTACCCTAGGTAGGTAGTGAAGGTACACTAGTACTCTAGGTAGGCAGTCAAGGTACACTAGTACTCCAAATAGGTAGGCAAGGTACACTAGTACTCTAGGTAATTAAACAAGGTACACTAGTACCCTAGGTAGGTAGTCAAATTATACTAATACTCTGGGTAGGTAGTTAAGGTACACTAGTACCCTTTGTAGGTAGCCAAAGTACATTAAAACAGTAGGTAAGTAGTCAAGGTACACAAGTACCCTAGGTAGGTAGTCAAGGTACACTTGTACTCGAGGTAGGTAGCCAAGGTACACTAGTACTCCAGATACGTAGGCAAGGTACACTAGTACTCTAGGTAGGTAGACAAGGTACACTAGCACTCCAGATAGGTAGGCAAGGTACACTAGTACTATAGGTAGGTAGTCAAGGTACACTAGCCCACAATGCAGAGCAGAGAATACAGACAGATGTCCTGTGAACCTTCTGCTACAGCCAACATGAAAAAAGTCTACACCTGGAATTTACTTGTGCCAATGATCTTCAGGTTATAGACGAGTCCTCCTGACCACTGTCCCAGAACCAGCACAAACAAAACAGCTGGACTAGTATTTCTGGAGGGATTTATTATAGGCAAACCTAGTGCATGATATATGTGAACAAATTGTGCAAATATGACACTCACAGCAGCAATAACAAAGATAAAGCACGGGCAATAATAGAAGAAGTTAAAGGACATTGGGTGGCCTTTCTTCCTCCGAATGTGCTGTTACCAATCATTAGTACGTAGAAAGTTTGCCATTCGGAGAGGTGCAATCCAGAAGCTGCAAACCTGACACCAGGGAAAGCTGTCCTGTGCTTACAGAGGTCACACTCTCCTGTCTGAAGTAGTGCTTAATTTGTAAATAAAAACGTGCCAGCACCCAAAGCTCTCCTCTGAACACGCGGCTGATGCATTTAAATGTGCGAGCGCAAAATATCGAGGCAGATTATTCTGATAGCCATCTCAGGCCTCTTTAATCCATTTACAACCACACCCCTTCAGCTCACTCTTGCAGCGTTCTGCTTTCTCCCTTTGTGACGCTTTTTCATTTTTTCTTTCTCTCTGTCTTTCCCATATATGTCTTTGAGTAAGGGGCATATTTATACTTTGTTTGCGCCGTTTTAAACCAAAACTGCGCAAACTTAACTCCATATTTATATTTTGAAGCTAGACCCGTCTAGCGTTAAAATATTGGCGTTATCATCATTTTTTGGATGCGTGAACCCACCTTGCGTCAGTGATATGCAAGGTAGGTGTTCCCATCCAAAAACTTACACTAAGCCCTTAGCACCATATTTATCCCCCATGCAAAAATGATGCACGAGTGGGATTCTTCCAACAAGCCTTGGTTCAAGCAATGTCACGGTTTGCATCAAAATGGCGATGCCAGGACCCCGGAGGGACTTTGGGGCCTCAACACAGACTGAGGAGGCAGAGGAGGCTCCCAACACTGGAAGGAACCTACAGATGACCAGACAGCACCCATGGGAGTCCCAGGACACGGGGACAAAGAGGGTGAAAATTGTGGTTGCTGCAGCACTACAAAAGAAGATCCCACGCTGCCGGAAAACAACTCAGCGAGCTGTGCATCACAGGATGGAAAGCTGAGGACCTGGTCCACACTGCACGAAGGATTCTTGAAAATAGTGCACAGCGGCCTCAAGTGCTACAGATGACGAAGTGCAAAGGGGTACTATCGTAAACCGGGAAGGTAAGCTCTTACCTCTGCCAAATTTGGACAGCTAGACCTTGGGACAGTGTGGGTCAAAGGGGTCCACCACCTGTATTCCAGAGGGCACGCTCATCACCAGGAGAGGAGTCCCAGACAACCGGTCGTCATCTTAGAAGGTGCCTGCTGGAGCAGGGAAGTGACTCTGTCACCCCACAGGAGATTCCTTCAGTTCTTCTGGTGCAGGATGAAGGCAGGGAGTCCTCAGAACGTGCACACCTAGGAAACTGTTGCAGTTGCTGGCTGGAACTGATGTTGCAGGGTCACAGTAACCTTTCTGGATACTTTGTTGCAGTTACAGCGGTTCTTGGAGCAGTCTGCGGTTGATCCGATGGTCAGAAGCTGAAGCACAAGTTGCAGAGGATTCGTGGAGGAAACTTGCAAGCTGTATCTCAAGAGGAACCCACAGGAGAGACCCTAAATAGCCCTGAGAGGGGGATTGGCTACCTAACCATGTATGCACCTGTCAGGAGGGGTCTCTGACGTCACCTGATGGCACTAGCCACTCAGAGATCTCCAGAGTGTCCCTACACCTTGGAAAACAAAATGGCTAACGTCAGGGACCCACTGGAGGAGCTCTGAGCTCTTTGTCCAGTTTTGCAGCAGAGCAGGGACTGGGGGTCCCTGAACTGGTGCGGACTGGCTTATGCAAGAAGGGCACCATCTGTGCACTTCAAAGCATTTCCAGAGGATTTGGGGGTCAACCCCTCCCCAGTCTGTAACACCTATTTCCAAAGGAAATGCTTTGTTCTGCCTTCCTGGGCCTGGGCTGCTCAGACCCCAGGAGGTCAGAACCCTGTCTGTGAGGTGGCAGCAGCTGTAGCTGCAGTGCAAGCCTCAGATAGCTGGTTTGGCAGTACTGGGGGTCCATGGTGGAGCCCCCAGGATGCATGGGGCTGCCCCCCCAATACCAGATTTAGAATAGGGGTACAATTCTATGATCTTAGACACTTTACATGGCCATATTCGGAGTTACCATTGAGAAGCTGCATATAGGTATTGACCTATATGTAGTGCACGTGTGTAATGGTGTCCTCACACTCACGAAGTCCATGGAATTTGCCCTGGACAGCGTGGGGGCACCTTTGCTAGTGCAAGGGTGCCCTCACACTTAGTAACTTTACACCGAGCCTTCAGTAAATGACGGTTAGACATATAGGTGACGTATAAGTTACTTAAGTGCAGTTAAATGGCTGTGAAATAGTGGGGGCACTATTTCACTCAGGCTGCAGTGGCAGTCCTGTGAGAGGGTTTATCTGAGCTCCTTATGCGTGGCAAAAGAAATGCTGCAGCCTGTAAGGATCTCCTGAAACCCCAATGCCCTGGGTACCTAGGTACCATATACTAGTGACTTATAATGGGGGTCCAGTGTGCCAATTGGAATTGGTAAATGAAGTCACTAAACTATAGTGACTAATTTGGAAGCAGAGAGAGCATAAGCACTGAAGTTCTGGTTAGCAGAACTACAGTGACACAGTTAAGCACTACTGACAACACACACATTTAGCCACAAACTATGAGCACTGGGGTCCTGACCCGCAGGATCCCAGTCAGACAGGCAAAACATACTGACAAACAAGTAGAAATTGGGGGTAACGTGCCAAGAAAGATGGTACTTTCCTACAACTAGTCACTTACAAACATAAGTGCTGTCATCCTTAAACCAGCAGTCTTGCCCAGAGCAAGAGTCAAACTACAACACACTAGCCATTGTAAAGGTTTGGTTGTTAAACAGTGCAATGCAGGTATGCCCAGACAAGACTGACTGAACTTAAACAAACTAAAAAAATTGTAAGTATAACAATTGGGAATCTGCCACAGATTATCTAGATTGACTCAACCCAGTCTTTGAGGGGTAATCAGGTATTTTCAAGCCTGTCCAACAATCTCAGGAGGCAGTTGGTGCTGCTTCTGTTCATGGATTGTTACAGAACATTCAAGAACACCTTTGCACCATCTCCATTGGGTGGCCAAACAAGAGGGTAGCTGAATTAGTTTCTGTCGACAACCACCATGTCATGATGCAAGAACCAAACAAGGAGTTGAATACATTTTAATTGGTGTTAGTACACATGCAGTGATTTCAACAGATGGTAAAATGGAAGGAAGAGGGGTAATGTATGTAAGTGGGATAAGAATGGAGAAGGTGGAGGATGAGGAGGTAAAAATCTAGGAAAAGGTCAGGACAATCTAGCACCTCAAGGGGGCTCAGGTCTCATTTATAGACAGTTTCACAACAGGAAGAAGATTCCCTACCAACCTGTAGGCACATCTACTCAAGATGATCAACAACATTCCCAAAATCAGTCCACCAACGTTCAGGACGGCCCCTGGTGTGCCAGCTGCACTGTGAATATGTTTATTCCCATTGATCTAAACCACCCTTATGTGCCATGTGTGATTAATTGGAGATCATCCTTCTACTGTATTGATGCTGGTGCTGGGTGACCTGCCATGGAAACCTCTGAATTCCCTTTTTTCCTCTCTCAGGCTTGTTCATTGATGTACTAAAGTTCAGAATCACATGTCTGATCCCAGATTCATTACCATAGTTCTCTTTGCTGGCCGAAATCCCTTTTACTAAGCCCCACTTCTCCTACAAGCTTGCCAGAGAGAGGTATGTTATGCAAACTGAATTATATTGTGTTCTGCACTAATGATGGTGTATATCTGATTGCATCCAAAGACATTGAAAATTAATTATTAGTGAAAACCTCTGAAGGACCTAACCCTATTAATTACATACTTGGACAGGTACTCTCTACCTTATGGTTTGAACATAGAAATCATGTGTGTTGTGTACTTTCTGCTCACCTTCTGGAGATTACAGTCAATCCTATCAAGAAGATACCTACATGCATCACCACCATCTGTGTTTGGAAGTTGAAACTGGAATCCACCAGTCATCACTGCCTTAATACAGCAGGGATCCCATTGCCCACTGTGACTTCATGTACTAAGCTGATTTTGGCAAAAGAAAATTGAACATAAATAAACATACAGATTTCTACAGGGCCTTGAGCATTCAATTATGTAGTGGTATCAAGTTTTCCAATTGTGTCTAAGCATGCTACCATCTTGTTATCCATTCTGCGAACTGCTAAATGGTTCACTGTTGTTTCTGCCTGTTCTGCCTTCCACTTCATCCCTGTACTTTAGGACACTCATTACATCCTCTCTTTCTCATTTTCTAAGGACATCAGCTCACATGGTGTCGACTTGCATTGAGACTTATTGAGTCACCGAACATGTTCCCTCAGACTCTTTAATTCAATGTGATCTTGATACTTTGCTGTTGCTCCAAGGCTGGAAAATAGTTCAATATGTAGATGATTTATTACTTGTATCAGTGAACATTATCATTCAATTGGACGTGAGCTTCAAAGTAGAAATTGGCCCTCATTTCGACCTAGGCGGTCTTTTTTAAAGACCGCCAAGGTACCGCCGCGCTGAAGACCGCCAGTGCAGGTGGGTTTCCGTGCAGCATAATATGATTGCTGGCAGCCCTCTGTCCTTTTTCGGACGGAGAGCCGCCAGCAGCCATACTGGCGGTCAGAGGGGAAGACAGCGGGAAAGACAAGGTAAGTCGATTGTCCGTTAGGGGAGGAGGGTTGGGGGCTGCTGTGTGTTGTGTGCGTGCATGGGGGTGGGCGTGTGTGTATGTAGAGGAGGTGTGTGAGTGCGTGTATGCATGCGGGGGTTGTGTGTATGGGAAATGTGTGCGGGTCGGTCTGTGTGCATGTCTGTATGTGTGCGGGTATGTGTTGTTGTAGTGTATTTGTGCAGGTAGTAGTGTGTGTGTGTGTATGTTGGGGGTGGGGGTGGGGACGGGGTGTGTGTATGTGCATGGTGTGTGTATGTGCATATTGGGGGTGGGGGTGGGGGTGGGGAGGGGGTTCCTGTTACCTTTGGGAGGTGGCAGGGGGGTGGGGGTGTGGGGGAAGGTCTCATGGTTGAGACCTCTATCAGTGCCAGGGAAGGAATTCCCTGGCACTGATAGTGCCTACCGCCATGGATTTCATGGCAGTTCAAAACCACCTGAAATCCATGGCGGTATGCAGGGTCCTGATACCGCCGGCGGTCTGGTGATGGCCGCCGGGCTGGAGACCGAAGTCTCCAGCCCAGTGGTTGTCACCGCCCCTGGCAGTCGGAGTGGAGAAGTGGCGGATGACCATGTCTGTAACCCCCATGGTCATAATTCCATTTTTTTTTTTCCGCCGGCCTGTTGGCGGTATTACCACCACTTCTCCCCCGCCCACCAGGGTCATAATGAGGCCCATTGTGTCTTGCCCATGTTTGATTTCTAGGGCACAACATCTCGGCAGGGCAGCGCCAACTATCTGCAGGTCACTGTACATTCCCTAGCCCAGTCAGTTTCCCCTGAATGCACTTTCTTGGGGATGGCGGGACATTAAATAATGTATCATGGACAATGGATAGTGGGATTTGCCTGATTAGGAAAAACCCTTCAAAATTGTTGTCCTTGAACCGTCTATTGGACCAAAGAGGCAAAGCAAGCAGTGGTGAGGCTGAAATACTTGTTCCCTGAGCCTTTTGCCTAAATCCTGAAAACCCTTCACTGTGTGTGATCATGGAAGAGACGGGCGTGCCTTCGGGTGTTGATGAAAGATCCTCAGGGCACAAGAAACCTCTGGTTCATTATTCACCTGCCCAACTGATTGAAGCCTTCAAACACATCATCCTCAGTTCTTCTCTTCTGGCCGCTGCCCAGTCCATGGACACCTTTTACTCCCCAGCACATTCAACATCTGTCCACTACTGGGCTCTTGCTTCAGCTTCTAACATGACATCAGTCTGCTGACGGCTGCCTTCAGAGACCGCTCCTGGGGGCCGATATAATCCTTCCTAATCCTCGTCGCTATCCCCTTTACAGGCCCCCGGCGGTGTACTGAGCCACGTAGATCCCGGGGCCCCACAGAGCTGGTGAGAAGGGGATGGGGCCCCGCGCGAGGGATGGTGGCACCGGGGACAGGCCAGCGCTGAAGTGATGTTCGAGGCGCTTGCCGGGGTGAGAGAGTGAACCCCCTCCGATCCTACTCCAGGAGACTGAGCAACAGAGACAGCGGGGGAGTGGCGAGGCCGCTGTCCCTGGGCCCCGAGCCGGCACCCAGACAAGAAGGAAGGAGGGTGATGGAGCGGGACGGACCGGGAACACACAGTGGGGGGCCGATGTTCTGGAGGGGAGGCCAGGGATGCAACTGGCTCTCTTGGTGGCCCCCCGTCTGGATGAGACTGAGAGGTCCCCCCGCTATTGCCCGCAGCCGAGGAGGCGCACACCGATGCTCCAGCAGTGTGGACAGGGGGTGGCTCAGACAGAGTGAGGTGTGACGGTTGCACCCAGAGAGGGCTCACGGAAGCTGGGCGGGGGCACAGCCTTTACCCTACATCCTTGGTGCACGCCGCACGGCCGGGGGAACAGGGCTAGATCACCCCCGGATCAGTGCACGGCCCGGCCTGGATGGGAACACCCGCGTTCTTGACAACATTTGACATCAGCCGGACCCTCTTCACCCCCTAGACGAAGAGGCATATTTCTGAGCCAAAGATCCATCACCGGCCTGGGAACGGCCCACTTCGCCATAATCCTTTGCCAAGCCTAAAAGCACAGGAGCATCATTTTCCTAACAATGTATTTTACAACTTCCAGAGTAAAATAGTTTACATAAAACAGACAATATTGCACCAATCAGAAAACAAAACTACCTACCTGTATACACTTCTTGTAATACATAATAAAAGGGATTCCTCTTTTATTCTGTGCATTCCAAATATGAAACTACCACACCAGAACATACGTTGAGGTCATAATACTATCTACAAGCATTTCACTTATTTATCACCTGTTTAATGTCTCCTTACACCAATAAACATTTGAAAGTTCACTAGCTAGCTTTCTGATTTTCTTGCCATGGTATTGCAGGCACCAAGTCTGCAGTCTGTTTTAAGGCCCCGTTGTGTAGGAAACATTGTTTTTGTTGGAATCATAATTTATGCAGCAGTTGGAGGATGGTTTGGCTAGGTATTTTCTGCTTGAACTAGTCCACAGCAGGTGAAAATTACTTAACAATGTATAAAAAATAAACATATCAAGAAATTTGCATATCCCAATAATCAAGATCTACTAACTTTTATTACTGTTAAATGCACCTGCACTTGCACAATTTATTTTTTGCCCCAGTGTACTTCAATGTAATAAAAACAGTAAAATTATTACCTGCAAATTACGTTTGACACATTTTCCTGAAGCACACTGTTTGCTTATTTGTATGTTACCGGCAGCTCTAGTAGCTTAATAGTTCACTGTTCAGTGCTCAGCCAAAAGGTACAGCATTCCTGATGAAAATGCAACCAAAATAGTGGACAGAAACAATTTCACCTTGTTAATGCCTCTGAAGTAATCAGATAGGCATTTTTAAATCATCCCCAAGTCATCGGGAACAATCTCAGTTTAAAAAATAATCCTAAACCAATTTTCAAGTCATCCTCAGTCATCAGGAATATTCTTATCTTGTGAAGTAATCGAATGGTCATTTTCAAGTCATCCTGAAGTCATCAGGCTCAAGTGTCTAAACTTTGCTGATGAATTCAAGAGCTTGATGATGTCTGATGACGTGAAAATGACTTCTGCAGTAGTTGGATGATCATCTAATGATTCTGGGATGGTTTCTAATGTAATCCTGTTTGACCAGGGCAGTCACGCAGTAAATATGCTGAAAGAGTACCATGACCAAAGAGAAGCCACCGTGTGGCCCGAAAGAATGCACTATGGACCAATCCACACAGCTGAGCGACGCTGCACTGCCCCGGGCTCTGAAGGACACTCAGCATCGCACCTAGACACCGCAACACCACTCGCAGCAATTATCCAATCAGAGTCATGCTTGATGTAAAGATAGGAGCAGTTGGCTCAGATGTTACACTGCTATAACAAGCCTTGTGGAATGCAGCAGAATGAATCACCGAGGCTCTGACTAGGATCTCGGGAGTGGGAGACTCGGTGAATACCCTACAATACAAAGTACAGAGTCTACAGGTGAGTACCAAAGAATTGGCACTACGTATCGAGTATTCTGAGGGAATAGCGCATAGAAGAGATTTGTTGGATTCCCGAGGGCTGTGAAGGAAACGCAGTTGATGCAAAATGGATCTGTTCAACGATGCCAAAGGGGTCACTATCCACATACTTCATAGGAGAGAGAGCCCACGGGACACTATCAATGAAACCACCACCTGGAATACACCCCGCCAATTAGTTGCACAGTTGTTGAATTATGTGGATAGAGACGCCATCCTTAGGTTTTCCCCGCACATAGATGAAACTCACCTATCTAAATGCCACCATAATAATCTTCCCTAATTACACAACAATAGTGCAACACACATTTACCACAGCCAAACAAAGACTACGCATGCTCAACTTATCATATATGCTGCTGTACCCAGCTCATATGAGAGTCGTCCATGAGGCACTCCAGAAGAGGTGCTTCGCTGGGCTGATGAGAGAATGTACTGAAGCTTCCCCCATCCGTGCTCAGACTCTGAGCCCTCCCAGGGACTGGATGGGTCTCGTCCTGTCATGGTCTCCCAGAAGAGACAACATCGATCCCGCTCCACATGGCACAACCGGGGGGAGGTGAGGTGAAACACAACCCCCCAGGAGACGCTAGATTGATGCTGCCCTGCCTGTTCCATTGGGGGCAGATGACCGAGGGGTGATTTGTAATTTTGCCCACCTTAAATGACTAGTTATGGGTTTTAGGAATCCCTTGGCCGCAGATCATGGATGCCCGCAGGTCACACATCATGTGCACCGCAATAGATACTTCAGAGTTCTTAAGTATAGTGGTGGGGGAATGTTGGGTTGATTTGACACTGTGGCTTGTTCACACTCAGGCATGTTCCCGCGTCATACACATATGCTTGTACTCCCATGACCCAGGCTGGCACATGTTCACACACACTCAGAGAATATGGGGTGCCTAATACACCTATCTGAAGCATTCGGATCATGTCCTGGAATGTACATGGGGCGCTTGATGATATCAAGCAAGGGGCGGTCCTAAAATATGAGAAACAGACCAGGGCATAAGTTTGACTGCTGCAGGAGACGCATCTTCTGGGTACAAAGGCCCCATGCCTAGCTAGATATGGAGACCACCAGATATGCCATTCTGGCTGTGCTAGAAGCTTTAGGGGCACTAGCATACTAATTCAACGCGCTCTGCCACATCAGGTGGAAAAGATCTGGACAGATCGTTTGGGCTGGTATACGGAGTGGCAGGCACATCATATGGAGAAACCCCCAGGTTGTGTATACTCTCCCCCCTCACTGGTCCAGTCCCTACTAGACAGTTTGACTCAACTGTGGGAGTCCTTCCCAGATGGGCTTCTACTGTTCGGGGGCGATTGGAATGATGTTATGCAGCCCAGTGTGAATAGGAGCCAGGAGCAACTACACACATATAGGCCAGACAGAACAAAGCTGTTGGCACTAACGACCGCTCTGGGGCTTACAGACATATGGAGAATTCCTCATCCCACACAGTCAGGCTATACATATTTATCAACGGTACATAGCTCACTCTCTCGTATCAATTATTTTCTTCATTCCCACAACACATGCACATAGAGCCACAAATATGGAAGTACTGGCCAGGGGATTAACGGATCACTCTCCACTATTGATGACACTACATATTGGCCCAATCAAATAGGTCTTCTATTGGCATATGTCACCCCAGCACTTCCAGTATCCCACATATCGACAAACCATAACCAAGGGCATAGCGGAATACTTTACACAACAAGGAGCGTGGACTACTAGCCCTATGGGACTGAGATTTCGGCGGACGGGATAGCCACATCTTTGTGACTGAGTAACTTATCTGCCAAAATCTAAATCAAGCCCTTGGTTTTGTGCAGGAAAGGACCCTTTCTTGCACAAACGCTATGCTGAGTACTCCGAAGACACCCTTTCATTATGGCGCAAGGGTGTCTGAGCTGGTGCATGGTAGCCAGACGTGTGCCAGCACATGGAGCGGGCAGAACTCATTCACTTTTTAGTAGATTTGGCACTGTCCCGTTCACCTAACCTTACTTGCTGCACTGCATTCCATGTACTCTTCGTAAATATGCCCTCATTTGTTGTTTGAATATGACATTTGTCTGGCCTTGTCCACCCAGCACAGCTTCAATCGCAGAATCACATAAAAACACGGGCACCGTAAAAAACGCCTTAAAAACTACCAATTAACAAACATCTGCAGGTACATTAACCCTAGGAGCTAGCATTTCATGCACCACGTCTGGGGGGCACATGTAAACACAACCTTCCCTTTCTTCCCATCTCTCCTTGAGTTGCTCATCGTCCCCAGTCCTGAGTTGTCTGCCTGTGCCGAGGCCTTCTGAGCTGTCTAATGTGCTGAGATGTATTTCCAAAGCTTTCAGTGCTTCAGAGTTTGAGTACTAAGGCCAGTACAAAGGCACCCGACAGCAAGAGGCTGTCCTGTCTGTACTTGGTGGGTGGACTTCCCAATCACTGCACCCTGCCTTCGCCTTCTTTGCACAGCGGTGGGGGCGCAGGTGGTCATTGTGATGTTGGATGCCGATGACCAATGTGGACACGGACCAGACCAGTGGAAAGCAAGTAGGCCAAAGTATCACAGGCTCCAGACTTCCTCTCAAGGCTCCATGTAATAGGAACCAGCCAGGCCTGCATGTGAGTCTTATCCCACCCTAAAGAGAACACATTGAAGGGGAGCCTGATAGGCCTGCCTGTTTGTCCCATGCCACCGTTAGGGGAGAACACATGGAAGTCGACCCAGCCAGACGTGTCTCTGCGTCCCATGCCACCCTAAGGAGAACAAATGGAAAGGGAACCAGCTAGGTCAGCCATTGCATCCCATGCCACCCTAAGAAGGGGAACCAGCCAGTCCTGCCTGTGAGACTGATTCCACCCTAAAGAACACATTGAAGGTGAGCCTGATAGGCTTGCCTGTGTGTCCCATGCCACCCTAAGGAAAACACATGGAAGGGGACCCAGCCAGGCATGTCTGTGCTCCCCATGCCACCCTAAGGAAAACACATGGAAGGGGACCCAGCCAGGCATGTCTGTGCTCCCCATGCCACCCTAAGGAAAAGACTTGGAAGGGGAACCAGCTGGGCCAGCCTGTGCGTCCCATGAAGGGGAACCAGCCAGTCCTGTTTATGAAATCCATGCCATCCTAAGAAGGGGAACCAGCTAGGCCTGCCTGTGCATCCCATGCCACCCTAAGGAGAACACATCGAAAGGGAACCAGCTGGTCAGCCACCATGTCCCATGCTACCCTAAGAAGGGGAACCAGCAAGTCCTGTCTGTGCATCCCATGCCACCTTGAAAAGTGGAACCAGCCATGCCTGCCTGTGCGTCCTATGCCATCCTAAGGAGAAGACATGGAAGGAGAATGTAGTCATCCCTGTCTGTGTGACCTATGCCACCGCAAGGAGATCCCATGGAAGTGAATCCAGCTGGGCCTGTCTGTGCATCCTATGCAACTCTGAGGAGAGCACATGGAAGGGGAACCAGCCGGGCCTGTCTGTGCACCCATGCCACCTTAAGGAGAAGACCTGGAAGGAGAACCAGCCATGCCTGCCTGTAAATACTATGCCATTCTAAGGGGAAGACATGGAAGGGGAATTCAGTCAGGCCTGTCTGTGTGACGAATGCCACCCTAAGGAGGGGAACCAGCCAGGCCTGTTTGTGTGACCCATGCCACCCTAAGGAGAAACATCGAAGGGGAATCAGCCGGGCCTGCCTGTATGTCCCATGCCAACCTAAAGAGAGCACATGGAAAGGGAACCAACCGGGCCTGTTTGTGCATCCCATGCCACCCTAAGGAGAAACATCGAAGGGGAATCAGCCGGGCCTGCCTGTATGTCCCATGCCAACCTAAAGAGAGCACATGGAAAGGGAACCAACCGGGCCTGTTTGTGCATCCCATGCCACCCTAAAAAGGAGAACCAGCCATACCTGCCTATCATCCCACGCCATCCAAGGAGAAGACTTGAAAGGGAATGCAGTCAGGCCTGTCTCTGTGAACTATGACACCCTAAGGAGGGGGACCAGCCAGGCCTGCCATGTGACCCTTGCCACCCTAAGGAGAACATATGGAAGGGGATCCAGCTGGGCTTGTCTGTGCATCCCATGCCGCCCTAAGGAGAGCACATGGATGAAACCCAGCTGGGCCTGTCTGCGTGTCCCATGCCATCCTAAGGGCAGCCTTGCTTCTGCTGCCCACCATCAGGCTCCTGACGCCTTCCTGCATCCCCCACACCCCTCCCATCTCCCAGACATACTTCATGCCGGCTGCAGCATGGCCTCAGTGAGCAGATCTTCCTACTCCACCAATGCCTTCCAGCTTCACGGCCAGCCTTGCTCCTGCTGCCCACTGCCAGGCTCCTGACCCCAGAAAACCCAAGTTCACCTGTCCCAGGGACCCCAGGGCCACCTCCTCACTGATTCCTGTTTTTTCGCCTCCCAGGCTTCCCGCCTCCCTCACACCCCTCCCCCCGCCCTAGGATACCTAATGCCGGCATCAGCGTGGGCACGCAGCAGGCGCATTGCTGGCGTGCAAAGGCAAGCCCGTCTGCACCTGTCTGTGCCTGGACTGTACCCAGCGCAAGGATCCCTGGTCCTCCCACCATCTGCTGCTACTTCGTAGATGAGCCAAGACTCCTGCTGCTGCACGTCCTCTCTGCGCTCCACCAATTGACCTTTGGCCTGTCACCACTGGTGCTTCTCCTGTCTCACAGAACCACTTACCCATACAGGACTCAACTCCACTGCCTCCCAGAAGACCACCACCAACCCAGAACGACTTCACTGCATCCTGCTCACTGCCTGCTCCCCCAGCAAACACGCCAAGGAAATGTAGAACACTATCACCACCCTCACCCCAGATGTTGCATGCATCACCGAAACATGGCTTAACCCCACCACCAGCCCTAACTTACCACTACTACCCCCGACAGATACAAGATGATACACTGGGACTGCCCCAACAAGCACAATGGAGGAATCACCATAATATTCAAGGAAACCATCCAATGCTCTGAAACGAACGCCAACCCAATACCTGTCATGGAGCACCTTAACTTCCTAATACACATCGACCCTCGAATACAGACCACTGTGACCCTGGCCATCATTCTGCAGCGCCATCAGCAACATCCTCCCCCCCCTTGCCATTGACTCGCTCCACTACATGCTGCTCGGCACCCTCAACTTCCACATCAAGGACCCCAAGGGATGGCAACTCCGCATTCCTACTGAAGAACCTCAACAACATTAGACTCACCCAGTTAGTCTCCAAACCCACCCACAGAGCCAGACACACCCTGGACACCATCTTCTCCTCCAGCAACAGAATCAAATTCACCCACACCATGGAACTCTCCTGGACCGACGACACAATTGTCCATTTTACCATCTCTAAGACCCAGCACACCATCACCAAGCACCAAAGTGCCACCCATCACAGCTGGGAAAAAGTAAGTGAGAGCCAATGGATGTAGGCTCTCAGCACCACACTAAGAGGCACCTCAGTCAACCTTGATCAGCTAATGTGGTGACAGTCACCCTTCTGAAACTGGCAAATGCCAACAGAACATCAAGACAAGCCAGCTGGAACACCCCAGAACTCAGAACCACCAAGGGCAACTGTCTTCTACTCAAGAAGTGATGGCACTTCTCCAAGGACCCGTCTGACAGAGCCGCACACAAAACAACACTCAACGACTACCACTGGCACATCAAGGAGGTCAAAAGAGCTGCCATCAGGAACTGCACCAATGCCGCAGCCAACCACACCAACCTCAGATCCAATATAATCAACACTGAACTCACCAACCTCCTCAATGCTTCCATCTCTGCAGCATCCTTCCCAGATGGATGGAAGCACACAGACATCAGACCCCTCCTAAAGAAGCCCTCAGCTGATCCCAGCAACCTCAAGAACTACTGACCGATCTCCCTACTCCCATGTCCAGCCAAAGTACTCAAGAAGGCTATCAAACGACAGCTCATCGACTACTTAGAATGAAACTACCTATTCGACACATCACAATCAGGTTTCCGGGCAACCATATCACTGAGACCGCACTCATGGCTGCAAAAGACAATGTCAGAATCCAACTTGACCGAGGAAAAACAGTGGCTCTGATTCTCCTCAACCTGCCTGCAGAATTCAACACCATCACCCACTACATCCTCATCGACAGACTCTACAACAGCAGCATTCAACAACACGCCCTCAAGTGGATCATCTCTTTCTTCTCAGAATACACCTAGAGCATCCATCTACCTCCTTTCACTTCCGCCCCCAAGAATATCATATGCAGTGTACCCCAAGGATCATTCCTCAGCTCCATGCTGTTCAACATCTACATGAGCCCCCTCATGGACAACTTCAGATCCCAGGGACTCAACATCATCTCCTACGCTGATGACACTCAACTCATCCTCATGCTCACCAAAGACGCCTCTAAAACCAAAACTAACTTCCACAATGCCATGACTGACCTAGCCGAATGGATGAGAGACAGATGCTTCAAACTGATCTCTAACAAAACCGAGATACTGATCTTTGGAAAGAACACCACTGCCTAGGACCATAGATGGTGCCCGGAAAAACTCAGACCCACCCCCACACCGACGAACCACGCTCCCAACCTCAGCATAATCCTGGATAGCCAACTGACCATGAAACTACAAGTAAACGCAGTTGCCTCCTCCTGTTTCCACACCCTCCACATTCTCCACAAGATCTTCAGATGGATCCAGTATACACCAGAAAGATCATCACACAAGCCCTCATCACTAGCTTCCTCAACTACAGCAATGCACTCTACAATGGTATCTCCTCCAAGCTCCTGCGAAAACTCCTGACAATACTTAGCACAGCAGCCAGCCCCATCCTAGACCTGCACAAGTTTACCCACATCAATCCCCACCTCATGAAACTCCACTGGCTCTCTGTACAGAAATGATGCCTCTTCAAGACGCTCACACATGCCTACCAAGCCATCCACAAACAAGGACCTTCCTACATCAACCACCAGCTGAACTTCCACCTTCCCTCAAGACACCTGTGCTTTACCTCACTCGCCCTCGCAGATGTCCCATGCACCCACCACACCCGCAGCAGAGGTTGTACTTTCTTCTACATCACCGCCAAAGTCTGGAATGACCCCTTCCACCTTCGAATGACACCCTTTCTGGCAGACTTCAGAAAGCAACTCAAGACCTGGCTTTTTGATTCAAAAGCAGAAATCTCAGTGCCCAGATACCCGTAGGGGGGATAGTGGCACTTCGAAAAAGAGTGATTGATTGATTGAAGAATCACCCTAAGGAGAAGACATTGAAGTGAAAACAGCCAGGCCTGTCTGTATGTCTGATGCCACCCTCAGGAGAACAGATTGAAGGGGAACCAGCAGGGCCTGCCTGTGCATTTGATGCAATCCGCAGGAGAAAAGATGATAGGGAAACCAGCCTGGCCTGTCTGTGCATCCCATGCCACCCGAAGAAGAACACATGAAAGGGGAACTAGCTGGGCCTTTCTGTGTGTCCCATGCCACCCTAAGGAGAACAGGGGGAAGGTGAACCAACCATGCCTGTTTATGCATCCCATGCCACCTTAAGGAGAACTCAAGATAGGGGAACCAGCCAGGCCTCTCTGTGCATCCCATGCCATCCTAAGGAGAACACATGGAAGAAGAACCAGCTGGATCTCTCTGTGCATCCCATGCCACCCTAAAGAAAGCACATGGAAGGGGAACCAGCCGGGCATGTTAGTGTGACCCATGCCTTCCTAAGAAGAACAAATGGAAGGGGAACCAGCCAATCCTGTCTGTGCGTCCCATAACACTCTAGGGAGCACACATGAAAGGGGACCCAACTGGGCCTGTCTGTGCGTCCCATGCCACCCCAAGGAGAACACTTGGAAGGAGAACCAGCCGGGCCTGTATATGAGTCCCATGCCACCATAAGGAGAAGACATGGAAGGGGAACCAGCCGTGCCTGCCTGTGTGTCCGATGCCACCCTAAGGAGAACACGTGGAGGGGGAACCAGCCAGGCCTGCCTTTGCATCTGATCCAATCCTAAAGAAAAATCATGGATTGAAACTAGCATGGCCTTTATGTGCATCCCATGCCACCTTAAGAAGAATACATGAAAGAGGATCCAGCCAGGCCTGTCTGGGCGTCCCAAGCCACCAAAAGGGAACACATGGAAGGGGAAGCAGCCAGGTCTGTCGCTGTGACCCATGTCATCCTAAGAAGAACAAATGGAAGTGGAGCCAGCCAAGCCTGTCTGTGCGTCCCATGACATCCAAAGGAAAACACATGGAAGGGGAACCAACAGGGCCTGTCTGTGCGTCCCATGCCACCCCAAGGAGAACAATGGATGGTGAACCAGCCAGGCCTGCCTGTGCCTCCCATGCCATCCTTAGGATAACACATGGAAGAGGAACCAGCTGGCCCAGTCTGTGCATCATATGCCATCCTAAGAAGAACACAAGGGAGGCGAACCATCCAGGCCTGTCTGTGTGACCTAGCCACCCTAAGAAGGACACATGAAAGGAGAATCAGCCGGGCCTGTCTGTGCATCTCATGCCACCCTAAGAAGGGGAACCAGCCATGCCTGCCTGTGCGGCCCATGCCACTCTAAGGAGAAGACATGGAAGCGGAATGCAGCCATGCCTGTCTGTGTTACCTATGCCACCCAAAAACGGGGAACCAGCCAGGCCTGTCTATGTGACCCATGCCACCCTAAAGAGGACCCATGGAAGGGGAACCAGCCGGGTTTGTCTGTGCCTCCGTGCCACCAGAAGGAAAGCACATGGAAGGGAAATCAGCTAGGTCTGTCTGTGTGACCCATGCCATCCTAAGGAGAACATATTGCAGCTGCGTTTGTCTGTGCATCCCATGCTACCCTAAGGAGAAAACATTGAAGAGGGACCACATAGGCCTGTCTGTGCGACCCATGCCACCCTAAGAAGAACACATGGAAGAGGAACCAGCTGAGCCTGACTGTGCATCTCATGCCACAGTAAGAAGTGGTACCAGCCATGCCTGCCTGTGCGACCCATGCCATCCTAAGGAGAAGACCTGGAAGGGGAACCAGCAAAGCCTGTCTATGTGAACTATGCCACTCTAAGGAGGGGAACCAGGCATGCCTGTTTGTGTATCCCATGCCATCCTAAGGAGAACACATGGAAGGTGAACCAGTCGGGTCTGTCTGTGCATCCTATGCTACCCTAAGAAGATTAAAATGGAAGGTGAACTAGCCAACCTGTGCATCCTATGCTGTCCTAAGGAGGACACATGAAAGGGGAACCAGTTGGGCCTGTCTTTGTGTCCCATGCCACCCTAAGGAGAACGCATGGAAAGGACACCAGCCGAATCAGCCTGTGCATCATATATAGGAGAGGCCATGCAGGTGGATGGGGCCTAGGTCGGGCACTCAGGAAGATGGTCTGCCCAGCAGACAGCACCAGATCCTTAAGGAACCGAGCCCCTTACTTCTGTTCAGACACTGGAGCTGAAGTGAGAAGCTGGCCTTGGTCTTGGCTAGAGGGCACTCTTCACTCCACAGAGACAGATATCCATCTTCAGTCACAGGCTGAGAGAAGTTCCATCGTCCCATGCCTCAGATCTCTCAGGGGTGCTAAAGGGAAGGCCAGATCCCCAACCCCCAAGCCATGTGCTGGGAAGAAATATAGGCCCTCATTGCAACCCTGGCAGTCGGAGATAAAGTGGCGGTAATATGGCCAACAGGCTGGTGGTAACTACTGCCAAATTATGACCATGGAGGTGAGAACTCAGATAGACAGGCCACTTTACCACACTGACTGCCAGGGTGGAAACAACAGGCACCACGGTGGTAGCTGCCTACAGCCAGGCGGAAGTCAATGTGTCGCTCACCATATTAAGACCCTGGAAACCGCCACCTTTTCCGAGGCGGTACCAACGAGATCAGAAGCCTAGCAGAAACAGACCTCAGAAGAGAAAGGACTCACCTTTGGAGACTCAGGGAAGAACCACGCCACCATGGAGCCCGAACTTCAGATATTCACCATGATTTTCTACGTCCTGCTCCACCACAACACCAACGACGGCGAAGACTACCACAGTGAGTACAGCCGCCTAGTACACAGGGGAGGGAGGGAGGAAAAAGAGAGTGACACACACACGCACCACACACACCCTCACCCCCAACACCATACACACAATCAGCTGCAGTAATAAAACATATTTACTCCGAGCCCCTGAGGAATAATGCAAGGACTACAGGAATGTGCAACAGTGAGTGTAATAATAACAACACAGGAGAAATACGAAAATTCAATCTAATGGTATATACATATGTACAGTTCAAGGGACACTGCCCAGTCCTCATTGTGCGTGGGCCAGAGGGCCACAGGCCAAAGTCCAAGGCCCCACTTGTCACCTGCAGCAACACGGAGAGAATACTGCAGGGGCATCAGTTGGAAAATAGGCAGGCACCTCGGGGGGATGGGCAAGGGGGGGGCACCTCAGCCGGCAGATGGAACAAGACCACTGGTTCTGGAGTGGGCAACATGCCCTGTGCTTGGTCCTGGGTAGTGTAAGGCCACAGTCTCCAAGTGGGTGACATGCCCACTGGCTCTGGAGGGGGCAACATGCCCTGTGCTTGTTCCTGGGGAGTGCATGGCCACAGTCTCTCGAGTGGGTGACTTGCCCACTGGCTATGGAGGGGGCTACATGCCTTGTGCTTGGTCCTGGGGACTGCAACGCCACAGTCTCTCAAGTGGGTGACATGCCCACTGGCTCTGGAGGGGGCAACAAGCCCTTTGCTTGGTCCAGGGGAGTGCAAAGCCACAGTCTCTCAGGTGTCTTTCAAACTGGTTCTCGAGGGGGCATCCTGCCCTGTGCTTCTGTCCTGGGGAGGCTAGGGTTGGTGGGTGTCTTACCCACTGGTTCTGGAGGGGGCATTGTGCCCTGTGCTTCTGTTCCTGGGGAGGGCACAGTCTCTCAGCTGGGTGTCATACTCACTGGATTTGCAGGGGGTAGGCCACACAGCAGCCCATGGAGGCAGGACTACATACCGTCCGCCGCGGTGATGGCTGCTCAGTGGTTGTGATGCTGCTGCTGGTGGGGGGAGGCTCCTGCCCATCCTCTGTAGCCTCGGACGGCTGCCCACTGCTGGTGATGGTGGTGCTGCTGCTGCTGGTGGGGGGAGGTTCCAGCCCATCCCCTGCAGCCTCGGACGGCTGCCCACTGCTGGTGGTGGTGGTGCTGCTGGTGGGGGGAGGCTCCTGCCTATCCCCTGCAGCCTAGGATGGCAGCCTACTGCTGATGGTGGTGGTGGTGCTGCTGGTGGTGGGGGGAAGCTCCAGCCCATCCCCTGCAGCCTCGGACGGCTGCCCACTGCTGGTGGTGGTGGTGGTGCTGCTGCTGCTGGTGGTGGTGGGGTGAGGCTCCAGCCCATCCCCTTCAGCCTCGGATGGCTGCCCACTGCTGGTGGTGGTGGTGCTGCTGCTGGTGGTGGTGGTCGTGGTGGGGGTAGGCTCCAGCGCATCCCCTGCAGCCTTGGATGGCTGCATAACCATGGTTGGTGGTGAGGGCTCTGTCTGAGTCCCTGCACCAGGCCCATTGTTCTTCGTGCCTGCTCATGCAGGCCCCTTTCCCTTCCAGGCAGCAGCTGGTGATGGGTTATTGCCCTTCCTGGCAGCACTTGGGGCAGGCTCCTTGCCCTTCCTGGCAGCACTTGGGCAGGCTCCTTCCCCTTCCTGGCACCACTTGGGGCAGGCTTGTAGTGTGGAGACTACTGGGCCCGTGGACTGGGTGGCTGAGGTGCTTGCCTGGGTTTTCGCCACCTGGCCAGATGTGAAGGACGGTGGGGAGGGGTAGGGAAGAGGTCAATGGTGGAGAGGAAAAGCTTTTTAGGGACATTGGGGCAGGAAGAGGGAGAAGGTTTGGGAGTGGAGGAAAAGGGAGTGGTTGTGGGAGGTGTCTGCTGTGTTTGGGTATAGGTGCATGGGCTGGATGCTGCTGTGAGGTGGATGGCTGTTGGGTGTCTGAGTGCTTGGGTTTGTGTACCTTGGGAGGAGGGGGACAGACACAGTGGGAGAGGACACAAGGGACGTGTGCATGGCTGTTGTGAGTGTAGACGGAACTGGAAGGGAGGTGGAGGAGGATGAGGAGGGGGAGGCAGTGGAGGCAGTGGATGTTGGTATGTCTGCATCTGGATGGTGTTTTTGTGAGTGCCTGTGGGATAATGTGTGGTGCTTGTGTTTGCCTGTGCCACTCTTGTGTGTTGTCCTGTGTGTATGCTTGTCTGCCTATGTGCTTGGAATAGGTTGGGGTTGAGGGGAATGGCATTGGGAAGAGGAAGTTGGAGGGGGAAGGTGGAAACAGGGACAATGGCTGCCATCAGAGAGGAGGCCAGAACCTAGATTGATCTCTGTTGGGCCGCCAAGCCAGTGTGAATGCCCTCCAGGAATGCATTTGTCTGTTGCATTTGGGCTACCAGCCCCTGGGTGGCATTCACAATGGTTGGCTGCCCTACAGAGATGGATCTCAGGAGGTCAATAGCCTTCTCACTCTGGGCAGCAGGGCTCACTGGGGCAGGGCCTGAGGTGCCCGAGGCAAAGGAGATGCCCACCCTCCTGGGTAGCGGGGACGGGCAACTCGCTGAGGGGCTGCTGGGTGGGCAGCGCTGGTACAGAGGGTGGCGGATGGATCTGTAGCTTAAGTGGTCACACGAGGTGTCCGCCACCACCAGGGAGCTTCCATCAGAGGAGGTATCTGTGCCCAAACTGTCCCCTCCAGTCTCTGTCGTGGTGCTCCCTTCGCCCTCCATCCCACAGGTACCCTCACCGTCGGTGGACTCTGTCCCTCAGTCCTGTAGGATGCAGCTCTCTCCGATGCCGGTGCCTCTGATCCTCTGCCAGATGATGCTAATGCACGTAAGGTAAGGGTGACAAAACAAAAGGGGGGGGAGAGGGACAAAGGATACACTTGGTCAATGGCTGCACCAACACCACCATTGGCATACACACCACCATCACACGCAGGGAACAGCCCTACGCACTATGCAATACACTACTAGTACTAATGCTAGCCACCAAGGCATGGGGAGGGGCACATACCGCCAAATTCAGCACACCTGGGACCCACACAGTCCTGACCAGTTGTGGATGCCTACAAGGTAGGTAGCAGGATTATCACTTCAGAACCCTGCCCAACATGGGACCTACTCTGCCCTGTCAGGCCAGGCCTAGGGGCACCCACTGACATACATCCTCACCCGGGTTCCCCCCCACCATGTGTACGTTGTGATGATGGGCACTGTACTCACCCCCTTGTGGCTGCTATGATGCCCTCAAACACCCATCCAGCTCCGGATAGGCCACCGCCAGTATGCGGGTGTAGGAGGCTGGCCTGGCTTATAGTGGGTACCTTGTGGTACTTACACCTTGTGTCAGGTCCAGTTATCCCTTACTAGTAGATTAGAGGTGTTCTAGAAGCTTAGGCTGATAGAGGTAGCTATAGCAGAGCAGCTTAGGCTGAACTAGGAGACATGCAAAGCTCCTACTATACCACTTATATCACTTAGTACTATAGCATAAGAAAACACAATACTCAGAGTTACTAAAAATAAAGGTACTTTATTTTAGGGACAATATGCCAAAAGTATCTCAGATGATATACTCCCTTAGGAGGTAAGTAATATTCACAAAATATATGCACACAAACCAAAATCAGGTAAGTAACAGTTAGAAAAGTAGTGCAAACAATGTAGAACACAATAGAATGCAATAGGGAGAAATAGGCCTAGGGGCAACACAAACCATGTACTCCAAAAGTGGAATGCGAACCACGAATGGACCCGAGGCCTAGTGTAATGTGTAGAGGGTCGCTGGGAGTGTAAGAAAACACTAAGGGTGTCCAAGATACCCCACCCCAAGTCCCTGAAAAGTAGGAGTAAAGTTACCCTACTACCCCAGAAAGACAGTAAAGTTGAGATAGAGGATTCTGCAAGGACAACAACTGACTGCAAAACACTGAAGACGGATTCCTGGACCTGAGGACGGGGACCAAGTCCAAGAGTCACACAAGTGTCCGGGGGTGGGGGCAGGAGCTCACTAAACCCCAGATGAAGGTGCAAAAGGGTTGCCTCTGGGTGGAAGAAGCCGAAGATTCTGCAACAACGAAAGGTGCCAGGAACTTCTTGTAGGAGGCTGGCCTGGCTTATAGTGGGTACCTTGTGGTACTTACACCCTGTGCCAGGTCTAGTTATCCCTTATTAGTAGAATAGAGGAGTTTCTAGCAGCTTAGGCTGATAGAAGGTAGCTATGGCAAAGCAGCTTAGGCTGAACTAGGAGACATGCAAAGCTCCTACTATACCACTTATATCATATAGCACAATATCATAAGAAAACACAATACTCAGAGTTACTAAAAATAAAAGTACTTTATTTTAGTGACAATATGCCAAAAGTAACTCAGAGAATACCCTCACTTAGGAGGTAAGTAATATACACAAGTTATATGTACACAAACCCAAAACAGGTAAGTAACAGTAAGAAAAGTAGTGCAAACAGTGTAGAATCACAATATGATGCAATAGGTAGACATAGGTCTAGGGGCAACACAAACCATATGCTCCAAAAGTGGAATGCGAATCACAAATGGACCCCAGACCTATGGGAGGTTGTAGAGGGTCGCTGGGACTGTGAGAAAACAGTAAGGGTGTCTAAAATACCACACCCAAGACCCTGAAAAGTAGGAGTAAAGTTACCCTACTACCCCAGAAAGACACAATAGTTGTGATAGGGGATTCTGCAAGAACCACAAGCACTAGCAAAACACTGATAACAGATTCCTGGACCTGAGGACCTGTTAAAGAAGGGGACCAAGTCCAAGAGTCAAGAAAGTGTCCAGGGGGGGCAGATGCCCACTAAACCCCGGATGAAGGTGCAAAAGGGCTGCCTTCGGGTGGAAGAAGCTGAAGATTCTGCAACAACGAAAAGGGCTAGGAACTTCTCCTTTAGATGGAAGATATCCCACGGCGTACTGGATGTTGCAGAAGTGTTTCCAGGCAGAAATACCACAAACAAGCCTTGCTAGCTGCAAGAGTCACGGTTGAGGTTTTTGGGTGCTGCTGGGGCCCAGGAAGGACCAGGATATCGTCCCTTGGAGGAGGAGACAGGGGGGGCGCTCAGCAACTCAGAGAGCCCTCGCAGAAGCAGGCAGCACCCACAGAAGTACTGGAACAGGCACTTAGAAGATCTGTGAACTCAGAGTCACAAAAGAAAGGTCTCACGACGTCGGAGTCCAACTCAGCGGGTTGAGCACTGCAGGACATAGTGCTGGGGACCCAGGCTAGGCTGTGCACAAAGGAATCCTTGGAGAAGTGCACAGAAGCTGGAGCAGCTGCAAATCATGCAGTACACAGGTTTGCTGTCTGGCATGAGGAAGCAAGGACTTACCTCCATCAAATTTGGACAGAAGGGCCACTGGACTGTGGGAGACACTTGGACCCAGCTCCTGTGTTCCAGGGGCCACGCTCGTCAGGATGAGAGGGGACCCAGAGGACCGGTGATGCAAAAGTTTGGTGCCTGCGTTGGCAGGGGGAAGATTAGCTCGACCCAACGGAGTTTTCTTCTTGGCTTCTAGTGCAGGGTGAAGGCAGACAGCCCTCAGAGCGCGCACCACCAGGAAACAGTCGAGAAAGCCGGCAGGATGAGGCGCTACAATGTTGCTGGTAGTCGTCTTGCCACTTTTTTGTGGTTTTGCAGGCATCCTGGAGCAGTCAGCAGTCGATCCTTGGCAGAAGTCGAAGAGGGAAGTGCAGAGGAACTCTGGTGAGCTCTTGCATTCGTTATCTGGTGAGGTACCCACAGGAGAGACCCTAAATAGCCCACAGAGGAGGATTGGCCACATAGAAAGGTAAGCACCTATCAGGAGAGGTCTCTGACGTCACCTGCTGGCACTGGCCACTCAGAGCTGTCCATTGTGCCCTCACGCCTCTGAATCCTAGATGGTAGAGGTCTGGGACACACTGGAGGAGCTCTGGGCACCTCCCCTGGGAGGTGCTGGTCAGGGGAGTGATCACTCCCATTTGCTTTGCCCAGTTTCGTGCCAGAGCAGGGCTGGGGGGATCCCTGAACCGGTGTAGACTGGCTTAGGCAGAGAGGGCACTATCTGTGCCCTTCAAAGCATTTCCAGAGGCCAGGAGAGGGTACTCCTCCCAGGCCCTTCACACCTATTTCCAAAGGAAGAGGGTGTAACACCTTCTCAGAGGAAATCCTTTGTTCTGCCTTCCTGGGACCAGGCTGACAAGGCCCAAGGGGGGCAGAAACCGGTCTGAGGGTTGGCAGCAGCGGTAGCTGCAGAGAAAACCCTGGGAAGTTAGTTTGGCAGTACCCGGGCTCCATTCTGGAGACCCGGGGATGCATGGAATTGTCTCCCCAATACCAGAATGGTATTGGGGTGACAATTCCATGCTCCTAGGCATGCTACACCCATTGTGACGCTACATATAGGTATTGACCTATATGTAGTGTACGCGTGTAATGGTGTCCCCGCACTCCCAAAGTCCGGGGAATTTGCCCTGAACAATGTGGGGGCACCTTGGCTAGTGCCAGGGTGTCCACACACTAAGTAACTTTGCACCTAACCTTCACTAAGTGAGGGTTAGACATATAGGTGACTTATAAGTTACTCAAGTGCAGTGTAAAATGGCTGTGAAATAACGTGGAAGTTTTTTCACTCAGACTGCAGTGGTAGTCCTGTGTAAGAATTTTCTGAGCTCCCTATGGGTGGCAAAAGAAATGCTGCAGCCCATAGGGATCTCCTGGAACCCCACTACCCTGGGTACCAAGGTACCATATACTAGTGAATTATAAGGGTGTTCCAGTGTGCAAATGAGAATTGTTAAAATTAGTCACTAGCCTGCAATGACAATTTTAAAAGCAGAGAGTGCATAAACACTGAGGTTCTGGTTAGCAGAGCCTCAGTGATACAGTTAGGCACCACACAGGGAACACATATAGGCCACAAACGTATGAGCACTGGGATCCTGGCTAGCAGGATCCCAGTGACACATATCAAACACACTGACAACATAGGGTTTCCACTATGAGCACTGGGGCCCTGGCTAGCAGGATCCCAGTGAGACAGTAAAAACCCCCTGGCATATACTCACAAACAGGCCAAAAGTGGGGGTAACAAGGCTAGAAAGAGGCTACCTTCCTATAGCGGGCCATCAAGGAGATCAGGGTTCGACTGGCACTCCTTCCTCGTTAGGAGGCCATCCACAGCTGGGCCTCTGCCGTCTTCCATGCCCAGCGTCTCAAGTCCTCCCACCTTTTCTGACAGTGGATGCGCCACCTGCCGTAGACCCCCAGGGTCCGCACGTCCTTGGCGATGGTACACCATATACCCTTCCTTTGATGGGCGCTGACCTGCAGAGAAATACACACAGAAAATGGTATCAGTCAGACCGCCTTGCCTGTTACACTTATGGCCCACCATACCCCTTCACATCACCATTTGCACAGACAGGGCCCAGCACACAAGCTGCCCGCTGCCCAGGGGACATCCACCAACCCATCCCCATGAGGCCTTCACATACACCACTCCATGCATTGATGCCACATGCATCCGTGCTCATCTGTTGGTCTGGAGGCCCATACAGCAGTCCATAGGACCCCATCCACGAGTCGCTCCAACTCCGCCGAGGTGAACGCAGGCGCCCTTTCTCCAGTCACACGAGCCGTGGTAGGTTCCAGATACAGGTCACAGCAGCACTTGCAGTGTAGATCCTCTCCTGTTAAAGGTCAGGTAGCAAGTGAGTGATCAGATAGAAAATGGTGGTCACATCTGCGGCGGTGCATCCCGTCACCGCTGGCGTACATCACCATTGGCCACTGTAACCCATTGGGCCCAATGTTATCCAAAGAGGAGTTGCACTGCGGTTCATGACCGCCTCCCGCAACGGCGCACAACATCAGCGGAATTACCTCACTTCCACCTGTCCCTCCACACAGGACAGGCGGATGCCATTTCAAGGGTGGGGAGGGGGCAGGCCCTGGATAATAACTGCATCACAGTTCAAAATAGGACATACAGGACAAATACCACTTACACATTACAAAATGACATTATGCATTGTACTGTTGTGGCTACGATGTTCAGTTTGTGACTGGGTCCTCACTCTTTTGTCCCTTAGACTGCAACTGCTGCAGACGAATACGAGATGGAGACATACCCCTGTGTAGAGACCCCTGGTGGGCTTGGCAACAATGGAGGACATGCACATTATCCTCACCTATAGACTTGACAGGGCCACAATCACGGAGCTGTGTGACCAATTGGAACCTGACCTAATATCTGCTATCCCTCACCCCATTGGGATCCCCCCTCTTTTGCAAGTCCTATCTGTGCTCCATTTTTTGGCAACTGGTTCTTTCCAAGTGACAGTGTGCTTGGCAGCAGGAATGTCACAGCAAATGTTTTCAATAGTGCCGACTTGTCTGCCCTGATTAAACACATGTGCAGCTACATTGTTTTCCTCAGGTGGAGAATTTGGCCACAGTGACGGCTGACTTCTATGCAATGGGACAAATCCCCAACATAATTGGGGCGATTGATGAAACAAATATTGCATTTGCTCCCCCTCCCCCGGCAAAATGAACAGGTGTTCAGAAATCGAAAGAGTTTTCACGCCATCAATATCCAGATGGTGTGCTTGGTGGACCAGTACATCTCCCATGTCAATGCTAAGTATCCTGGGTTGGTGCATGATGCCTTTATCCTGAGGAATAGCAGCATCCCAAATGTGATGGCCCAACTACAGAGACATAGGGGGCCGTATTTATACTCTGGTTGCGCCGAATTTGCGTCGTTTTTTTCGACGCAAATTCGACGCTAAACTAACGCCAACTAACGCCATATTTATACTATGGCGTTAGACGCTTCGGGCGCCAAAGTGCCCGGAGTGTGCGTCATTTTTTAGCGTGAACCCCTTCCTTGCGTTAATGATATGCAAGGGAGGCGTTCCCGTCTTAAAAAATGACTCCCAGGCCTTTACGTGGAATTTATACTCCCGGGCAAAAATGACGCCCGGGAGTGGGCGTGGCCAAAAACGGCGCATTTGCGCCGCTTTTTAACGCCTGGGTCAGGGATGGCGTTAAGGGACAAGTGGGCTCAAAATGAGCCCAGAGTGCCCTCCCCTGCCCCCAGGGACCCCCCCTGCCACCCTTGCCCACCCCAGGAGGACACCCAAGGATGGAGGGACCCATCCCAGAGACATTAAGGTAAGTTCAGGTAAGTATTTTTTTATTTATTTTTTGTGGCATAGGGGGGCCTGATTTGTGCCCCCCTACATGCCACTATGCCCAATGACCATGCCCAGGGGACATAAGTCCCCTGGGCATGGCCATTGGGCAAGGGGGCATGACTCCTATCTTTACAATGATAGGAGTCATGTTGATGGGGGATGGGCGTCGAAAAAAAATGGCGCAAGTCGGGTTACGACGATTTTTTAGCGTCAACCTGACTTGCGCCATTTTAAGACGCCCTAACGTCATTTTTTCCCAACGCCGGAGCTGCCTGGTCTACGTGGTTTTTTTCCACGCACACCAGGCAGCGCCGGTCTGATTGCGCCGTCTAACGCCATTCCATAAATACGGCGCCCGCATGGCGCTTCAGAATGGCGTTAGACGGCGCAAATTTTTTTGACGCTAAACTGCGTTAGCGCAGTTTAGCGTCAAAAAGTATAAATATGGGCCAGGGTGTGGCTAATAGGTGAGCCCTGGTTCCCATCCAGTAGATGTTGGTGTACGTGTATGGTGTGGGCCATATAGGATAAGGTGTGGCTAAATGTTGTCCCTCAATATTTGCAGGTGACTCTGCTTACCCAAACCTATCATGGCTACTGACACCAGTGAGGAATCCCAGGACAAGGGAAGAAGAACGTTACAATGAGGCACATGGGCGAACAAGAAGGATTATCAAACGCACCTTTGGCCTCCTGAAGGCCAGGTTCAGGTGCCTCCATCTAACTGGGGGTCCCTGTGCTACTCACCCAGGAAGGTCTGCCAGATTATTGTGGCATGCTGCATGTTGCACAACCTTGCCTTGAGACGCCATGTGCCTTTTATGCAGGAGGAGGAGGCTGGACATAGCCATGTGGCAGCAGTGGACCCAGAGGACAGTCAGGATGAGGAGGCAGAGTATGAGGATGAGGACAACAGAACTGCAGTGATTCGACAATACTTCCAATGACACACAGGTAAGACAGTGGTACTTCACATTTCATTGTCATTTTTTGGATTATCTTTGTCACTGGCATGCAGTTATTTCTCACTTCTATGCCCACTCACTGTACCCTTTGGCAACTCATTTTGCAGATGTTGGTGCGGCCAACTACAGGTCTTTCCTATGTGAACATTACTGTACAGTTGAATTGCAATGTTTGAACCTGGTTAAACAAACACATACTTAAAACATTTGACATACTCCATACTTTCAAAGGATGTTTATTTAAGTGCTAAGAAGAAGAGGGGCAAGTGCATTTGGATGGATTGATGATGGAGGAAAGTTCATGGTATTGTTCCAGTCTTTTTGGTGCAGAGGTGCATTGTCCTAGGGGACATAGGAAGGGGAGCAATGGCAGTTCAAGGTGGACAGGGTGACAGAGTGGGACACAAGGGTGGCAATCAGGAGAGTCTAATTTCCTGGCGGGGGTCTTGGCAATAGTCTCTGCCTGGATCACAGGGAACGTTTGCGGGGTGGTTCACCTTCTGCAGGGGGAGGGGTGCTGGTGGCCTGTGGCGGGCCTCCTGTCCACTAGCTGCAGCAGAGGTGAAGGCAGTTCAGATGTCTGGCTAGTGGCAGGGGCCCTCTGTTGTAAGACTGCCTCCCTCATAATGTTGCCCATGTCTGCCAGGACCCCTGCTATAGAGACCAGGGTGGTGCTGATGGCCTGCAAGTCCTCCCTGATCCCCTGATACTGTCCCTCCTGCACGTGGTCCAGGATCTGGCCCAGCGTATTCTGGGAATGTTGGTATGCTCCCAGGATCTCAGTGAGTGCCTCCTGGAGAGTCGGTTCCCTGGACCTGTCCTCCCCCTGGCGCACAGCACTCCTCCCAGTTTCCCTGTTGCCCTGTGCCTCTGTCCCCTGAACTGTGTGCCCACTGCCACTGACCCCAGGTCCCTGATTGACATGGGTACGAGGTGTGCCCTAGGGTCCCTGTAGTGGTGGACACACTGCTGATTGAGTGTCCTGGGGACAGAGGTATGGGTACGCTGGGTGGGTGCTGTGGTGGTGTTTCCTGAGGGGGGAGGCTATGTGGTGGTATGTGACTGTGCCTGGGTAACCAACTGTCTGGAGGTCCCTGATCGGCTACGTTGGTCATCCAGATCCAGGCGACCAGAGTTGCAGTCATCACTGTGGGCCTCTTCAGTTGGGGGACTGGATAGTGCTGGCACCTCTTCGCTGCTGACAATGGCTTGGGTACCTGTGGGAATGTAAATGCAGTGTTATTGTTTCTGTGTGACATATTGTGCATGGGGGGGTTACCCTCTTTCGTTGAATTTGCCCTGGCAGCTTTCACTTGTGTATGTTGGTGTACAATGTGAGGAATAGTTATCTCTAGTGTACATGCTTTGGTGATAGGTGTCTATGCAGGGCTGTGAGTGGTGTCCATGCATTGGTATTGCATGCAGGGCTTAGCATTGAGATGAGTGGTATGTGATGGTGGGGGTGTGTAATGTGGTGGATTGATGAAAGTGAGGGTGAGGGTGGGGGTATATGATGGCATGCAGGTAGGGGGTGATAATAGTACAGAGTTGACTTACCAGAGTCCAGTCCTCCTGCTACTCCGGCCAGGACCTCAGGATGCATGATTGCCAAGACTTGCTCCTTTCATGTTGTTAGTTGTGGGGGAGGAGGTGGGGGTCCACCGCCAGTCCTCTGTACAGGGAGTTGGTGTCTTGCTGCAATGGAACGTACCTTCCCCCGTAGGTCGTTCCACCTCTTCCTGATGTCATCCCTGGTTCTTGGGTGCTGTCCCACGGCGTTGACCCTGTCCACGATCCTTCGCCATAGCTCCGTCTTCCTAGCAATAGATATCTGCTGCACCTGTGCTCCAGATAGATGTGGCTCTACCCTGATGATTTCCTCCACCATGACCCTTAGCTCCTCCTCTGAGAATTGGGGGTCTCTTTGTGGTGCCACGGGTGTTGTGTGAGTTGTGTAGGTGAGGGTGTGTAGGATGATGTGTTGGGGTGTGTGATGTGGGGTGTGTGGGTGGTGTATAGGCGATGGTGGTGTGCGGCTCTGGTTTTCTCGTGCCAGTAGTTTGTATTTGTAAGGGGTTGTGGGTAATGTGGGTGTGTGTTTTATAGTGGTGTGGGTGTGGGTGTGGTGTGGTGTGTGTATGAGTGTCAGGTGTGTGTTATTTAATTTGACCAATGTTGTGCTGTATTGTATATGTGTGTGTATTTTGAGCGTGGTGGTATGTTCTGCCAATGGTTTACCGCCAATAAATGTCCACCATGGTGATTAGTGGGTAATAATGTGATGGGCGTAGTTCTGTTGGCGTAACGGTGTGGATTTTGATACCGCCAGTTTATCACTGACCTTTGGTGAGGCAGAATTGTGTGCATGGCTGAATAGTGACGGATTGGTGTGTGTGTGTCATAATATGGTGAACGGATATCCGTGGTGGTGGTATGTTGGCAGCAGTAAGCTTAGCGGTAAGTGTCCTAATGAGGGCCATAGTCTTGTGCCTTCTTCTCACAGGTTGGGGACCCCTGGCTCCAAGTGATCCTTTGCATGGGCATTCTGCATGTCTGCATACTCCTCTAACTGCCTCCACTCCCTGCACCCATCTGAAACTGCACTTCATGCCTCCACTGCCTCTCCGAACCCATGTGACTGCATCCTCAGAGACTGCCTCTGTTCATGTCTGACAACAGTCTATGGGCCTGATTTAGATCTCAGCAGATATAATACTCTGTCACAGATATGATGGATATCCTGTTTGCCATATTATGATCTGCATAGGATATAATGGGATGGTAAGACAGCAGGCAGGATATCCGTCATGTTTGTGAAGGAGTATTTACCTCCGCCAAGATCTAAATCAGGCCCTATGAAAGGCTGGAGCACATGAAAACCCTTACCTCTGCCTGTCTGGTCAGACCTCTACCTGCATCTCAGAGTCCCTGCATCACAAGAGTGCCTGCCCCTTCCATCAACACATGCTGAGTCTTTATGACAGACTGGCCTACCAAAATGCCGGTATCTTCTGGTTACACAATCTGTCTGCCTAATTCCAGGAGTGCCTGCAGCCTCTGACATCTTGCATCAACGGAGTGCCTGATCCCCACCACCCTTGTGCACTGCCACCACATCACCATTGTACCTCCACTATTTTTATTTGCTCCCATAGGAATACCCTCTGTCGTCCCTTCCTTGTGGGCAATGCCTGACTTCCTGCGGAACCTGCCTCTTGAGCATTAGTCCTCCGTGCCACCTGTGATGCTATTAATTGTGTTTGACCAATGACTTTGTGTTTCACCACTGCGCATATTAGTTGCTCAGTGTTCACCAGTAGCACATTATGGTGGTCATTACAACCCTGGCGGACGGTGTTAAAGCGGCGGTAAAACCGCCAACAGGCCAGCGGTAAAAAAATTGCAATTACAACCGTGGCTGAAACCGCCAACAAAGACAGCCACTTTAACACTCTGACCGCCACGGCGGTACAAACAAACAGCGCGGCGGTCCCCGCCAACAGACAGGCGGGAGACAATGTACCACCCACACTATTATGACAGGCCAATCCGCCACCTTTTCCGGGGTGGATTCACTGCAGATGAAAACACGGCGGAAACATGAATTTCGAGGGGAAAACGCTCACCTCTACACACCCCACGAGGAACGAGGACACCATGGACCCGGAACTCCAAACTCTCCCTGCGATAGTCTTCCTGCTCCTCTACCAGGAGCACGAACGCCGGCGGCGAAGACCACGGTGAGTACTGTACCTACGACACAGGGGAGGGAAAAATCAGGGACACACACACGCAACACCCACACCCACTACAACACACACAAATGTATATCAATACATCACAGTAACACCCCCCAAACGGAAGAATGCAAAGACAATAGAAAATGACTGTAACCATTGTAATATATTAAAAACAAGTAGGCAGAAATATATATATATACACCATGTACAAATTAAATACCAAGCATAGTAGTCCAGGTAGTGCACTAAGATAGTCCGTGGAACACTGGGACCACATGGTATGGGCGAGGCCCACACAAGATCCCCGACCATGACGGAGAGAACACTGCAGGGGCATCAGATACCAAGAAAACAGGCACCTCAGGGGGAGGGAAAGGGGGGGCACCTCAGCCGCTTGAGTGCACGACGACCAAATCCACAAGGGGGCCACATGCCCACTGTTCCATCCTGGGGAGTGCAAAGCCACAGTCTCTCAAGTCTCTACAGTGGGTGGTCTGCCCACTGTTCAATCCTGGGGAGTGCAAAGCCACAGTCTCTCAAGTCTTTACAGTGGGTGGTCTGCCCACTGTTCAATCCTGGGGAGTGCAAAGCCACAGTCTCTCAAGTCTCTACAGTGGGTGGTCTGCCCACTGTTCAATCCTGGGGAGTGCAAAGTCACAGTCTCTCAAGTCTTTACAGTGGGTGGTCTGCCCACTGTTCAATCCTGGGGAGTGCAAAGCCACAGTCTCTCAAGTCTCTACAGTGGGTGGTCTGCCCACTGTTCAATCCTGGGGAGTGCAAAGCCAAAGTCTCTCAAGTGGATGTCAGTCTCCACTGGTTCTGGAGGGGGCATGGTGCCCAGAGTGCTTCATCCTGTTAAGGACAGAGGTAGTGGATGTCAGTCTCCAGTGGTTCTGGTAGGGGCATGGTGCCCAGAGTGCTTCATCCTGTTAATGACAGAGGTACTGGATGACAGTCTCCACTGGTTCTGGAGCATCATTCACCCCGTGACTGACTCAGTTGGCGCAGTGCCCCTGACGCTCATGGGCTAGCGGTGCTTCAGATGGCGGTGCCCTGTTAAGCGGTGCTTCAGATGGCGGTGCCCTGTTCAGTGGTGCTTGAGATGGCAGTGCCCTGTTCAGCGGTGCTTCAGATGGCGGTGCCCTGTTCAGCAGTGCTTCAGATAGCGGTGCCCTGTCCAGCGGTGCTTGAGATGGCGGTGCCCTGTTCAGCGGTGCTTCAGATGGCAGGGTCTCAGCTGCTGGTGGTCCTTCATGGCCCAACGGGCCTTTTGCTGGTGGTCCTTCATGGCCCAGTGGGCCTTTTGCTGGCGGTCCATCATGGCCAGCTGGGCTTGTGCTGGCTATGGCCTCCTGGGCAGCTGGGCTGGTGCTGGCAGTGGCCTCCTGGGAAGCTGGGCTGGTGCTGGCGGTGGCCTCCTGGGCAGCGGGGAAGATGGCGGTCTTCTCCGCCGAGCAGCTCTTCCCAGACTTGCCGGGTTTCTTGTGGCCCTTCCCCACCTTGGAAGGTGTCACAGCTGAGTCCACAATCCCAACGGGAACCCTGGGAGCGGGTTTGGTGGCTGGAGTCTTCACCCTCTCCCGCCGGGCACTGGCCAACTTCTGATGCTTCACAGGTGGGGGACTGTCTGTGCAGTGGCTCCGTGCCACACTGGCTGCCCTGGTGGCCGGTGCACTCCAGATTCCGGTGACTACAGGCACCACTGGTCCCGGAGATGTTGTGGCTGAGGTGCTAGTTCGGGACCTATGAGACGGACGGGGTGGGGGAGGTGTGGGAAAGAGGTCAAGGTTGGACAGGAAAAGTTTTTTGGACACACTGGGACGGGTAGCTGGAGGGGGTTTGGGAGTGGAGGAAGAGGTGGTGGTTGTAGGAGGTGTACGTTTGGTGACTTTGGGTGAAGGTGCATGCGCTGGAGGCTGTCGTGAGGTGGACGACTGTTGGGTGGGTGTGTGCCTGCGTTTGTGTATCTTGGGAGGGGGCATCACAGACACACTGGGAGAGGACACAGGGGACGTGTGAATGGTAGTGGGGGTGGTGACTGCACGTGAGTGGGGTGTGGTGGTGGGTGCGCTGGAGAGGGACGTAGTGGCTGTAGAGGTAGTGCATGCAGGTGTGAGTGTAGATGAGATTGGGAGGGAGGAGGGAGACGAGGAGGAGGGGGACAAAGTGGAGGCAGTGGATGTTGGTGTGTCTGCATGTGTGTGATGCTTGGGTGAGTGCCTGTGGGATGTGTGGTGCTTATGTTTGCCTGAGCTTCCCTTAGGTGTTGACGTGTGTGCATGTTGGTCTGTAGGTGTGCTTGGGATAGGCTGAGGTACAGGGGATTGGGTCGGGGTTGAGGAAGTTGGAGGGGGTAGGCTAGAGACGGGGACAATGGCTGCCATCGGTGCTGAGGCCAGAGTCTGAAAAGCTCGGTGAAGGGCCGCCTGACCAGAATGAATGCCCTCCAGGAATGCATTGGTTTGTTGCAACTGCCTCTCTACACCCTGGATGGCATTCAAAATGGTAGACTGCCCAACAGTGAGGGACCTGAGGAGGTCAATGGCCTCCTCACTTAGGGCAGCAGGGGTGACTGGGGCTGGGGCTGAGGTGCCTGTGGTGAAGGTGATGCCCTCCCTCCTGGGTGAGCGGGCACGGGGCAAAGGCTGAGGGGCTGCCTGGAGGGCGGTGCTGGTAGGGGGGGGTGGCGGCTGTACCTGTAGATCAATCAATCAATCAATCAATATATTTATGAAGCGCACTATGTACCCATTAGGGTTTCAAGGCGCTGAGGGGGGAGGGGGGATGCGCTGCTACTGGTCGAAGAGCCAGGTCTTGAGGAGTCTTCTGAAGGTGACTACGTCCTGGGTTAGTCGCAGGTTGGTTGGGAGAGTGTTCCATGTTTTTGCGGCGAGGTAGGAGAAAGATCTGCCTCCGGATGTTTCGGTGGATGCGGGGGGCGGTGACGAGTGCGAGGTCTGCGAAGCAGAGCTGTCGGGTGGGGGTGTAGAAGTTGAGTCTATTGTTGAGGTCAGCAGGTCCGGTGTTGTGGAGTGCTTTGTGTGCGTGGGTGAGGAGCTTGAATGTGATCCTCTTCTCAACGGGGAGCCAGTGGAGTTTTCTCAGGTGGGAGGTGATGTGGTTGCGGCGAGGTACATTGAGGATCAGTCGGGCGGATGCGTTTTGGATGCGTTGGAGGCGCTGTAGGTGTTTTGTCGGGATGCCTGTGTATAGTGCGTTGCCGTAGTCTAGCCTGCTGCTGACGAGAGCCTGTGTTACTGTGGGGGGGCACAGATGTTGCCGCCACACCAAGGGAGCTCCCATCAGAGGACGAGTCTGTGTCGCTGGTGTCAGCTCCTGTCCCCGCCGTGGAGCTCTCCTCGCCGGTGAATTCAGACTCCGTAGTGTCGCCCTCCAGGGCCATGTGGGATGCAGCGCCCTCGTGCTCTGTTGCCACTGCTCCTCCGCCTGATGATGCTAATGCACACAAGAACAGGGAGACCACAAAAAGGGTGGGGAATGATAGAAGAAAGACATGTTGAGTGCATGCATTACCGCTACCGTTGGCGGACACGACAGACACAGAAGCCCCTTGCACTACGCCGCGCTCTTGGGCTGCACTGTTCAATTTATGGGAAATGGCCTACAAGGCTATGGACGACATCTGCACACATAGATGACACAAGAACATGACTAGCTGTACTTGGCACTCTACAAAGGTGGGCTGGGGTGCCACATGGAATGACATACGGAGGGGCCTTGCCTACAGAACTCGCCCTGGCCTAGGGAAACCCACAGCCCTCCTCCCCCACCCAGACACCTCCACTGCGCGCAAAGTCAGCAGAATGAGAGTGTACTCACCCACTTGTGGGTGCTGTGATGCCCTCAAGCGCCCATCCAACTCCGGGTAGGCCACCGCCAGGATCCTGAACATCAGGGGAGTCATCGTGTGACGGACACCCCTCCCACGTTGGGAGGCCATCCCCAGCTGAGCCTCCGCCGTCTTCTTGCTCCAGCGACGAAAGTCCTCCCATCTTTTTCGGCAGTGGGTGCTCCGTCTGTGGTAGACCCCCAGGATCCGGATGTCCTTGGCGATGGCACGCCAAATATCTTTCTTCTGGTGGGCGCTGACCTACATGAAATGTACAGGGGAAAAAGAGAAGTTATTACCAACTGCACCTTCGAAGTGATTGGCCCCCATCCATACCCTTGCCATGTGGCACATGCATTCACTGCTTTCATGCACGCAGCACTCTCCCCCCTTCCTTCTTACATCCAGCCCTCTCCACACAGGCATAGCCCATACAGCATGCTCCCAGTGTACTTACCTGTTTGTCTGGAGGACCGTAGAGTAGCGTGTACTGGGGGAGGACCCCAACCACGAGTTTCTCCAACTCCTCCGATGTGAAGGCAGGGGCCCTTTCTCCAGACACTCGAGCCATTGTGTCTTCCAGACCGAGGTCACAGCAGCACTTGCAGTGTAGGTCCTCTCCTGTCGAAGATCAGGTATCGAGTGATTGAAGTGATAGAAAATGGCAGTCACGTCCGTGGCGGTGCGTAACGTCACCGCCGGCGTGCATCACCATTGGCTCCTGGGACTCATAGGGTACAATGTTAACCAATGCAACATTGCGCTGCGGTCTTCGACCGCCGACCGCGACGGTGTACAACGCCAGCGCAGTTACCTCACATCCCATTGTCCCACTTTACAGGTCAGGCAGCCGCCATTTCAGGGGCCCACATGGCTTCATTTCCAACTGCGTCACTCATACCTAGGCCTAGACTCAACACACATACACGCCACCTTTTGTGTATGATAGGTGTTTTGTGTAAACTGTGGGTACGTACCTCTGAGTTGTTTGACTCTGTGCTCGCTGTTGTCCTTCATAGGCACCGTCCGCTAGGACATGTGAGGAGATGGCGGCATCCTCCGGTGTACTGACCGTTGGTGGACCTGTCGACAATGGAGGAGCGACATTTGATTATCACATACAGGCTTGACCGTGCCACAATCCAGGAACTGTGTACCCAGTTGGAGCCAGACCTGATGTCAGCAATCCGCCATCCCCCCTCAAGTGCAGGTGCTGTCAGTGCTCCATTTCCTTGCAAGTGGTTCCTTTCAGACAACAGTGGCCCTGGCATCAGGGATGTCCCAGCCTATGTTTTCCAACGTATTGTCCAGAGTGTTATCTGCCCTTCTGAAACACATGCAGAGCTACATTGTTTTCCCTCAGGTGGAGGATTTGCCTACAGTGAAAGGGGATTTCTATGCCCTGGGACACATCCCCAACATCATAGGTGACATTGATGGGACATATGTGGCTTTGGTACCCCCCACAGGAGTGAACAGGTGTACAGAAACCGGAAGAGTTATCATTCCATGAATGTACAGATGATATGTTTGGCAGACCAGTACATCTCCCATGTGAATGCCAAGTTCCCTGGCTCAGTGCATGACGCCTACATCCTGCCGAATAGCAGCATCCCTTATGTGATGGGTCAACTCCAGAGGCACCGTGTGTGGCTATTAGGTGAGCACCTGGAAGCAAGTCAGTGGAAATGGTTGTCTGGGTCTGGGGATATCCCTCCAGGCTATTGCGAGTTTAACAGTTGTCCCTCACCATTTGCAGGTGACTCTGGTTACCCCAACCTGTCATGGCTACTGACCACAGTGAGGAATCCCAGGACAAGGGCAGAGGAACGCTACAATGAGGCCCATGGGCAAACTAGGAGGGTGATCGAGCGGACCTTTGGCCTCCTGAAGGCCAGGTTCAGGGGCCTCCATATGACAGGTGGATCCCTATTCTACTCACCAAAGAAGGTGTGCCAGATCATCATGGCCTGCTGTATGCTTCATAACTTGGCTTTGCGACAAAAGGTGCCTTTTCTGCAGGAGAATGGTCCAGATGGTGGTGTTGTTGCAGCTGTGGAGCCTGTGGACAGTGAAGACGAGGAAGCAGGGGAAGAAGACATGCACAACAGGGGCTCAGTGATCCAGCAATATTTCCAGTGAGACACAGGTAAGAATACAAACCTGCCTACTACATGTACTTTAACACTACTACCTCTCTACTGTGTGACGTTTTCCCCCAGTGTATGGTCACTGAGTGGTCACTTTCGCTTACGATTCCACAGATGTGGGTCCCACTGTGTGACATCTGCTTAGATGTCTCATGGACTAGAGCTGTGTGACATAGGTATGTTGACATTAAACTTGAAAGAGCATTTTGTCACTGTAATTGCTAATACACTATTTCGAAATCACAGACAGACTCCAGATTGTTTTGTGCTTTAAGTGTGTTTATTTAAGTGCTCAATATTGGAGGGGGTAGTGAAATGGTGAGGGGTGATGGTGGAGGAATGTCCATGGCAGAGTCCAGTCTATTAATCTCACAGGTGCATTGCCCATATGGGCATAGGAAGTGGAGCTGGGGCAGTTTCAGTATGGACAGGGTGACAAAGTGGGACAGAAGGATGACAATCAGGGTGGTCTAATTTCTTGGCGGGGGTCTTGGCATCATGCTCTGTCTTTGTCCTGGATCTCAGGGACCGTTTGCGGGGTGGTTCTCCCTCTGCAGGGGGTGGGGTGCTGGTGTGGTGGTCCTGTGGCGGGGTGTCCTGTCCACTAGCGTCGGCAGAGGTGGTGGGCAGTTTATCATCCATGCTAGTGTCAGGGGCCCCTTGTAGTGCCACAGTGTCCCTCCTGGTGTTCACAAGTTCCTTCAGCACCTCTACGATGGTGCCCAGGGTGGAGCTGATGGTTCTGAGTTCCTACCTGAAGCCCATATACTGTTCCTCTTGCAGCCGCTGGGTCTCTTGAAACTTGGCCAGTACCGTTGTCATTGTCTCCTGGGAGTGGTGGTAGGCTCCCATGATGGAGGAGAGGGCCTCGTGGAGAGTGGGTTCCCGTGGCCTGTCCGCCCCCTGTCGCACAGCAGCCCTCCCAGTTCCCCTGTGTTCCTGGGCCTCCGTCCCCTGGACCGTGTGCCCACTACCACTGCCCCCAGGTCCCTGTTGTTGTTGGGGTGGTGGGTTATCCTGGGTTCCCTGTAGTGGTGGACACACAGCTGATTGACGTGTCCTGGGGACGGAGGTATGGGTCGGCTGGGTGGGTGCTGTGCTGGTGTTTCCAGAGGGTGGAAGGTCTGTAGTGGCCTGTGACTGGGTAATGGGAACCGACTGTCCCGAAGTCCCCCATGGACCGGGCTGGTCATCTAGATCCAGTTGGACAGAGGTGCTGTCAGCACTGTGGGCCTCTTCTGTTGGTGGTGTGGACATGTGTGGACCCTCCTGTCCGGTGACGTTGGGTAGAGGTCCTGCAGGGGTATAAAAGGATGGTTATTACATCTGTGTATGTCATGGTGTGCAATGGGTGGGTGACCGTGTACCCCAGTGCTTGCATTCCTGTGTGAGACCTTGTGTGAGGATGGTTTAGGGGGTTGTATGGGTATGTGCAGTGGCCATGTTTTAGTGATGGGTGTCCATGCGTTGTTGTTGCATGCAGGGCTTGATGTTGGGATGTGTGGTTTGTGATATTGGGACATATGTGAGGAGTTCGGGTGCTGGGGGTGAGGGTGAGGGTGGGGGTATGTGATAGCATGCAGGTAGGGTGAGGGGTGTAATTGTTAAGAATTGACTTACCAGAGTCCATTCCTCCACCTACTCCTGCGAGGCCCCTCAGGATGCAGAAGCTCCAAGACCTGCTCCTCCCATGTTGTTAGTTGTGGGGGAGGAGGTGGGGGTCCACCGCCAGTCCGCTGAACCGCCAGGTGGTGATTTGAGACTACAGAACGCACCTTCCCCCGTAGGTTGTTCCACCTCTTCCTGATGTCCTCCCGATTTCTTGGGTGCTGACCCTGTCCACTATTCTTTGCCATAGCTCAGTCTCCATTGCAATGGAGGTGTGCTGCACCTGTGATCCGAATAGCTGTGGCTCTACCTGGACGATTTCCTCCACCATGACCCTGAGCTCCTCCTCCGAGAACCTGGGGTGTCTTTGCCGTGCCATGGGGTGGTGTAGGTGATGTGAGGGGTGGGTTCTGTGGTGATATGTGTGCTGATATGTAGTGGTGTGTTGTGTGAGGTGCTTGGAAGTTCTGTGGGTGATGATGTTGTGTGCCTGTGGTTGTTTTTGTTCTTGCTGGTGCTCTCTCTCTGGCCTTCTTTCTGAATTTTTTGTCGTGGTGGTTTGTGGGTGTTGAGGGTGTGTGTTTTATATTGTATTGGGTGTGTGGTAGTGGTGTGTGTATGCGTATCAGGTGTGTGTATTTGGAATTGTCCAATGTGGTAGTGTTTTGTAAATGTGTGTGTATTTTGAACACAGCAGTGTGTACCGCCAATGGAATACCACGGTTGAAAGACCGCCGCGTCGATTCTTGTGTCGTGATAGTGTGGGCGTATTTCTGTTGGCATGACGGTGGAGGTTTTGTTTTCGCCAGTTGATCACTGACCTTTGGTGTGGTGGACTTGTGTGGTTGTCTGAATTTTGGCAGATTCCGAACTGTGGTTCATAATAGCTGTGGCGGAATTCCACGGCCGCGGCGGTGTGTTGGCGGTCTTCTGCACGGCAGTAAGCCGCTTTTACCGCCAATGTTGTAATGACCGCCTATATGTTTTGTTTAGTTTAGCTGCCTATTGGCTTTGACATGGCATTAGCCATTACATTCTGTATTCAGCTTAGCTGCCTGTTGGATTTGACGTGGCATTAGCCATTACATTCTGTATTCAGTTTAGCTGCCTATTGGCTTTGACATGGCATTAGCCATTACATTCTGTATTCAGTTTAGCTGCCTATTGGCTTTGACATGACATTAGACATTACATTTGATATTTAGGTTAGCTGCCTATTGTCTTTAACGTGGGGTTAGACATTGCAGTTGAGACATTGCAGATGAGCTGTGTTTTTTCCAAGCTGTGTTTTTCCACAGGGTAGACCAAGCTGTTTTCTTCACACCAGACCTTAGCTGATAAGAGCGCGCAGATTTTGTTTTTACCTTGCAATCCAGTCTGAGAGTGGGGGAGCTCGGGAGAACTGGCCACTCTCCATGGATCTTCGGTTCTCACACTGAGTTTGCTTTTAAGGATGAGTCTGGGCTACAGCAGGGGTAGATTGAATCTGCTTGACTTCAGACAGGAACGGAGACGTCGGTTGCCTGTCTCCGTTTGGGTAGAAAATCTCTTTCTCGCAGTTGACCGGAGTCATCAACTTGCAGACCCCAGAAAGATGAAGCTGAATATAGGCCCTACAGCCTTGCCCATACGGTGATGAATTTTGACTTTTATGCTTTGCTTTGAAGTTATGCTATAATATAATCACCTATATTTGCTGTGTACACTGCAACTGAGAAGTACTTTGATATATTTTGCTTTCATTGCTGCAACTACTTTTGAACGTGCGCTTCCAATCTACTAATTTCGTCTCTCAAGAACCTTGCGGTGAAGAAATAATAACAATAAATGTCTTCTTTAAACTCAGAAGTGCATTGCAGAGAGGTTCTGTAAGCTCGGTTATGAGATAAGGGCAGGAAAGCAGAACACCACTGCATGTACGCTGCCTCTTCACCCACTTATCACCAATGGTGCTTGAACAATTTTCAGAGTGATGGTGCTGACAACAACAGTACACATTGAAGTCACAGGGATTGTGAAAAATGCAACCACCTCATAAAGAACTAGTTTAGCAAATGAGCCAACCTCATTCAGCAGGAGTGGTGATGGTCTATTTTCGAGCACACTGTCACAACTATATTACTAAAGCAAGGTGTGGTAGCCCACTGTCATTAACAGACAGCAGATGTTCCATTGGGCACTAAATTTGCACAGACATACAATTTCATTGATGGAACATTATACAGTGTAAACGATGTTTGTGGAAATCCCGTTTCAGCAAATATTTATCTTTTGTACATCAAGTAAAGTGTCTTGATTTGTTTTGCTACTATTAAAATCTTTGCATCATCACACTTCAGAACTACAAAAACAACAGCTTAATTTGTGCTTTCAGAACTGCGGTTCAATTTTGAAACATTTGTATTGTTCATTTACAAGTATTTAAATGTTGTGCTACAGCCTTTCCTTTCACACTCCCTGCATCCCAGCAAGACTGTCACATAGTCCACTTTACAAAATGTTCTCACTTTGCAGTAGGAGAATGTCTCCATATTAAAAGAATAAGCAGCAATATGTGCAGAGAAACAGATTAACATTTAACTTCTGCCTTTGAAGGAAGAGCAAATGTAACAGGATAAAAACAAACTGTAAAGACACCTTTATTGATCATTCACCTTCTAAATTACAGCATGTTTAAATTGGGGGTGCTGCACCCCTACTTCTGGAGACCATGCTGGCTAGGTTTATGGTGCACACCTATGGTGTGGCACTCTGTGTTAAGTCCAGGCAACTCTTAGTGATAGTGAATAGGTGTCCAGATAGTAAAAGCTCCCAAGGGGTAGCTGTGGCGAGCAGCGCTAGCTTATCAAGCAGGAATGTAAAGCACTTGCAATACCACAGTACTCAGACAGTAAATCACACATAAGAAAGAACCACACAAGTGTTGCAAAAAGAAAGGATTCTTTTTTACAGCACTACTACTAAACTAGCATGGGCATAGTTCCCTATATCTACACACAATATATACACTAAATAACCAACAGAAATAACATGAAATGTACGGGGCCCTATGGAGGGGGCAAACTATATACTATAGAAGTGGAATACAAAATAGTGAACCCATCCAAGGTAAATGTGGTAGTTAGCTAGGGACTGGGTGTAGATGAAAGCACCAGCAGTAAGCAGGGTAAGTTTCCCCAGCGACCAGGTGCGAGTTAGTAACCAACCCAGTCGTACCATAGACTAACACAGGGAGTAGTGGTTGGCGTTTGTGTGATTCAAGACCCTTTCCAGTGGACCCCGAGGAAACCAACAGACAAGAGGTAGGTTGGAGAGTCCCCTCCCGAGAACACCCAGAAGACAGGAGTATCTACACAATGGGACCCGGATGCAGAGGGGAAAAGGGACTCTCTCTGAAGTCAGTGGAAGCCTTGGATTGTCCAATTGCTGTCATGACCCCTGAAAGCGGCCAGTGGAACCTAGGGATTGATTCCGGATGTGGAGGACTTGAAACAGAAGGGGATAGAGTCCAGCACCCCTGGAGGTGCCCAGGTGATGCAGCGGGCAATGCCCATCCTCGTAGAGGTGAAGTTCCTCCATGTTGGTGGAGGAAAAAGTCAAGCTGCAGGGTCCAGGAGCTGCAGCAGATCCCTACAAGCTGGCCCTCGATGGATGCCGGAGTGCAGAACAGTCAGTGACCAGCCAGGTCACAAACAGGCACTAGCAAATGCAAACAGGAGCTGAAGTGGTATTTGCAGAGCTTTGGGGACCAGCAAAATCCAGAAGACTTAACCCTTCAAGGGGAGTCAGGGCTGGCCCTCAGCACACAGGAGGGCAAGCAGAAGTCATTGGAGTCCCCACGAGTGACCCACAGGCGATGGACATACGGTGTCACAAGGACACCTCAGCAGCACAATAAAAAACAGAAGACTCATGTCACAGGAATGCCAGGACAGGGGATGATCTTTGAGTTGCAGAGTGCTGGGGCTTCTTGATGCTTGAAGATCTCCTTGAGAAAGAGTCCTCAAGCCTTGGCAAGAGCAACAGTCGCGGTGTTCAGAAGTTCCATTCCAGTGGTAGGAGCATTGGCCCACAGTCTCCCGGGTTGGTCAGGAGACAAGCAGGCCCCAGAGAAAGCCACAGATCTACCACCTGTAAAGCAAAGCCTTTCGATGTCTGTGGAACAGCAGAACCCACCAGCGGGTCGGCGTTGTCTTGAGGAACCTGTGGATGCAGGGGAATGACTCCTTCACTCCAAGGGAGATTCCTTCATGCTTCCAGGTGCAAACTGAGTCCTTGTGACCCAGAAGGATGCACTGCTTTGGATGTTACAGTATTCTTGCAGGACTCAGAGAAACAATGTTGTGATGGGAGCCTTCCCACCAGAAACAGACGTGTTTCGATTCCAAAGCATACCAATTGCGGTTCCAGAGGTCAGGGGCAAAAGATGTCTTGCAGGGATTTCCTTGTAGAGTCTTAAGGGCTGTATCTGAGGACCCACCCATGGGGGAGCCCTTAAGTAACCCTAAAAGGGGGTTGGTCACTCTCAGAAGTGACCCATCTATCGAATGGCATCAGGGAAGTCATCTACCTGGCCTGAGCAGTCAGATGCTCCCAGGGGCCTCTGCCCATCTTGTTTCCAAGATGGCAGAATCAAGTGGTCACCTCGCAGAGCTCTGTGCACCTCCCTAGGGGAGGAGCTGGACAGAGGGGTGGTCACTCCCCTGTCCTTTGTCCAGTTTCACACCAGAGTGGGAACTGGGGGTTCCTGAACTAGTGCAAGCTGGATTATGCAAGGAGAGCACCAAATATGCCCTTCAAAGCAGTCTGGTGGCACTCAGAGGCCACCACACCCCACCCCTTAGACACCTAATACACAGGGGGAGGTGGTCACACCTCTCCCTTGCAGGAAATCCTTTTTTCTGCCTTCTGCTTCTTGAGTTCGGCTCACCAACAGGAGGGCAGAACAGTGTCTGGGGTCGGCAGCAATGTGGACTGCACAGGCAGAACTGGGGGATCCCCTAAGGAACCCCCAAAGAGCAGGGGATCATGCAAACAGCATTGGAATCGGCGTAGTTGCATGATTCCAACAGGTCTGATACTTAACATGCCTAAGTTCAGAGAAGCCATTATGTAGTCTGACCACTCGTGTTGACCGGTGTCCACTACACACATTAAGATAGCTTTCCTGCACTTACAAAGCCCAAGGAATGGAATCTAGGGTTTTTAGGGGCACCCTGCTCGTGCAAGGATACCCTCACACGTAGGGACATGCACCCTGCCCTTGAGCTGAAGGGCCTACCAGAGGGGTGATTTACTGTGTCTACGTGCAGTAACCAGGATATAAATTAGACAAGCCTTATATCTGTGGTGAAATGGTGCATGTACCATTTCACGCAGGCTGCAATGGCAGACCTGCAGAACAGTTTGCATGGGCCCCTATGGGTGGCATAATACATGCTGCAGCCCATGGAGCAACCCTGGTGTACCAAAGCCCTGGATACCTAAGTACCATATACTAGGGACTTACATGGGTGCAACAGTATGACAATTGTGGGTATAAAAATTTACCACCACCCAAATTTATAGCAGCGAGCTCAGACAATGGGTTCCTGATTAGCAGGATCCCAGTGAACTACAGTGTAAACACACTGACATCAGGCAAAAAGTGGGAGTAACTAAATTAGAAAGATGCCACTTACCTACACATGGTTTACAGATGGAAGCCGTAGGTAAGATAGCTCAGTGGGCTGGGTGCATGACAAACAGCAGATTATGTCACATCAGTTCCATCATTGCGGGCCAGCCAGCCTTTCTGTTCTACCTGCTCCTACACCTCACAGACAAGTGCTATGTGCCTGCAAGTATTGGGATACAAAGAAAGGAGAGCAGTCAAAGTTCATTTATATTTTTTGGGGGGGTTGGTTACTGGGAGATTTTTTTGGAGTGTTTTAAAATTTTGAAATTAACGTAGGTGCCTTCTGTTAAAAGAGGTATATTTTTAGACACAATGTGAAAACATGAGGTATACTTTGTCTCCTCTGCATGAACTGCAGTAGCTAGCAGTACAATTCAATGACGGCTGGGAGGAGTGTAGCTTGGTCAGTAAAACTGAGGGATGGGGGAAGTGAGCTTCAGATTCAGAATTTCCAACAATCACGCTGGCATCTATGTTCAAATACAACACAATATAATACAACAAGCAGGGCACTTGAGAGAGCAGCTTACGGGGTAGTGGAAGGGGAGAGGAATGTGTATTGGTAGGGGTATTAAGTGAAAGAAAACAGAACTTTTGTAAAATACTTTCATAACAGAGAGGGAGAGAGTGTGTGCTTGTTTGCCTGTGAGTATGTAAAAATACCTAGTAAAATCCAACAGGCACCTCACCATACCCGACTGAATGTGCTTTTACCCAACTATTTATCAGAAAACACATTTATTGTGGGGGTGTAACGCTCCAAACACCACCTGAAGCTACACCCCTGGTGGCTAGTGATCTTTAAAAGTGGTGGGTGGCATCATACATGCGAGTAAGAATTACCTTCATTGTGCCAATGCCAACATTTTGTTATGGGTATAACCTATGGCTGTAATTACATACAATACTCCAGTACCTGAATTTTGCCACTGGCATTGCCCAAATGTACCATATGTCAAAAATTACCTCCAGCGTATCCGAAGCATCATTTTATCACATTTTTGCTTCGTCCGACACACCCACTCGTCTCCAACATGCAACTGCTGCCATCTCTAAGCAAAGAATTATCTCCAGTATGCTTGGTATAAACAAGTTAAGGGGAGTGAAGAGGTGCTGCAGAGCATGTTCTAGCCCTCCTCTGACACAGTACTTTAGACAAACTGTACAGCCCAACTCAATTGGATTAATCTAAGAGCCATCCTATCTATCTAAGGCAAAAATAATCCTTTTGCATTAGAGTAAAAGGATTCTTTTCTCTTTAGGTCGACTGAGTGTTCTTAGAGTGATCCAATCGAGTTGGGCTCTACAGTTTGTGTAAAGTCCAGTGTGCCAGCACCAGCATTTTGCCAAAAGGGCCCCTTTATGTCAAGTATTTCTTCCAGTATTTCAGGGTCTGCATTTTGTCTTGGGTGCCCTCCCTTATGACAAACATTACCTCCCCAGGCCCAGCAAAAGCTTTTTGCCACGGGTGCCCCATGCCAAGAATTTCCTCCAGAATACAAGCACCTGAACTTTCCAACAGAGGCCATGCCAAGAATTTCTCCAAGTATGTCCAGGCATGCATTTTGCCATGGATGCTCTTTCTATAGTGTGAATTATCTCCAATATGCCAGCACCATGTTACCTTGGGTGCAGCATAAGCCCAGAATTATATTGAGTATGCCATGACCAGCGGCAGACTCACAATCATCAGCATAAAACTTTATTTCGGCATCCAGTGCCATAAAAGTTGCATGGCTCCACAATAAATAACGGGTTAGAATTCATAAAATGGGTTGGGTTGAAATAAATAAGAAAAATAATAGTGCATGAAATGCAGTACAATAAATAAAATATGGCATAACACAGTTCCAAGAAACAGTATTGGGACAAAGGTAGACATGTATAACTACAAAGACTTGGGGCTTGACTGTCTTAGTCGATTTCCTTCTGGTGCGCCACATTCCCCCGAGAAATTTGGCAACTGCAATGGCAATGGGCGGACTGGAGTCTGATTTTAAGATTTTCATGGCCACAGCATGATCTCGGGTCCCAAGCCGTTTGCAAGTTGGCGTGAGCCATTTCCTTTGTTGATGAGCGTAGGATGGACAAACAAAGAAGACATGGGCAGTTGACTCCTGCTACAGGGTACAGCAGGGGCATCAGTTGTTGCTTGGGGCCTTGTTTTGCCATCTGCTGGTAGAGGTATTATGAGGGAGGGAACCAAATCTGAACTGCATATAGAGCTCCCTATTGGTCGGATCTAAAATGCAGACCAGGTAAGGTTCTAGCGACCAGGAAGATGTGAAGTCCAGAAACTCACTAGATAGACGCCCTAGTGAGAGCGAGCGAGATATGGACTGGGATACCCACTCCTAATAGCAGGACTTCACTCTTTCTTTGGTCGGTGGTGGCCCTGTGTGTGGAAAGTTCAACGAGTTTCCCATCCCAATGGCAAACAATGCTGACTTAACTGAGTGGATCCACCTGATCTTGTGGGAGGTATGGTGCTTGGGGGCAGAGAAGTGAGTTTTCTCATAAACATATTCTCTATACAGGTGAGTTCCCTTACATCCTCGAAGCCCAAGAGTTCAGCCCCGTATAGAGCTGTGCTAACAGACTTCATGTTATAAATGTGGAGAGCCGCAGCTATTGGTCGTGATGATGAGGCATGGTGCTCCCTCAAAAGGACGCCCACTAACTGGCTGAATTTTAATGATGTGGAGTTGATAAGGGCTTTCCAGGACATTGAGTCTGATAGTTTGATCCCTAGGTAATCAAAGGTGTTGACTAGTTCTAGTTTGGACCCACCTGGGAAACGATTCCCCCTATGTGACCTGTAGGGGTTCATGACCATGAACTTGGTTTTAGAGGTGTTTATTCCTAGGCCTCTCGTGGAGCAGAAGTCATTAAATCGATTCAACAAGGATTGGAGGCCCATCAAGGTTTTGGATTCTCTCAGGGTATCATCTGCGAACAAAAGTGTTGTGATCTTTTCCTTGCCTAGGGCTGGTGCATCAGAGGGCTGCGAGGTGAGATGATCGATGACATGATTCAAATAAAGGGAAAAAAGAGTTGGAGCTAGTACGCAGCCCTGACAACTTGGATTGGATCCGTGAGATCGCCCTGGTTCCCCCAGCTTATTTTTGCATAGTTGGCCTTGTGTAGTCAGATTGTTGTGGTCAGAAGCCCTGGGGGCATACCCATCTCCTTGAGGACCTCCCAAAGTTGACCTCTAGGGACCTGATCGAATGCTGATTTAAGGTTTATAAAGGCTACACGGAGACTCCCCTTCCCTATCACTACGACCTTCCAATACAAGAGCAGAAACCTGAACACCTGATCTATGGTGCTTGTTTTGGACCTAAAGCCAGCCTGGAGTGCTGATAAAATGCCATTCTCATTGATCCAATCTCGGATTTTCAACAGTAGTGCACGACAGAATACCTTTTGTACGGTATATATAAGGCTAATGGGCCTATAGTTGGCACGTAGGGACCTGTCACCTTTCTTGTAAATGGGTATTACCTCGGCACCCCTCCAGGACTCAGGAATGGGAGCTCCCCTGACAATTGTACTGGATAGAAGGAGAATGTACTCGGCCCATTTGTCGACATTGTAAAGGAAGAGGTCTCCAGGGATGCCGTCAGGGCCAGCAGCTTTCAATCGAACTATGTTGTTAATTGCTTCTCGGATGTCTCCCAAGTTGAACAGACAATCCCCATAGATGGTACTCGGCTGGGGTTGGGCTGAGATGGTTACAAGTTGGCTTTCAACATTATAGAGAGAGTTGAAATGGTGGAACCAATCTGAGGGCAGGATGTTATTGCCAATTGCAGGGGCTCCCTTTAGGTTTCTTTTGCTTATTGTGGCCCAAAAAGATCTGGAGTCCCTGCGTTCACATGCAGCCCTCAGGAGGCTCCCTCTTTTCTCCTCCCAGTCCTTCCTGGCCTTATTCTACGTCTGTCTGTGCTGGTTCCGCAGAGACCTAACTCGGGCGAAATCCTTATGTTTGATTGCCCTAGTTAGCCTTGTTCGTGCCAGGATAGGAGCTGTTCCAATCTTTGAAAGAACTCAGTGTGAATATCGATTAGGGAGGAACAGCTTCCCACATCCTCTCCTATCATAGATATCAATGATACACAAAGTGTCAGGTCCAAATCGATGGAAGAGAGAATGTCATATCACAGGATCACCTTGTTCCATCTAAGTCGCAGTCTGTTGTTCTCAGCCTCTACCACTTTGGCTACTTTGGTAGAGGTTGTTGCTGGGGGCGCCCTGCCCCTCGGTGACTCTAAACTGAGACAGAGTGGATTGTGGTCACTGTCCGTTCGGGTCTGGACTACCATGTCATCAACCAAGCATGGTTATCTGATTTGGTTCTTCCATTTACAGTCCTCAGACCTTGGCCGAGGGTCAGGGCATTAAGTTGAAGGGTGGCCGAGTGCCACTTCTTAATGGGGGGGAGCTCCAACCTGGGTATGTGCCAAATGTACCAAGGGGTTCAAAGGTGGTATTAGTGTCCCCTGCTACAATAAGGGCATGTTTGGAGGGTATTTCGCCCAGTTGGGTCTCTAGGGACTGCAGGGTCACAGAGCATAGATGTTAAAAATGTCAGTGGCAGTGGGCCCTGTTCCTTTGAGGCTAATACCAAGGTTGTCAGGGGTGTCGGTGGGTATCAGTTTCACTTCACACTGTAGTGCAATTTTTACCGAAATTAGAAGACCCCCCAATGGGCGGCCGGCCTTGCTGGGAGCGGTGGGTATGTGGTAGGTTGCATAGCCGGGTTTATAGGGAGGTTCAATTAGCCAGGTCTCCAGGAAGATACATATGTCATATTGGTCGATAAAAAGGTTCCAGTGCAGCAACGGAAGCTTGGATTTTATGCCTGCCACATTCCATGAGACAATCTTTATTTTCTGGCCGGTGGTCGGGGAGTTGGATAGTGGGTACAGGTTTACCTGGAGTTCTGGGGTGACTAGTGTGGTGACATTGGGGTAAGTGGTAGAGACCGTCCTGTGTGTCTGGTCAGCAATGACCGCTGGGTGACTATCGGTACAGGCACAATTGTTAGAGCTTATGCTACTATCAGGTCAAACGTGGGGAGCCTGCACCTCAATCTCAGATGGTCAATCAATCATGGAACAGACAGTGTCTTGGTCTAGAGCCACTAGGGAGGGTGGCACACAAAGTGGAATGGGTGACTCGAGTTTAAACTGAATGGTGGACCCACCCGGGGGGTTAGTTCTTTGGTCTAAGGCTACTAAGTCATAGGCTAGCTGCCCGTTTACTAGGAGGAGCTTGATACAATCGGACAGTGAGCTCTGGGACCGGTGTTTTCTGGCCCTAAGAAAATCTTTCCTAATTACTGAAAGACATCCTCTGCTTCCCTCCCCCCCTGAGAGTTAGATCTAGGTACGTTGGTCATAAAGATTTTGCAGAGAAGGAGAGTGGTAGTCTTGGGAGAATATGTATTACCAGAGCGACGACCCTCCCCTAAAATGAGGGGTGTGGAGTTGGAACTTGTGTTCTCGGGGCTAGTGGGAGAATAGTCAGTTTGCACGCCTGCTGGTGTGCGGGAACCCAATATGCGGGCTCCGACCAAAGTCCTAGGGTCGGGGACCTCAAGTATAGAACCTGGAGGGCCTCAAAGGTGTTTGGCGTGATGGAGCATGGTGGGAACAGGTAGAGTCAGTGTGGTAGTATTTGTCTGGGCTGGGGTGGCGGCACTTTCCCTAGCTGTTCTCCCTCTCTCTTCCATTAGACGCCACACTGTGACCATCAGGTCGCCTATTATGCACTTAGGGGCTGCTATTTCTGCCCTCAGTGTTTGCATGCAACCTGCCAAGTTGTCGTTTGGGAGAGGGAGGGATGACTGGAAATTTGCAAAGCCCTGGCCTGGGCAGGTGAAACTGCGAGATCCTGAATTGTAGGTGGATCAGAGGGACATGATAACAGATGAAAACAATTGGTACAAAAGACAGGTGACGGAAGGGGCTCTATAGCTGGGTCGTGAAGGGAACAGGGGCTGAATCTGCAGGTTTGGGGGGCACTGCGATAGTCTCGATCCTCACCCATATCCTGGCTTTGTTAAACATATTGGGTATGCTTCCCTGCTTGCTGGTCAATGATTGGGTTGCAGGGCACGGTTTGGAACTCAATGGCTGGTCTGTGCCGGGTGATGGAGTTAATATTTCCCCGCAATCAGCTAGGAGATTATCAATGCGGTCAAGTACTTCGTTACAACCCGACTTTTTGAAGTTTTTCTTATGTTTTTTACCCCTCAGCCCCAACCCCACCCTCAATTGCTTTTCTTTTGCCCATGTCTGTGGCAGTGTAATGGGACGAGACAGGGGCCTAGGATGATAGTTGAGGGAGGACTAATGGGGGACAGAACAATTTGAGGTGGCTAAGGCAAAAAGTCAAACTCAGGGGGGTGGCCCTGCCAAGCCTCGGCTTTATAGCGCTTGTTGGTTCTGGCAAGTGGGAGCAGGGGATGCACAATATGGCCACCTCCTGGGGCCACAAAGCAGTCTGGGATATGTAGTCCCTCTGTTCCTGTTAGTGCATCCCGCGCTGCGGTATGCCCCTTTGCTCTTCATAGCTCTCGTTGGATCTGGCAAGTGGGAGCAGGTGATGCACAAGATGGCTGCCTCCTGGGGCCACAAAGCAGTCTGGGATATGTTGTCTCTCTGGTCCTTTTAGCACGTCCCACGCTGCAGTATGCCCCCTTGCGCTTTATAGCGCTCGTTGGAGCTGGCAAGTGGGAGCAGGTGATGCACAAGATGGCCGCCTCCTGGGGCCACAAAGCAGTCTGGGATATGTAGTCCCTCTGTTCCTGTTAGCGCGACTCACAATCATAAACATGCAAACAAATACACTCTTGCTCAGACTTTCTCACTCACTCCCTCTCACAATCACTTTCTTCCCCTCTCTCGTTGTAACTCACACTCTCTCACTTTCATTCACTTCCAGTCTCAGTTACTCACACACAAATATGCTCACTGGTCCTCACTCTCACTTACAAACACACACTAACCCTTTCACACTCAATGATTTTGGGCCCTCATGCAACTGCACCTGCTGCACCACTGATAGCTACACACCAAAAGCCCTTTCACACCCTCTCATAAAATACTCACACTCCTTCACCCACTCCCTAGCACTAACTTACACTTATTCATACACTCTCAGAAATTCAGATTCCCACCCACTTATACATTCATTACCTCTCTCAAATACATTCACAAAAACTCTAACCCAGTTCAGTCACTGTCAATCACTCACAAATACACTAACACACACGCACACACATGCACAGGGTGATATTCTTTTTACGTACCTTGCTTCCTTAGATGGCAGCTTGGAAGCTTAATAGCAGCAGCAAAGAAGGAATCTAGTGCTGGGCACTAGAACCAGCAAGTCATGATTCCCAACGTGGAGCCAGATGGAGCAAAAAGGAAAGGTTTGAAAAAAGGATGATGCAGCGCAAACTAGGGTGGGGTGAACTCGCCGAGTTTCACTCTGCAGAATTCTGCAGACCTACATGAAAACTCTGTAAGATTCTGCAGAGTTCAGCAGAAGAATTTAGGCACGTTGCGCTGCTTGCGCTGATTTTTAGTGCCGGGAACTTCTTCCACGCTGAAAAATCTGAGCAAATGTCACCACATGGTGCGCTAGAGGGCGCTGCTTCTTTCTGCTGCTCAAGTAGATTCTCTGCTCGAGCAGCAGCTTTCTCAACACGAACGGTCATGACCTGCTGTGACTGAAATCTCACCAGGAGGTGTTTTAGTGACAAACATTCGAACTAGGTGATGCAGATTCTTACTTGTGCTCGCCAACTTAACATTGGCAAGATGCGGGTGAGAATAAACTCGACCACACCGCGGTTGGCGGTGTTTTGCCAGAACTCCCTACTCTGAGCAGAATGTGGAGTGGACAAAACTCAGCCGGTGGAGCGGAATTTTTCTCCCACCCCCACCTCAAATCCTCTCCTAGCTTTTTGATGGTACTGGAAGCACATCCCTATCAGAAGCTGGGACAGTTCTTGAGATCCTGCCCCTCCTGCTCTTTATGGCTCCTCTTTGGCCTTAGGGATACACTGATGTGCACCCTGACATCCACATTTTAGCAGGTAATATTCTGATGATATAATAACTGATAATGTTTGGCGCCACGTTGATCAGGGGGGCGAGGCCATTCTACTCTTACTTGATTTGACACAGCTTGGCCTGTTTAGATGATTCAACGGCTGAAGAAGATTGGGGTTGGTAGCCATGCTATCTTCCTTCCTCACAAACAGAGTCCAGGAGCCAATTGCAGGGACTTCAAGGCTGATGCTTCAGTATTTCTTGTGACATCCCGTGGCACCTCTGGCAGCCCTGGTCCAGTCCTTTGGCTTTGAAGTTCAATCTTATGCTGATGACACGCAGATACTTGCGACTGTAGGAGGCTGGACTGGCTTGTAGTGAGTACCAAGGGGTACTTACACCTTGCACCAGGCCCAGGTATCCCTTATTAGTGTATAGGGTGTCTAGCAGCTTAGGCTGATAAATAATGGTAGCTTAGCAGAGCAGCTTAGGCTGAACTAGGAGACGTGTGAAGCTACTACAGTACCACAAGTGTCACTTGCACAATATCATAAGAAAACACAATACACAGTTATACTAAAAATAAAGGTACTTTATTTTTATGACAATATGCCAAAGTATCTCAGAGTGTACCCTCAGAGTGAGGATAGCAAATATACACAAGTTATATGTACACAGTACTAAAAATATGCAGTATAGTCTTAGAAAACAGTGCAAACAATGTATAGTTACAATAGGATGCAATGGAGACACATAATGATAGGGGCAACACAAACCATATACTCCAAAAGTGGAATGCGAACCACGAATGGACCCCAAACCTATGTGACCTTGTAGAGGGTCGCTGGGACTATTAGAAAATAGTGAGTGTTAGAAAAATAGCCCACCCCAAGACCCAGAAAAGTGAGTGCAAAGTGCACTAAAGTTCCCCCAAAGACAAAGAAGTTGTGATAGAGGAATAATGCAGGAAAGACACAAACCAACAATGCAACAACGGTGGATTTCCAATCTAGGGTACCTGTGGGACAAGGGGACCAAGTCCAAAAGTCAGAAGCAAGTCGGAGATGAGCAGATGCCCAGGAAATGCCAGCTGTGGGTGCAAAGAAGCTTCTACTGGACAGAAGAAGCTGAGGTTTCTGCAGGAACGAAAAGGGCTAGAGACTTCCCCTTTGGTGGATGGATCCCACTCGCCGTGGAGAGTCGTGCAGAAGAATTTTCCTGCCAAAAGAATGCCAACAAGCCTTGCTAGCTGCAAATCGTGCAGTTAGCGTTTTTGGGTGCTGCTATGGCCCAGCAAGGACCAGGATGTCGCAAATTGCGTCAGGAGAGAGAGGGGACGTCGAGCAAGACAAGTAACCCTCTTAGCAGCAGGTAGCACCCAGAGAAGTGCCAGAAACAGGCACTACAAGGATGCGCGAAACAGTGCTCACCCGAAGTTACACAAAGGAGTCCCACGTCGCCGGAGACCAACTTAGAAAGTCGTGCAATGCAGGTTAGAGTGCCGTGGACCCAGGCTTGGCTGTGCACAAAGGATTTCCGCCGGAAGTGCACAGGGGCCGGAGAAGTTGCAAAAGTCGCGGTTACCAACAATGCAGTCTGGCGTGGGGAGGCAAGGACTTACCTCCACCAAACTTGGACTGAAGAGTCACTGGACTGTGGGAGTCACTTGGACAGAGTTGCTGGATTCAAGGGACCTCGCTCGTTGTGCTGAGAGGAGACCCAAGGGACCGGTAATGCAGCTTTTTGGTGCCTGTGGTTGCAGGGGGAAGTTTCCGTTGACCCACGGGAGATTTCTTCGCAGCTTCTAGTGCAGAGAGGAGGCAGACTACCCCCACAGCATGCACCACCAGGAAAACAGTCAAGAAGGCGGCAGGATCAGCGTTACAGAGTTGCAGTAGTCATCTTTGCTACTATGTTGCAGGTTTGCAGACTTCCAGCGCGGTCAGCAGTCGATTCCTTGGCAGAAGGTGAAGATAGAGATGCAGAGGAACTCTGATGAGCTCTTGCATTCGTTATCTAAAGTTTCCCCAGAGACAGAGACCCTAAATAGCCAGAAAAGAGGGTTTGGCTACCTAGGAGAGAGGATAGGCTACTAACACCTGAAGGAGCCTATCAGAAGGAGTCTCTGACGTCACCTGGTGGCACTGGCCACTCAGAGCAGTCCAGTGTGCCAGCAGCACCTCTGTTTCCAAGATGGCAGAGGTCTGGAGCACACTGGAGGAGCTCTGGACACCTCCCAGGGGAGGTGCAGGTCAGGGGAGTGGTCACTCCCCTTTCCTTTGTCCAGTTTCGCGCCAGAGCAGGGCTAAGGGGTCCCTGAACCGGTGTAGACTGGCTTATGCAGAATTGGGCACATCTGTGCCCAAGAAAGCATTTCCAGAGGCTGGGGGAGGCTACTCCTCCCCTGCCTTCACACCATTTTCCAAAGGGAGAGGGTGTAACACCCTCTCTCAGAGGAAGTCCTTTGTTCTGCCATCCTGGGACAAGCCTGGCTTGACCCCAGGGGGGCAGAAACCTGTCTGAGGGGTTGGCAGCAGCAGCAGCTGCAGTGAAACCCCAGGAAAGGCAGTTTGGCAGTACCAGGGTCTGTGCTACAGACCACTGGGATCATGGAATTGTGTCAACAATGCCAGGATGGCATAGAGGGGGCAATTCCATGATCTTAGACATGTTACATGGCCATATTTGGAGTTACCATTGTGAAGCTACATATAGGTAGTGACCTATATGTAGTGCACGCGTGTAATGGTGTCCCCGCACTCACAAAGTTCAGGGAATTGGCCCTGAACAATGTGGGGGCACCTTGGCTAGTGCCAGGGTGCCCTCACACTAAGTAACTTTGCACCTAACCTTTACCAGGTAAAGGTTAGACATATAGGTGACTTATAAGTTACTTAAGTGCAGTGTAAAATGGCTGTGAAATAACGTGGACGTTATTTCACTCAGGCTGCAGTGGCAGGCCTGTGTAAGAATTGTCAGAGCTCCCTATGGGTGGCAAAAGAAATGCTGCAGCCCATAGGGATCTCCTGGAACCCCAATACCCTGGGTACCTCAGTACCATATACTAGGGAATTATAAGGGTGTTCCAGTAGCCAATGTAAATTGGTAAAATTGGTCACTAGCCTGTCAGTGACAATTTGAAAGAAATGAGAGAGCATAACCACTGAGGTTCTGGATAGCAGAGCCTCAGTGAGACAGTTAGGCACCTCACAGGGAACACATACATATAGGCCACAAACTTATGAGCACTGGGGTCCTGACTAGCAGGGTCCCATTGACACATAACAAACATACTGAAAACATAGGGTTTTCACTATGAGCACTGGGCCCTGGCTAGCAGGATCCCAGTGAGACAGTGAAAACACCCTGACATACACTCACAAACAGGCCAAAAGTGGGGGTTACAAGGCTAGAAAGAGGCTACTTTCTCACACAACCCCCCCCCCCAAACGAAGGACAATAAGGCTAACCTTGGCCAGTTGAGACTTTATTGTCTAAGTGGTGATAAGTAGAGAGTAGCTCTGCAATAGACTGGTTACTCCCTTTATCATCCACTATATGGTTACTTCCCTGTGGGGATGTAAACCACCCTGTTTGAAGTTTTTTAGCTAAGCAACAATGTGAAGATGTATTTTCAGAGTTTCTATCAGTAATTTTTAGTTTAGAGCAGTGGCAAATGTCCACTGAACCTATTTGTAGTGATGGAAATGCCAGACAGGGATGCTGTCTCAGTAAAGCCATAGCTCGGCAAAAGCTTTGTCCATATGGCTGGAAGAGAGAACAGGGATGCTGTTTCTCTTGAGTTGGAGCAGGGCAGGGATGCTGTCCTATGAGCTCCACACTAGGGCAGGGATGCTGTCCTAGGTGTTTTGAGGCAGTGCAGGGTTTCTGCACTAAAGTTTCTCTGGGAGGGTTGGAGGGATGCTCCATGTTAACTAAAATGGTGCTCTTTTTCTCACCAATGTTAGTTATCCCACAGAGAGGTACTTCTACCTCAGGGAGTCCAGCTTTGCCAGCTGATGATTCCCTTGGAACAGGTGCCACCCCAGGAGAGGTTTCTCCCACCACAGGAATGGTATCCTGAATGGTAGGGTGGTTAGGGGATACTGTGATACCCTTTTTACCTGTTGATGGAGAGGGATCCTGAGTTTTCAGGCCTTCTCTCCTTTGCTTTTTCATTTCAGTAGAAATGAGAGGGAACAATTCCTCAGGGATGCCCAGCATGGCTGCATGGGCATAAAACTCTACATCAGCCCAACCTGAGGCCTCTAGGTCATTACCTAAGAGACAATCTACAGGTAAGCTAGGTGATACTACCACCTGCTTAGGGCCAGTAACTCCACCCCAACTAAACTGAATTATAGCTAAGGGAAGAAACTTAGTGGAGTTATGGACATCAATAATCTTATACTGTTGTCCAATGATGTGTTGTTCAGGATGCACTAGGTTTTCAGTCACCAAAGTGATACTGGCACCTGTATCCCTGTAGGCCAAGGCCTCAACACCATTTATTGAAACTGTCTGCCTGTACTTATCCATTGTAAGGGGACAAGCAGCCAGTGTGGCAAGGCCAATGCCACTAGGTGTGACAGAAACTGTCTTGGGACTGACTACCCCAGTTTCTACTATGGACCCATAAGTGAACCCAACTACACCCTTAACTTGACTGTTGCCAGCAGTCCCACCACTAGTACCACTACTGCTAGGGGCACTAGAGCTTGATGTATTAGTGGTGGTAGGCTCAGGGGGTTTACCTGGACAGGATTTATCCCCTGGCCTATGGCCTCTATTTTTACACACAAAGCACCAAGGCTTTTTAAATTGTGTAGGTTGAGAAGAAGAGGAAGAATTTGTTTTATCCCCACCCCCTGAAGAGTGTTTAAGATTTGAAGTGGGATCTTTGGTTTTACCCTTGTCCCCATGCTTATCTTGAGATTTTTCACCATCTTTCTTCTTATTGTTCTCTTTGTCACCCCCTGTATGAACTTTTCTGTTCACCCTTGTTCTGACCCATTTGTCTGCCTTCTTTCCCAATTCTTGGGGAGAGGTCAGATCAGAGTCCACCAAGTACTGGTGCAACAAATCAGACACACAATTATTAAGAATATGCTCTCTCAGGATCTAGTTATACAGGCTTTCAAAATCAGTAACTTTACTGCCTTGTAACCACCCCTCCAAGGCCTTCACTGAATGGTCAATGAAATCAACCCAGTCTTGTGAAGACTCCTTTTTGGTTTCTCTGAACTGTATCCTGTATTGTTCAGTGGTTAAGCCATAACCATCCAGGAGTGCATTCTTAAGAACATGGAAATTATTGGCATCACTTTCTTTCACAGTAAGGAGCCTATCCCTACCTTTTCCACTAAATGATAGCCATAGGATAGCAGCCCACTGCCTTTGAGGGACATCCTGTACAGCACAGGCCCTCTCAAGTGCAGCAAACCACTTGTTAATGTCATCCCCCTCCTTATAAGGGGGAACTATCTTGTGCAGATTCCTGGAATCATGCTCTTTTACAGGATGACTATGGGGAATACTGCTGCTGCCACCATGGGTATCTAAACCCAACTTCTGTCTTTCCTTCTCTAGTTCAAAAGACTGTCTATCCAAATCCAGCTATTGCTTTTTAAGCTTCAGTCTGGTTTGTTCCACCCTCAATTTATTGAGTTCCCTCTCTAACATTCTGTCATCAGGGTTGGTGGGAGGGACATTCCTAGATACAGAGGTATGATGGGAATGAACAGAAGGAGACCTGTCCCTTACAGAAGCCACCCTAACAGCTTGGCTAACAGAAACATCACTACCAGTATGGTGAGAATAAATGCTTTTGCTATGATGTGAGACAACACTATTTGTATGGTGTGGCTCATCATCATTACCAACTATGCTAGACTGTCTAGTAATGGGCAGGCTAGGAAGTTTCTTTCCTGAATCTTTTCCTGGGGGAGTCCCTGGATCAGATTGGGAACCATTAGCTACTTTTTCACCAGATGGGGCACTTTTTGCCTTATCTTGTTCTCTAAGCATGTTAATTAACAATTCCAAGGAAGGATTCTTCCCTACACTCAAACCTCTCTCTATGCAGAGACTCCTTGCTCCTTTCCAGCTAAGGTGATCATATGCAATTGTGGACAGATCCACATTTTGGCCTGTGCCAGACATTTTTAGAGAGAGTTAAAGTGATAGAAAAAGAAAAAAAAGTTTTCAGAACGTTTTGGAAAGACAGAAAAAAACTTTTTAAACTTTTAAGAACTTTTTGAAAGTTTAGAAGGACTTTTCAGCACTTTAGAAAACAGTGAAAAGAGGAAATGCAAAACTTTTTAGCTATGTCTACACACACTGAACTTGTTTTGTATATTTTTCTCTTATGAAAAGTACAATGACAAGAGTGGTAAGTAGTCTCAAAGCACTTATCCCACCGCTGCACAACCAATGTAGGAGGCTGGACTGGCTTGTAGTGAGTACCAAGGGGTACTTACACCTTGCACCAGGCCCAGGTATCCCTTATTAGTGTATAGGGTGTCTAGCAGCTTAGGCTGATAGATAATGGTAGCTTAGCAGAGCAGCTTAGGCTGAACTAGGAGACGTGTGAAGCTACTACAGTACCACAAGTGTCACTTGCACAATATCTTAAGAAAACACAATACACAGTTATACTAAAAATAAAGGTACTTTATTTTTATGACAATATGCCAAAGTATCTCAGAGTGTACCCTCAGAGTGAGGATAGCAAATATACACAAGTTATATGTACACAGTACTAAATATATGCAGTATAGTCTTAGAAAACAGTGCAAACAATGTATAGTTACAATAGGATGCAATGGAGACACATAATGATAGGGGCAACACAAACCATATACTCCAAAAGTGGAATGCGAACCACGAATGGACCCCAAACCTATGTGACCTTGTAGAGGGTCGCTGGGACTATTAGAAAATAGTGAGGGTTAGAAAAATAGCCCACCCCAAGACCCTGAAAAGTGAGTGCGAAGTGCACTAAAATTCCCCCAAAGACAAAGAAGTTGTGATAGAGGAATAATGCAGGAAAGACACAAACCAACAATGCAACAACGGTGGATTTCCAATCTAGGGTACCTGTGGGACAAGGGGACCAAGTCCAAAAGTCACAAGCAAGTCGGAGATGGGCAGATGCCCAGGAAATGCCAGCTGTGGGTGCAAAGAAGCTTCTACTGGACAGAAGAAGCTGAGGTTTCTACAGGAACGAAAAGGGCTAGAGACTTTCCCTTTGGAGAACGGATCCCTCTCACCGTGGAGAGTCGTGAAAAAGTATTTTCCCGCCGAAAGAATGCCAACAAGCCTTGCTAGCTGCAAATTGTGCGGTTAGCGTTTTTGGGTGCTGCTATGGCCCAGCAAGGACCAGGATGTCGCAAATTGCGTCAGGAGAGAGACGGGACGTCGAGCAAGACAAGTAACCCTCTTAGCAGCAGGTAGCACCCAGAGAATAGCCAGAATTTTTACCGAAATTAGAAGACCCCCCAATGGGCGGCCGGCCTTGCTGGGAGCGGTGGGTATGTGGTAGGTTGCATAGCCGGGTTTATAGGGAGGTTCAATTAGCCAGGTCTCCAGGAAGATACATATGTCATATTGGTCGATAAAAAGGTTCCAGTGCAGCAACGGAAGCTTGGATTTTATGCCTGCCACATTCCATGAGACAATCTTTATTTTCTGGCCGGTGGTCGGGGAGTTGGATAGTGGGTACAGGTTTACCTGGAGTTCTGGGGTGACTAGTGTGGTGACATTGGGGTAAGTGGTAGAGACCGTCCTGTGTGTCTGGTCAGCAATGACCGCTGGGTGACTATCGGTACAGGCACAATTGTTAGAGCTTATGCTACTATCAGGTCAAACGTGGGGAGCCTGCACCTCAATCTCAGATGGTCAATCAATCATGGAACAGACAGTGTCTTGGTCTAGAGCCACTAGGGAGGGTGGCACACAAAGTGGAATGGGTGACTCGAATTTAAACTGAATGGTGGACCCACCCGGGGGGTTAGTTCTTTGGTCTAAGGCTACTAAGTCATAGGCTAGCTGCCCGTTTACTAGGAGGAGCTTGATACAATCGGACAGTGAGCTCTGGGACCGGTGTTTTCTGGCCCTAAGAAAATCTTTCCTAATTACTGAAAGACATCCTCTGCTTCCCTCCCCCCCTGAGAGTTAGATCTAGGTACGTTGGTCATAAAGATTTTGCAGAGAAGGAGAGTGGTAGTCTTGGGAGAATATGTATTACCAGAGCGACGACCCTCCCCTAAAATGAGGGGTGTGGAGTTGGAACTTGTGTTCTCGGGGCTAGTGGGAGAATAGTCAGTTTGCACGCCTGCTGGTGTGCGGGAACCCAATATGCGGGCTCCGACCAAAGTCCTAGGGTCGGGGACCTCAAGTATAGAACCTGGAGGGCCTCAAAGGTGTTTGGCGTGATGGAGCATGGTGGGAACAGGTAGAGTCAGTGTGGTAGTATTTGTCTGGGCTGGGGTGGCGGCACTTTCCCTAGCTGTTCTCCCTCTCTCTTCCATTAGACGCCACACTGTGACCATCAGGTCGCCTATTATGCACTTAGGGGCTGCTATTTCTGCCCTCAGTGTTTGCATGCAACCTGCCAAGTTGTCGTTTGGGAGAGGGAGGGATGACTGGAAATTTGCAAAGCCCTGGCCTGGGCAGGTGAAACTGCGAGATCCTGAATTGTAGGTGGATCAGAGGGACATGATAACAGATGAAAACAATTGGTACAAAAGACAGGTGACGGAAGGGGCTCTATAGCTGGGTCGTGAAGGGAACAGGGGCTGAATCTGCAGGTTTGGGGGGCACTGCGATAGTCTCGATCCTCACCCATATCCTGGCTTTGTTAAACATATTGGGTATGCTTCCCTGCTTGCTGGTCAATGATTGGGTTGCAGGGCACGGTTTGGAACTCAATGGCTGGTCTGTGCCGGGTGATGGAGTTAATATTTCCCCGCAATCAGCTAGGAGATTATCAATGCGGTCAAGTACTTCGTTACAACCCGACTTTTTGAAGTTTTTCTTATGTTTTTTACCCCTCAGCCCCAACCCCACCCTCAATTGCTTTTCTTTTGCCCATGTCTGTGGCAGTGTAATGGGACGAGACAGGGGCCTAGGATGATAGTTGAGGGAGGACTAATGGGGGACAGAACAATTTGAGGTGGCTAAGGCAAAAAGTCAAACTCAGGGGGGTGGCCCTGCCAAGCCTCGGCTTTATAGCGCTTGTTGGTTCTGGCAAGTGGGAGCAGGGGATGCACAATATGGCCACCTCCTGGGGCCACAAAGCAGTCTGGGATATGTAGTCCCTCTGTTCCTGTTAGTGCATCCCGCGCTGCGGTATGCCCCTTTGCTCTTCATAGCTCTCGTTGGATCTGGCAAGTGGGAGCAGGTGATGCACAAGATGGCTGCCTCCTGGGGCCACAAAGCAGTCTGGGATATGTTGTCTCTCTGGTCCTTTTAGCACGTCCCACGCTGCGGTATGCCCCCTTGCGCTTTATAGCGCTCGTTGGAGCTGGCAAGTGGGAGCAGGTGATGCACAAGATGGCCGCCTCCTGGGGCCACAAAGCAGTCTGGGATATGTAGTCCCTCTGTTCCTGTTAGCGCGACTCACAATCATAAACATGCAAACAAATACACTCTTGCTCAGACTTTCTCACTCACTCCCTCTCACAATCACTTTCTTCCCCTCTCTCGTTGTAACTCACACTCTCTCACTTTCATTCACTTCCAGTCTCAGTTACTCACACACAAATATGCTCACTGGTCCTCACTCTCACTTACAAACACACACTAACCCTTTCACACTCAATGATTTTGGGCCCTCATGCAACTGCACCTGCTGCACCACTGATAGCTACACACCAAAAGCCCTTTCACACCCTCTCATAAAATACTCACACTCCTTCACCCACTCCCTAGCACTAACTTACACTTATTCATACACTCTCAGAAATTCAGATTCCCACCCACTTATACATTCATTACCTCTCTCAAATACATTCACAAAAACTCTAACCCAGTTCAGTCACTGTCAATCACTCACAAATACACTAACACACACGCACACACATGCACAGGGTGATATTCTTTTTACGTACCTTGCTTCCTTAGATGGCAGCTTGGAAGCTTAATAGCAGCAGCAAAGAAGGAATCTAGTGCTGGGCACTAGAACCAGCAAGTCATGATTCCCAACGTGGAGCCAGATGGAGCAAAAAGGAAAGGTTTGAAAAAAGGATGATGCAGCGCAAACTAGGGTGGGGTGAACTCGCCGAGTTTCACTCTGCAGAATTCTGCAGACCTACATGAAAACTCTGTAAGATTCTGCAGAGTTCAGCAGAAGAATTTAGGCACGTTGCGCTGCTTGCGCTGATTTTTAGTGCCGGGAACTTCTTCCACGCTGAAAAATCTGAGCAAATGTCACCACATGGTGCGCTAGAGGGCGCTGCTTCTTTCTGCTGCTCAAGTAGATTCTCTGCTCGAGCAGCAGCTTTCTCAACACGAACGGTCATGACCTGCTGTGACTGAAATCTCACCAGGAGGTGTTTTAGTGACAAACATTCGAACTAGGTGATGCAGATTCTTACTTGTGCTCGCCAACTTAACATTGGCAAGATGCGGGTGAGAATAAACTCGACCACACCGCGGTTGGCGGTGTTTTGCCAGAACTCCCTACTCTGAGCAGAATGTGGAGTGGACAAAACTCAGCCGGTGGAGCGGAATTTTTCTCCCACCCCCACCTCAAATCCTCTCCTAGCTTTTTGATGGTACTGGAAGCACATCCCTATCAGAAGCTGGGACAGTTCTTGAGATCCTGCCCCTCCTGCTCTTTATGGCTCCTCTTTGGCCTTAGGGATACACTGATGTGCACCCTGACATCCACATTTTAGCAGGTAATATTCTGATGATATAATAACTGATAATGTTTGGCGCCACGTTGATCAGGGGGGCGAGGCCATTCTACTCTTACTTGATTTGACACAGCTTGGCCTGTTTAGATGATTCAACGGCTGAAGAAGATTGGGGTTGGTAGCCATGCTATCTTCCTTCCTCACAAACAGAGTCCAGGAGCCAATTGCAGGGACTTCAAGGCTGATGCTTCAGTATTTCTTGTGACATCCCGTGGCACCTCTGGCAGCCCTGGTCCAGTCCTTTGGCTTTGAAGTTCAATCTTATGCTGATGACACGCAGATACTTGTGACTGTAGGAGGCTGGACTGGCTTGTAGTGAGTACCAAGGGGTACTTACACCTTGCACCAGGCCCAGGTATCCCTTATTAGTGTATAGGGTGTCTAGCAGCTTAGGCTGATAAATAATGGTAGCTTAGCAGAGCAGCTTAGGCTGAACTAGGAGACGTGTGAAGCTACTACAGTACCACAAGTGTCACTTGCACAATATCATAAGAAAACACAATACACAGTTATACTAAAAATAAAGGTACTTTATTTTTATGACAATATGCCAAAGTATCTCAGAGTGTACCCTCAGAGTGAGGATAGCAAATATACACAAGTTATATGTACACAGTACTAAAAATATGCAGTATAGTCTTAGAAAACAGTGCAAACAATGTATAGTTACAATAGGATGCAATGGAGACACATAATGATAGGGGCAACACAAACCATATACTCCAAAAGTGGAATGCGAACCACGAATGGACCCCAAACCTATGTGACCTTGTAGAGGGTCGCTGGGACTATTAGAAAATAGTGAGTGTTAGAAAAATAGCCCACCCCAAGACCCAGAAAAGTGAGTGCAAAGTGCACTAAAGTTCCCCCAAAGACAAAGAAGTTGTGATAGAGGAATAATGCAGGAAAGACACAAACCAACAATGCAACAACGGTGGATTTCCAATCTAGGGTACCTGTGGGACAAGGGGACCAAGTCCAAAAGTCAGAAGCAAGTCGGAGATGAGCAGATGCCCAGGAAATGCCAGCTGTGGGTGCAAAGAAGCTTCTACTGGACAGAAGAAGCTGAGGTTTCTGCAGGAACGAAAAGGGCTAGAGACTTCCCCTTTGGTGGATGGATCCCACTCGCCGTGGAGAGTCGTGCAGAAGAATTTTCCTGCCAAAAGAATGCCAACAAGCCTTGCTAGCTGCAAATCGTGCAGTTAGCGTTTTTGGGTGCTGCTATGGCCCAGCAAGGACCAGGATGTCGCAAATTGCGTCAGGAGAGAGAGGGGACGTCGAGCAAGACAAGTAACCCTCTTAGCAGCAGGTAGCACCCAGAGAAGTGCCAGAAATAGGCACTACAAGGATGCGCGAAACAGTGCTCACCCGAAGTTACACAAAGGAGTCCCACGTCGCCGGAGACCAACTTAGAAAGTCGTGCAATGCAGGTTAGAGTGCCGTGGACCCAGGCTTGGCTGTGCACAAAGGATTTCCGCCGGAAATGCACAGGGGCCGGAGAAGTTGCAAAAGTCGCGGTTACCAACAATGCAGTCTGGCGTGGGGAGGCAAGGACTTACCTCCACCAAACTTGGACTGAAGAGTCACTGGACTGTGGGAGTCACTTGGACAGAGTTGCTGGATTCAAGGGACCTCGCTCGTTGTGCTGAGAGGAGACCCAAGGGACCGGTAATGCAGCTTTTTGGTGCCTGTGGTTGCAGGGGGAAGTTTCCGTTGACCCACGGGAGATTTCTTCGCAGCTTCTAGTGCAGAGAGGAGGCAGACTACCCCCACAGCATGCACCACCAGGAAAACAGTCAAGAAGGCGGCAGGATCAGCGTTACAGAGTTGCAGTAGTCATCTTTGCTACTATGTTGCAGGTTTGCAGACTTCCAGCGCGGTCAGCAGTCGATTCCTTGGCAGAAGGTGAAGATAGAGATGCAGAGGAACTCTGATGAGCTCTTGCATTCGTTATCTAAAGTTTCCCCAGAGACAGAGACCCTAAATAGCCAGAAAAGAGGGTTTGGCTACCTAGGAGAGAGGATAGGCTACTAACACCTGAAGGAGCCTATCAGAAGGAGTCTCTGACGTCACCTGGTGGCACTGGCCACTCAGAGCAGTCCAGTGTGCCAGCAGCACCTCTGTTTCCAAGATGGCAGAGGTCTGGAGCACACTGGAGGAGCTCTGGACACCTCCCAGGGGAGGTGCAGGTCAGGGGAGTGGTCACTCCCCTTTCCTTTGTCCAGTTTCGCGCCAGAGCAGGGCTAAGGGGTCCCTGAACCGGTGTAGACTGGCTTATGCAGAATTGGGCACATCTGTGCCCAAGAAAGCATTTCCAGAGGCTGGGGGAGGCTACTCCTCCCCTGCCTTCACACCATTTTCCAAAGGGAGAGGGTGTAACACCCTCTCTCAGAGGAAGTCCTTTGTTCTGCCATCCTGGGACAAGCCTGGCTTGACCCCAGGGGGGCAGAAACCTGTCTGAGGGGTTGGCAGCAGCAGCAGCTGCAGTGAAACCCCAGGAAAGGCAGTTTGGCAGTACCAGGGTCTGTGCTACAGACCACTGGGATCATGGAATTGTGCCAACAATGCCAGGATGGCATAGAGGGGGCAATTCCATGATCTTAGACATGTTACATGGCCATATTTGGAGTTACCATTGTGAAGCTACATATAGGTAGTGACCTATATGTAGTGCACGCGTGTAATGGTGTCCCCGCACTCACAAAGTTCAGGGAATTGGCCCTGAACAATGTGGGGGCACCTTGGCTAGTGCCAGGGTGCCCTCACACTAAGTAACTTTGCACCTAACCTTTACCAGGTAAAGGTTAGACATATAGGTGACTTATAAGTTACTTAAGTGCAGTGTAAAATGGCTGTGAAATAACGTGGACGTTATTTCACTCAGGCTGCAGTGGCAGGCCTGTGTAAGAATTGTCAGAGCTCCCTATGGGTGGCAAAAGAAATGCTGCAGCCCATAGGGATCTCCTGGAACCCCAATACCCTGGGTACCTCAGTACCATATACTAGGGAATTATAAGGGTGTTCCAGTAGCCAATGTAAATTGGTAAAATTGGTCACTAGCCTGTCAGTGACAATTTGAAAGAAATGAGAGAGCATAACCACTGAGGTTCTGGATAGCAGAGCCTCAGTGAGACAGTTAGGCACCTCACAGGGAACACATACATATAGGCCACAAACTTATGAGCACTGGGGTCCTGACTAGCAGGGTCCCATTGACACATAACAAACATACTGAAAACATAGGGTTTTCACTATGAGCACTGGGCCCTGGCTAGCAGGATCCCAGTGAGACAGTGAAAACACCCTGACATACACTCACAAACAGGCCAAAAGTGGGGGTTACAAGGCTAGAAAGAGGCTACTTTCTCACACAACCCCCCCCCCCAAACGAAGGACAATAAGGCTAACCTTGGCCAGTTGAGACTTTATTGTCTAAGTGGTGATAAGTAGAGAGTAGCTCTGCAATAGACTGGTTACTCCCTTTATCATCCACTATATGGTTACTTCCCTGTGGGGATGTAAACCACCCTGTTTGAAGTTTTTTAGCTAAGCAACAATGTGAAGATGTATTTTCAGAGTTTCTATCAGTAATTTTTAGTTTAGAGCAGTGGCAAATGTCCACTGAACCTATTTGTAGTGATGGAAATGCCAGACAGGGATGCTGTCTCAGTAAAGCCATAGCTCGGCAAAAGCTTTGTCCATATGGCTGGAAGAGAGAACAGGGATGCTGTTTCTCTTGAGTTGGAGCAGGGCAGGGATGCTGTCCTATGAGCTCCACACTAGGGCAGGGATGCTGTCCTAGGTGTTTTGAGGCAGTGCAGGGTTTCTGCACTAAAGTTTCTCTGGGAGGGTTGGAGGGATGCTCCATGTTAACTAAAATGGTGCTCTTTTTCTCACCAATGTTAGTTATCCCACAGAGAGGTACTTCTACCTCAGGGAGTCCAGCTTTGCCAGCTGATGATTCCCTTGGAACAGGTGCCACCCCAGGAGAGGTTTCTCCCACCACAGGAATGGTATCCTGAATGGTAGGGTGGTTAGGGGATACTGTGATACCCTTTTTACCTGTTGATGGAGAGGGATCCTGAGTTTTCAGGCCTTCTCTCCTTTGCTTTTTCATTTCAGTAGAAATGAGAGGGAACAATTCCTCAGGGATGCCCAGCATGGCTGCATGGGCATAAAACTCTACATCAGCCCAACCTGAGGCCTCTAGGTCATTACCTAAGAGACAATCTACAGGTAAGCTAGGTGATACTACCACCTGCTTAGGGCCAGTAACTCCACCCCAACTAAACTGAATTATAGCTAAGGGAAGAAACTTAGTGGAGTTATGGACATCAATAATCTTATACTGTTGTCCAATGATGTGTTGTTCAGGATGCACTAGGTTTTCAGTCACCAAAGTGATACTGGCACCTGTATCCCTGTAGGCCAAGGCCTCAACACCATTTATTGAAACTGTCTGCCTGTACTTATCCATTGTAAGGGGACAAGCAGCCAGTGTGGCAAGGCCAATGCCACTAGGTGTGACAGAAACTGTCTTGGGACTGACTACCCCAGTTTCTACTATGGACCCATAAGTGAACCCAACTACACCCTTAACTTGACTGTTGCCAGCAGTCCCACCACTAGTACCACTACTGCTAGGGGCACTAGAGCTTGATGTATTAGTGGTGGTAGGCTCAGGGGGTTTACCTGGACAGGATTTATCCCCTGGCCTATGGCCTCTATTTTTACACACAAAGCACCAAGGCTTTTTAAATTGTGTAGGTTGAGAAGAAGAGGAAGAATTTGTTTTATCCCCACCCCCTGAAGAGTGTTTAAGATTTGAAGTGGGATCTTTGGTTTTACCCTTGTCCCCATGCTTATCTTGAGATTTTTCACCATCTTTCTTCTTATTGTTCTCTTTGTCACCCCCTGTATGAACTTTTCTGTTCACCCTTGTTCTGACCCATTTGTCTGCCTTCTTTCCCAATTCTTGGGGAGAGGTCAGATCAGAGTCCACCAAGTACTGGTGCAACAAATCAGACACACAATTATTAAGAATATGCTCTCTCAGGATCTAGTTATACAGGCTTTCAAAATCAGTAACTTTACTGCCTTGTAACCACCCCTCCAAGGCCTTCACTGAATGGTCAATGAAATCAACCCAGTCTTGTGAAGACTCCTTTTTGGTCTCTCTGAACTGTATCCTGTATTGTTCAGTGGTTAAGCCATAACCATCCAGGAGTGCATTCTTAAGAACATGGAAATTATTGGCATCACTTTCTTTCACAGTAAGGAGCCTATCCCTACCTTTTCCACTAAATGATAGCCATAGGATAGCAGCCCACTGCCTTTGAGGGACATCCTGTACAGCACAGGCCCTCTCAAGTGCAGCAAACCACTTGTTAATGTCATCCCCCTCCTTATAAGGGGGAACTATCTTGTGCAGATTCCTGGAATCATGCTCTTTTACAGGATGACTATGGGGAATACTGCTGCTGCCACCATGGGTATCTAAACCCAACTTCTGTCTTTCCTTCTCTAGTTCAAAAGACTGTCTATCCAAATCCAGCTATTGCTTTTTAAGCTTCAGTCTGGTTTGTTCCACCCTCAATTTATTGAGTTCCCTCTCTAACATTCTGTCATCAGGGTTGGTGGGAGGGACATTCCTAGATACAGAGGTATGATGGGAATGAACAGAAGGAGACCTGTCCCTTACAGAAGCCACCCTAACAGCTTGGCTAACAGAAACATCACTACCAGTATGGTGAGAATAAATGCTTTTGCTATGATGTGAGACAACACTATTTGTATGGTGTGGCTCATCATCATTACCAACTATGCTAGACTGTCTAGTAATGGGCAGGCTAGGAAGTTTCTTTCCTGAATCTTTTCCTGGGGGAGTCCCTGGATCAGATTGGGAACCATTAGCTACTTTTTCACCAGATGGGGCACTTTTTGCCTTATCTTGTTCTCTAAGCATGTTAATTAACAATTCCAAGGAAGGATTCTTCCCTACACTCAAACCTCTCTCTATGCAGAGACTCCTTGCTCCTTTCCAGCTAAGGTGATCATATGCAATTGTGGACAGATCCACATTTTGGCCTGTGCCAGACATTTTTAGAGAGAGTTAAAGTGATAGAAAAAGAAAAAAAAGTTTTCAGAACGTTTTGGAAAGACAGAAAAAAACTTTTTACACTTTTAAGAACTTTTTGAAAGTTTAGAAGGACTTTTCAGCACTTTAGAAAACAGTGAAAAGAGGAAATGCAAAACTTTTTAGCTATGTCTACACACACTGAACTTGTTTTGTATATTTTTCTCTTATGAAAAGTACAATGACAAGAGTGGTAAGTAGTCTCAAAGCACTTATCCCACCGCTGCACAACCAATGTAGGAGGCTGGACTGGCTTGTAGTGAGTACCAAGGGGTACTTACACCTTGCACCAGGCCCAGGTATCCCTTATTAGTGTATAGGGTGTCTAGCAGCTTAGGCTGATAGATAATGGTAGCTTAGCAGAGCAGCTTAGGCTGAACTAGGAGACGTGTGAAGCTACTACAGTACCACAAGTGTCACTTGCACAATATCTTAAGAAAACACAATACACAGTTATACTAAAAATAAAGGTACTTTATTTTTATGACAATATGCCAAAGTATCTCAGAGTGTACCCTCAGAGTGAGGATAGCAAATATACACAAGTTATATGTACACAGTACTAAATATATGCAGTATAGTCTTAGAAAACAGTGCAAACAATGTATAGTTACAATAGGATGCAATGGAGACACATAATGATAGGGGCAACACAAACCATATACTCCAAAAGTGGAATGCGAACCACGAATGGACCCCAAACCTATGTGACCTTGTAGAGGGTCGCTGGGACTATTAGAAAATAGTGAGGGTTAGAAAAATAGCCCACCCCAAGACCCTGAAAAGTGAGTGCGAAGTGCACTAAAATTCCCCCAAAGACAAAGAAGTTGTGATAGAGGAATAATGCAGGAAAGACACAAACCAACAATGCAACAACGGTGGATTTCCAATCTAGGGTACCTGTGGGACAAGGGGACCAAGTCCAAAAGTCACAAGCAAGTCGGAGATGGGCAGATGCCCAGGAAATGCCAGCTGTGGGTGCAAAGAAGCTTCTACTGGACAGAAGAAGCTGAGGTTTCTACAGGAACGAAAAGGGCTAGAGACTTTCCCTTTGGAGAACGGATCCCTCTCACCGTGGAGAGTCGTGAAAAAGTATTTTCCCGCCGAAAGAATGCCAACAAGCCTTGCTAGCTGCAAATTGTGCGGTTAGCGTTTTTGGGTGCTGCTATGGCCCAGCAAGGACCAGGATGTCGCAAATTGCGTCAGGAGAGAGACGGGACGTCGAGCAAGACAAGTAACCCTCTTAGCAGCAGGTAGCACCCAGAGAATAGCCAGAAACAGGCACTACAAGGATGCGTGAAACAGTGCTCACCCGAAGTTACACAAAGGAGTCCCACGTCGCCGGAGACCAACTTAGAAAGTCGTGCAATGCAGGTTAGAGTGCCGTGGACCCAGGCTTGGCTGTGCACAAAGGATTTCCGCCGGAAGTGCACAGGGGCCGAAGAAGTTGCAAAAGTCGCGGTTACCAACAATGCAGTCTGGCGTGGGGAGGCAAGGACTTACCTCCACCAAACTTGGACTGAAGAGTCACTGGACTGTGGGAGTCACTTGGACAGAGTTGCTGGATTCAAGGGACCTCGCTCGTTGTGCTGAGAGGAGACCCAAGGGACCGGTAATGCAGCTTTTTGGTGCCTGCGGTTGCAATGGGAAGATTCCGTCGACCCACGGGAGATTTCTTCGCAGCTTCTAGTGCAGAGAGGAGGCATACTACCCCCACAGCATGCACCACCAGGAAAACAGTCGAGAAGGCGGCAGGATCAGCGTTACAGAGTTGCAGTAGTCGTCTTTGCTACTATGTTGCAGGTTTGCAGGCTTCCAGCGCGGTCAGCAGTCGATTCCTTGGCAGAAGGTGAAGAGAGAGATGCAGAGGAACTCTGATGAGCTCTTGCATTCGTTATCTAAAGTTTCCCCAGAGACAGAGACCCTAAATAGCCAGAAAAGAGGGTTTGGCTACCTAGGAGAGAGGATAGGCTACTAACACCTGAAGGAGCCTATCAGAAGGAGTCTCTGACATCACCTGGTGGCACTGGCCACTCAGAGCAGTCCAGTGTGCCAGCAGCACCTCTGTTTCCAAGATGGCAGAGTTCTGGAGCACACTGGAGGAGCTCTGGACACCTCCCAGGGGAGGTGCAGGTCAGGGGAGTGGTCACTCCCCTTTCCTTTGTCCAGTTTCGCGCCAGAGCAGGGCTAAGGGGTCCCTGAACCGGTGTAGACTGGCTTATGCAGAATTGGGCACATCTGTGCCCAAGAAAGCATTTCCAGAGGCTGGGGGAGGCTACTCCTCCCCTGCCTTCACACCATTTTCCAAAGGGAGAGGGTGTAACACCCTCTCTCAGAGGAAGTCCTTTGTTCTGCCATCCTGGGACAAGCCTGGCTTGACCCCAGGGGGGCAGAAACCTGTCTGAGGGATTGGCAGCAGCAGCAGCTGCAGTGAAACCCCAGGAAAGGCAGTTTGGCAGTACCAGGGTCTGTGCTACAGACCACTGGGATCATGGAATTGTGCCAACAATGCCAGGATGGCATAGAGGGGGAAATTCCATGATCTTAGACATGTTACATGGCCATATTCGGAGTTACCATTGTGAAGCTACATATAGGTGGTGACCTATATGTAGTGCACGCGTGTAATGGTGTCCCCGCACTCACAAAGTTCAGGGAATTGGCCCTGAACAATGTGGGGGCACCTTGGCTAGTGCCAGGGTGCCCTCACACTAAGTAACTTTGCACCTAACCTTTACCAGGTAAAGGTTAGACATATAGGTGACTTATAAGTTACTTAAGTGCAGTGTAAAATGGCTGTGAGATAACGTGGACGTTATTTCACTCAGGCTGCAGTGGCAGGCCGGTGTAAGAATTGTCAGAGCTCCCTATGGGTGGCAAAAGAAATGCTGCAGCCCATAGGGATCTCCTGGAACCCCAATACCCTGGGTACCTCAGTACCATATACTAGGGAATTATAAGGGTGTTCCAGTAGCCAATGTAAATTGGTATAATTGGTCACTAGCCTGTCAGTGACAATTTGAAAGAAATGAGAGAGCATAACCACTGAGGTTCTGGATAGCAGAGCCTCAGTGAGACAGTTAGGCATCACCCAGGGAACACATACATATAGGCCACAAACTTATGAGCACTGGGGTCCTGACTAGCAGGGTCCCATTGACACATAACAAACATACTGAACACATAGGGTCTTCACTATGAGCTCTGAGCCCTGGCTAGCAGGATCCCAGTGAGACAGTGATAACACCCTGACATACACTCACAAACAGGCCCAAAGTGGGGGTAACAAGGCTAGAAAGAGGCTACTTTCTCACAGTGACGATTTCCAATGATGCAACCTCTGTTGCCCAGTCCTTTAGACAGTGTGTGTCCAGCGTTGAGAAATGGATGAGCAGCAATGCGCTCAAACCCAATGCTGGAAAGACAGAGGTGCTGGTTTTTGGTGCCCAGAACTCAATATGGTCTGATATCCGGTGACCTGAGGTGTGTGGATCTCTTCTCACCCCTGTGGATTCTGCCAGAAACGTGGGTGTCTTAGTAGATAATTCTTTGAACTTTAGCAGCCAAGCTAGTCACACGTCAAACACCTGTTTTTATATTACCAGAGTACTGAGGAAGATTTTCCCTTTCATCGCTGATGAACTATGACAGATGGTTGGCATTGCGCTTATTACCTCTCCATTAGATTACTGTCTTTCACTCTATCTTAATACGGGTAAGAGAGGTATTAATGAGCTGCAGGTGAGCCAAAGCCTGCAGCTCGGCTCACTCGGAATATTCCCAGGCAGGCTTCGGAAGGGAAGGTCTGCAGGCTCGTCACTGGCTTCCCATCGGAAAGATAATTGCTTTTAAAGTCTTGTGTATGGTTCATAAAGCCCTCTATCGTAATAACACTGAACAGCTTGATGCCGTGTGTCACTGGTTTGTGCCCTCAAGATCTCTTAGATCTTCATTTGGCAGACTGGCAACTGTCCCTAGATTTCATAGAGTCAGATGAGGAGGAAAGGCTTTTTCAGTGGGAGTGGCCAAATTATGGAATATCCTGCTGCCTGACAATGCAGATGTGGAAAACTTGGCGTTCTCAGAATGGCTTTGAATAAATAAGTGTTCTCTGCCTTGACCGGGTTTCTGCCAGCGCCTTGATACCCTTGGGTGTAGTGTGCTCTATAAATGCCTATAACATAACATAACATTACATAACATAACAGATACACTGAGCTGCCTTAGGCATGCGCAGTATATCTTCTAAATAAAGTGGATTGTGCCTGTGTGAGGGGGCCATAGTTGAACTGCACTCCAAGATATGCGCAATCCAGACATCCAGCTACAGAGTGTTGCATTTTCAAATGACACATGCTTCATCCCCCTCGGTCTCCTCCTCCACTTCCTGTCACAGGAGCCTGGAGAGGAATCCGAGAGGGCTGACCTGCATCTACAGTGCGCATGAAGACATGAAACTCAATGGTGTGGTGGTCCCTCACAGGAGGCAGGACAATCAATGCCTCTTATTCCTGATGAGGAGCCTCTGCTGGTAAAATTGCAAAGAATGGCCAAGCCAATAGTAAAAATGCAAAGCAGGCCTGTTGGCGTTGCTGGGCATGCAGCTAGAGTCACTAAAGTCCATTTGATGACGTGTACTTTGAGAACGCACAATATCCCACCACGTGCCGGTGCTAGGGACAGAGCAGTGAGTGCTGGTTCCAAAGCAAGTATCCAAGTGCATGGAGCTGTCTCCTCCCACTCAAGCATAGGCTGTGGAGGAGTGTCGGTACAAGGAGGCAATGGGAGGTTAAGGCTGTGGCTACAAGGGATGCTAGCGGCTGAAGCTTCCTGGGTGGCCTCTGTAATTCTTGTTGCTCTTAAGGCTTAGAGTTTAGATCATTAGAAAGCATGCAGGAAGCATGATTAGACACACCCTTATGCATTTTATATCAAAAACACAAACAATACACTTGGCAATTAAAGCTAAGCCATGTCATCAGAATAACGTGGCTTGCTGGCATGTTTTTTATGTCCCATCCAAATGGGACTCAAGGTACCAGGATCCACCCCTGGAGGATCTGGTGCTTGCCTCTTGCCAGTAAGTAGCAAGAGAGACCCATGGTATAATGCTATGAAGCTCTGCAAGGAGCCCTCCATGCAGGACGCATTCAGGCAAAGCCCGCCCCAAGTGCAGGCCCATCTTTGACCATCACCAACTGAAGGAGGCCGCCCCCCTCCACTTCGCTTACTGAAAAACTAGCACATGACATAGTGGGGGAGGACTGTCTACCCTTTGGATAGGTTGCAGCCTTGGGCTCCCTACTGAGGTAATGCACCTGGTTCATCCTCATCCCAACTTTCTGGTCCTGCTGCCAAACATAAGTAAAAAGGGGATCGAGGAATAGCATCTCCAGAAAGAGGGACTATGTCACAGAAGGTTTATCCAGTCTAACTCTTCAGAATGGAGGACAACATGCACACCTGGCATACCTTCTATAGCAGACTGGCATTTGTAATGCCTATCAGTTTCAGTCTCTTCTACCAGGGAGGGGCACATCCTTATCCCTGTACCTGTTACTCTGCCCTTTTCAGGACCACCCGCTAATCCAAAATCTAGATACTTCGTAACTCTGGAGCTTCTTAAGAATAAGGTGCGCCACTGGCTTTCTCTGCACACTATTTCAATATAGTAAGTTATGACAAGATATTGTTTGTGAGGAGAGTGGCCTGGCTAGGTGCCTCAACTAAGAGGTTTGAGAGGGATTGTATTGTTATAACCTTCAAATTACATGCACTCGCCAGAAGCTTGTTGCACCAGGTCTCTACATGCACACTGAGGGGGAATGCTGAACTTCCCCTCGTCCCTATCACAGCCCCAAGGCCCCACCCCTTTTATTATAAAATGATAACGATGAACATGTGCAAAACAAACTCGTATTGAACACATTTCTGAAAAAGGTATGTTGGGCCGTCGGAGGTGGTGATATTAACACTCTTGGAAGGGTGAAGTTGGAAGTCCCTCACATATTGAAAGGTTCGTGTAGAAGACATGCTTTTTCTTTAAATATCACACATTTTGGTTCTCTGAAGAATCTAGGATTGATCTGGCATAGTTGGGCATCAGTTCCACATTGAATGGGTTTACAAAGTTCTTCAGGCTTTGCGGTACAATTCAGGTGGGTTGAGGTGACTTTGGGGGTCATTCTGACCCTGCGGTCATAGACCGCCAGGGCCAACGACCGCGGAAGCACCGCCAACAGGCTGGCGGTGCTTCCTGGCCAATTCTGACCGCGGCGGTGAAGCCGCTGTCAGAAAAAGGAAACCGGCGGTTTCCCGCCGGTTTTCCGTCGGTTTCCCGCTGCCCCAGGGAATCCTCCACGGCGGCGCTGCAAGCAGCGCCGCCATGGGGATTCCGACCCCCTTCCCGCCATCCTGTTTCTGGCGCTTTTCACCGCCAGAAACAGGATGGCGGGAACGGGTGTCGTGAGGCCCCTGGGGGCCCCTGCAGTGCCCATGCCACTGGCATGGGCACTGCAGGGGCCCCCTAACAGGGCCCCATTAGGATTTTCAGTGTCTGCTTGGCAGACACTCAAAATCGCGACGGGTGCAACTGCACCCGTCGCACACCAGCAACTCCGTCGGCTCCATTCGGAGCCGGCTTCATCGTTGCTGGTGCTTTCCCGCTGGGCGGGCGGGCGGCCTTTTGGCGGTCGCCCGCCAGCCCAGCGGGAAAGTCAGAATGACCGCCGCGGTCTTTTGAGCGCGGTACGGTCTTCTGGCGGTTCCCGCCATTCGGTCAGAATGACCCCCTTTGTCTTTTCAGGAAGCAGCCAGCAATGCTACAGCTGCCTTGTCCCATCTCAGATGTATAATTGCACTGTTGTGCTCTTGCAGAAATGCAGCATCTGCATCTCCATCACCTCAAGTGTTCATAAGGTGGAGCTGCATCCTGCTCGCTACAGGAGCTTCGTTCTTACGCGTCCTTCTCTAGCGTCATTGCAGTCGCTTTACATCGCATGAACTTTGGTAATCTGAACGTGTCCTCTTCAGAGCGCATTCAACAAAAAGACTCAAAAAATGTTCTGGAAATGTTACCAAAGTTGTGCTATGGCATCCTGAAGAAGAGATCATTCTCTGCACTTGGTACTTCGCTGATTCTGTTGTCCATGGATGGAGGAAGAGGCCAAGGCCTGTCCACATACCCGCATAAGAACCTCGAGTAAGTCTGGTGAGAGCTTCTTCCCCAAGGCGCTGAGTGATGCAGACAGATGTTTCCCATTACAGATGTTGCGTCCTGCAGGAAGACAGGTTTCACATCTGCAGAGTTCTCCACATGTCCTCAGACAGCAAGGCTGTTCAGCTCTTCCTGCACAGGCTCTGCTCTGTGAGATGGCGCCTAAGAACCTCCTTTAGCAGTAGAGAGGGTTTGTCTCCTCGAAGGGCTTCAGCAGGACTCCTCTTCCATACTCAATCCCCAGCCTGCTGCAGGGCGGTGCTCAGGGAGCCGCTGGGCTTCAATCACGGTTCCTCCCCACTGCGCCTTCTCTTCCTCACATATCCTAATTATATGTCAACAAGTGGTTTGTAGAGATGTGCAGTCATTGTACATGGGGCAGACCCTGTGCCCCCCCTCAGCAGGAATCATGCTGTCCTTACCACCAATCCAACAAAGCCCTAACATAAGGTACTTTCTCAAGTCCAGAGCACCACTCTGGCCTGCATCGATGGAGCGTGGAGGTGCATCACTGATCTTGATGGGTTGTGGGAGTCGCTGGGAAACAAAACAAGCAGAGACTGTAAGAGGAAAAACAACGGGGGCAGCACACTTGTTAGAGCCATTCAAGGGGCGTTTTGTCCCAACATGGACTTTTCTTCTTTAGCGACTTTAAAAAGCAAGTATATTTATCAGTGCTGTTCTAACCAAAAGATTGGGATGTAGCCTCTTCTGTTCTTGGGTGGGCCCCAGAGGTCCATGCGCAGGTGGTGTCCACCAGTTTCCTACGTTGCTCATTTTACTTTTATGCGGGTCCCATGTCCGTAGGTAAAGGTCGTGTCCCTTGATTTTCCTGAGACAACATCTTCTGTTCCTGAGTGGACCCAGGAGATACCTGAATCCTTAGGGTGGCTGCACCTCCACTCTGCTGTGTGCCACTGAGGCTCATACCAGAAGAATGTCTCTTGATTTTCTTGGGTCATTCAGTCTCCAACCACGAGTGGATCCCCCAGACCCACATGTGAGCGGCATCACCTGATCTTCTTGTGCAAGAACATCTCTGCTCTTAGGTTCCCCGAGTTGGAATGATGGCTGTTGGGTCAGACCCCACCTTAGCCTCGGCCACAAACCTAGTTCCACCTCACCAAGCACAACAGAAGCAGCTCATCCCTCAGTCGCCGTAACACAGAATGGTGATGAATATGGAAGGGTTAGTGTGGGCCGGGCCGGCTTCAGCGTTGGCAGTGCCCAGTGCAAGAACCTTTGTTAATGCCCCATCTATGACCTCCTTCACAGGTTCATCACTAACAAACTCCGACGATACCGCTCACGTTCCTCTGCTCTCGAATGAATGATCTTATAGTGCTAATCATTCCAGTGTGGAGGGCAGAGGCTTTTACATCACAAACATTATACAGAGACAATGGGTCATCCGAGTGAGTCAGTTAATGTATAGGAAATGTTACATAATACAAGTGGATGCGGGAGGTCCCTTGTGATCCACACTGGAAGGCGTGATGTGTTCAGGCTGCTTCTTTCAAGAAACAAAGGGGCAGATTCACTGTCTTCATGCAGCACGGTAAACAAGGTTTCTGCACACCATGAAGAGGAGAGAACACAAGAGTAGGTGTGTGCAAAATGCATGTAATTTGCTTTTGCATAATTACGAGAAATTACAAAAAAAGGTATGCAAAACAAGCATGATTGCAGGAAATCCAGCTCCATCGTTTTGTGCTATATTTTAGTGCTGAATGTACTCTCGCATCAGTTTTTAACGCATTTCAACAAGAGCATCGATAACGACACCCAGTTGCTCTCTATTCGTCCGGCGCAGTTACAGTAAAGTGTTACTTTGAATTGTACCAGTTGCAGTACTTTTTACCTTCAAATCACAAGTAACGACACAAAGTGGTGAAATGGAGTAATTGTGTGAGTAGCCGGAAGAATGTGGATCACAAAATCCCTGGAATTGCACAAATGACACCGGTGTGAATTACATTCCACCCAGTGCTAAGAGAATCTGTTGAGACATGGCGCTGTTGGTCTGTCCTTTCCACAAATGCCCGCAGCGTTAGCGTCACGCAGAGGGGTGCGTTGTGTCACGCACAGGTTTCACACTGGAAAGGAGCCCTGAGTGCAGAATTCGATGCTTGACACAGCACAGCTCTACTTTGGGTCACTTTAAGGCCACTTTCTAATGTGTCTCAGCACGTGGAGTAGCAGGTGAAGCTCGTAACAACATTTTGCACCTAGTTTTCTCTCACACGAGGCGCAAAGTGCCACATAAACTCAGGATGTGAAACGCAATGCAGCAATTGATGTTGTCACGCTAATAAACCTGTACTCAGCCAAAGGAACCCTTTTCAGCAACCTTGGAATAAGCAAAGAGTGAGAAAAAAACAATATGGTTCTAAATATATGCCTGGCAATTTGTAAGCAGTGCTCTGAAGCCCTCTCATTGCTCAATGCGCTACATTAGAAGGTTTGTAACTTATGAGCTCGGAGGTAACAGGACAAATCACGGATCTGTTCATCAGGTGCACTACCCTTCAGTTCTCATGCCGTTATTTCCCCTGAAAAAAGCTGGACACACAAAGGTCTCTGCAGCTCCTCTTATTCCGCCTCAGCCTGTCATGCAGAGGGCACCCCTGAAGCTTGGCGCCCAGTGAGGATGCGCCACCCTAAAGCCAGCCCTGAGTGTGACAGCGTTCTTGATGAAGAAATGGTTTACATTGTAGTTACGTTTATTTAGCGCTAGCTACCCCTGAAAGAACATCAAGGCACTTCATGGCGAGTACTACCGGAAACCAAGGTTAGTGGTCAGTCTCTTGTACATTATTGGTTATTAGGCTGAGTCTTGTGTATTCAGGGAGGTAACTCCAGTCATTTAGATAAAGTAAAGATAATTAAATGACAGCGGGAGCTTTGTGGCATCACCCAGGCTGGTGAACGGATAGAGAGGGCTTGAATGGAGTGGACATCACTGGGTTTCAGGGCGGGGAGGGCTGGGACGCATTGAGAGGGGGGCACTAAACACCTCGCTTTGGTGCTTCTAACATGCAGAAGAGATTGAAGGTTTGACGGGCACTGAACGGGCTTTGGAGAGAGGCCAGAGCAGCGCCATCCGGTAATGGTACCCGGCATCCTAACTCCGAGGCTCTGCCCAGCCGGTGGGTGCTGGGCACTGCCAGTACCGGGCATGGTCAGTGCATGCCCTAGTGCCCTGTAGCTCTGCTCCGTAATGAGGAGCGCTGTCAATCTCTGCCCCGCGATCCTGTCAAACTGGGCTCCTTCTTTTACGCTTTGTGACACGCCCCGGATTTTAGTTTCCATAATCTTATGACCTTGATGTTATGTGAAGATGCGAAGCCTCTCCAAGATGCCCCCATGCTCAGCGCGCATCGCCAGACTTTCCTCCCTCCAGAGGTAGGCTGCGCTTCATGGACTGCAGGCAGGAGACCATGAGGACATCACCCATGATTTTTCCAGCGCCTTGGAGCCCACAAGAACTGATACCCTGGTTGATGGGGTCCACTGAAGGGCACGGTGCATGCAGTAGTGAAGGGACTGTGCTCTGAAAGCAGAAGGGCCCCGGCCTGTTCTCTCGTGGGGATTGCACCAGGATTACCAGTCTGGCCATGACACCCTTCTAGGCTCAAGCATGAGGTCTCCAGAAACCAACTGCTGCAGTGTTGCAGTGGGACAAGGGGAAGGTCCAGGAAGTGTCAGAGGAACCATGCTGGGAAAGGGCTCTTTACATAGCAGGACGCTTCAGAGCGGGCTTCCACATTGCAAGAGCAGAGAGGTGGCAGATCGCAATCCAACGGGAACAAAAAAGAGCTCGTAGGCGAAACATTCTAGATGAGGAGAAGAGGGCATTGACAGGGCCATTCCAGGTGATCCTTTCTGCAGAGTTAAACATCTCCTTCCTTGCTAACATGACAGAGCAATGACACTCACTCTTGAACTGTGGACCCAGGAGAACACATTTTGCCAGCCATATCAGAAGCTCCTGCTAGCACAGAAAGGTGACGCGTCAAAAAAGTCCAGCGATGGCTTAGCGCTCTGCGAGAGTGCATGGGAATGACAGTGGTCTCCATCTGATGACTCTAGAAGTAGACGGGGAGGCAAAGGAGTTCGCATCAGATGCAAAATTTGAAACTTGTGAAGCCCATTTGGCCACACAATGAGGACCAGGAATCACTATGGGAAGTTTAGTAGGTTTATTACAAATTAGCAAGCACTCCAATACATGCACACATCAAAATCAACTTGTAAATGCAGAGAAACAAAACCTCAAACCGCCGGAATCAATTCAATCTCAATAGCATAAGGCTTACAAAGATTACCGTCACAGCAATACAGATAATAAGAAACAGGAATGGGCACTCCTTAAAGGACCTTGGATTTCTACTTCTAAACAGCAACAGATTCAAGGTAATGTACTTCAGGTTCTAACTGCAATGGCAAACTCAGGATAAAAAGTTCCTAGGAGTTCGGGAATGAAATAAGGTAGGTGTCAGCATCATAAAGGCTCAGGGAGAAGTCTTCAAAAAGAAGGGAATCATTGTTAGCATCAAGCTATGCACTGTAAGGACCAGGAGGTACGAAGAGGTCTGCACCTCTTCAAGTCTAAGGGAGTCTGCCGCAACTCTCACAAAGGGAGCACTCACTGAAGGTGGAGAGGTTCAGGAGCATCTGTATCTCCAAACACGTCCCCAGAAACCCAATTACTTCTCCTTCCTACAGGATACGTTTGCAACATTGGTCGAATCTGCCATCCCCAGAACTCAAACAGTCAGGTCAGCCTTGTAAGTCTTCATCTCAGATGGGCAGTGATGAAGAGGCTTCCTCTGCTCATGAAACCGTCCAGTCCATGGCAGGACTTCTCTTCTCAGGCCTCTCTATCTCTGGTACACAATACTCCTTTCTATAGCTAAGAAATCTGGAATGCACACCTGCAAAAGAAAAACATGCAGAGCTCAGAAAAATACCTTTCTGCAAACACGAATACATTAATTCATGATTATGTATGCAATGTGCTTTGAATAAATGCAACATCTCAAAATACAAGAAAATATAAGTGATAACTACAAATGTTCACGTCAAAGCTGAACATTGGAATACACACATATATACAATTCTAACTTCTACAGTGAATACATCTTCAATAATATGTTTGATGATTCGCTTTACATGAGTACTTTTAGGAACAAAGAATGTATGATGCTGGTTACACTTCGTATAGGGATGCAGTCACAGTTCCGCTGCTCCAGCAGCATCAGCAGCTTCTACAATAATTCAAGGGTATCTCCATGCGGATACCCAAGGATCCCCATCAATTGTCGTGTCAACATATATTCTCATACTTAAAGTGAGTGCACTGGGCAAACGAGTGACACGCAGAGGAGTATCTTGAGAAATGAAAGAGTGTGACCTGAATGCTTTTGCTGATAATCTCAATCTCAGAGCTCTGGTGATTGTCTATGTGGGGAAATGACTGCAAATGGGTGACCTTTATAATTCATAAAAGGGGCAGTAGTATCCAAAGGAGGCAACAACAAAGAAACATTTTCTGGGAGTACCAAACAAATGAGTTCTAACCTGTCCACACTGGAACATTACACTCAGAGAAGAGTATGTCCTCTGGTTCAGGTTACTGTGTGGCCGACACTTTGTCTCGTTCACTGGCCAATGTTCTGCACGTTTGCATCAGAGGAAAAGGAAGAGAGTTATTGGTTGGTGAAGTGAACTCTGGCGCAAGCGACAGCCAGACTGGAATGAGCATGAGGTGGAGGACTGCTGTGGAATAAAGGAGTGATTATGTTATTTGGTTGACTCTGTATTTAGTCTAAATGGAGGAGGTCCATATCAGAATATGCAAAAATCTGTCAGATCTTGCTTTTCGTGGGACACGTTTGGTGGTTTGAGCCTTCAGATGGTGGCGTGGGCAGGCCAAGCGAGAGGGTCGAGTCACGATGTGAGACAACCATACAACTGGAAACACATGAGCAACAGTAGAAGTGCTAAGTTAACAGTGGAAGCAACAGGGCAGATCTCATCTCCCTAGGAGGTGCTTCCACCAGAGGCGGTGCTAGTGCTGGTGTCTTTCGTTCATTTTGAGTGTCAGAAATGGATGAGAAGAAAGGAGTACCCAGTCTGAATGCTGGACATGTGAGGGTAGATAGAGGCAGAGCAGAACAATTAAAGAGCTGAGGGGAGGAGACGATATGCTTCCCCAGGACAATGAAAGGCTGTCAGAGGAAGGCCCTGATGTCAGAGCTGCTCCGAAGAGATCACTGAGAGCAAGGAAGCTGCAAGTGTGTGACCTCCCAAGCAAAGTCTGCTGGAGGGCGGGTATAGTAAACGCTGCGGAGGTTGTGAACCTTACCTCCCCTTTTCATTGAGGCTACCCCCACCTCCCACGCACGGCCAGCTGGAGGAAAGGGTGATGTAAAGAGTGTGTGGTGGTGACCCCCACCTCCCCTTGTCATTGAGGCTACCCCCACCTACCAAACACAGCCTGCTGGAGGACTGGAGGACAGGTGAGGTAAACACTGGGGAAGTGGTGACCCCTACCTCCCCTTGTCATTGAGGCTACCCCCACCTCCCAAGCAGGGCCTGCTGGAGGACAGATGTGGTAAACACTGGGGTGGTGGTGACCCCCACCTCCCACACACAGCATGCTGGAGGACGGGTGTTGTAAACAATGGGGTGGTGGTGACCGCTATCTTTCCTTGTCATTGAGGCTACCCCACCTCCCAAGCTGAGCCTGCTGGAGGACTGGAGGATGGGTGTTGTAAACACTGGGGAAGTGGTGACCCCTACCTCCCCTTGTCATTGAGGCTACCCCCACCTCCCAAGCAGGGCCTACTGGAGGACAGGTGTGGTAAACACTGGGGTGGTGGTGACCCCCACCTCCCACACACAGCATGCTGGAGGACGGGTGTTGTAAACATTGGGGTGGTGGTGACCGCTATCTTTCCTTGTCATTGAGGCTACCCCACCTCCCAAGCTGAGCCTGCTGGAGGACTGGAGGATGGGTGTTGTAAACA